>NW_027468657.1:31175600-31283100 GCF_046254945.1 Alosa pseudoharengus
TCATGTGAGCATCAGCCGCAGCAGCAGCAGTGAGACAGGCTGAGCTGATAGGAGGGGGAGAGGAGAGGACAGGAAAGGAGAAGAAAGGAGAGGAGAAGAAAGGAGATGAGAAGAAAGGAGAGGAGAGGAGGGGAGAGGAGAAGAAAGGAGAGGAGAGGAGAGGAGGGGGAGAGGAGAAGAAAGGAGAGGAGAAGAAAGGAGATGAGAAGAAAGGAGAGTAGAGGAGGGGAGAGGAGAAGAAAGGAGAGGAGAGGAGAGGAGGGGGAGAGGAGAGGTGAGGAGGGGAGAGGTGAGGAGGGGAGAGGAGAGGAGAGGAGGGGAGAGGAGAAGAAAGGAGAGGAGAGGAGGGGAGAGGAGAAGAAAGGAGAGGAGGGGAGAGGAGAGGAGGGGGAGAGGAGAGGTGAGGAGGGGAGAGGTGAGGTGAGGAGAAGAAAGGAGAGGAGAGGAGGGGAGAGGAGAAGAAAGGAGAGGAGAGGAGAGGAGAGGAGGGGAGAGGAGGGGAGAGGAGAAGAAAGGAGAGAGATAGGAGGGAAGAGGAGAGGAAAGGAGAGGAGAGGAGAGAGAGGAGGGAAGAGGAGAGGAAGGAGAGGAGAGGAAAGGAGAGAAAGAGGAGGGAAGAGGAGAAGAAAGGAGAGGAGAGAGAAAGGAGGGGAGAGAAAGGAGGGGAGAGGAGTTGTGGGTGTGTTGTGACTGGAGCCTGAGTGACAGCAGCTCCAGCAGTGCCAGCGGCAGCCTAAGGGGCAGCAGATGAAAGACTCGGTGGCCTGGTCTGGCCCTGTCTGCATGCCTGCCATATCTCTCTGTCTGTCTGTCTGTCTGTCTGATTGATTGATTGATACAGAAAGAGGCGCTGCCTTCTGCTCCAGCATTTGTTAGTGCTGTGGCAGATTAAGGAGGCCTAGGTCTGGGAACAGCAAAACATACAGAGGCAAGGAGGGAGAGAGAGATGGAAGAAGAGGGAGAGAGAGAGGGAGAGAGAGAGAGGGACGGAAGCTGACAGAGATAGAGCTGCAGAGGTGGAGAGAGCCTTTTGAGTGGGGCAATGTGAACTATATGTGGCTACTTTTGCTTTTCTTTCTTGTTTCTTTGATCTGGGTTCTGCTACAGGAATGCCTGTCTGTGGGCCTCCAACGCTGTTCCTGCATTAGTTTCAGACCTTTGCTATCTCATAAGAGTCAATCGCCCGGTTTGTGAATCCGAGCAAACCACCCTCATTTTCCCACCAAATCCCCCCCCCCCTCTTTTGTGCTAAACTCTCTTTGCGAAATCTGGGGTTACATCAAAAGCCCCCGAACAAAAGTCTCTCCCCAAGAGAGGCGCAGGGGTGCCGCCGTGCAAAAGTGCTTTAGAGTCTGTCGCTGTCACACCAAATGTCAGCCATCCGTTCCCATTAGCGGGCGCGGCGACAGGCTATGACAGCCCTCTGTGGAGCGGCCGGGGCGGGAGACAGGTGCTGACGAGCAGCGCGGAGGCTGACGCAGCCGCGCCATCTGCATGAGCTAAATACGCTGCTGACAGGCACCGCACACCAGCTCAAACCAGCTCATCTGTCTGTCTGCAACGTCTGTGGAGACCAAGCCTTTGTGAGAGGACCAAAGAATCCGCTCTTGTCATGGGGTGCCTTTGCCTCCAAAGCAGGCGTTTTCTGAGCTTTGAGGAGATGTGTTGGCTGATATGGCTGTGTGTGTGTGTGTGTGTGGGAGGAGGAGGAGGAGGAGGCTGTGATTGTTGTGTGGGAACGGTACCTTGGACTCTTTGATTTTGACAGCGATGACCTGCTTCCGCTGGCGGATGATCTCCACCAGTTCATCACACTCCTCCACCAGCTTGGCTTCGTGCATGGCAGTGTTGACCTGCAGAGCAGAACAGGCATACTCAGTACAGGTGGCTCAGCTGTCTTTATGCCTGGAAAGATAAATGCCTTCCCTTTTCATTCCGTCCTTAGAAAATTAAAATACTAATTCATAAATGTACTGCTTATGTCCTGACAAGAGAAGTGTATGGAATTAATCACATACTTGCATGACTTTAATCACATACTTGCATGGCTTTAATTACATAAGAATTACATAACATTCATTAATCACTTCGTAATGTCACAACGATCCCTAACCTAATATAAACTGCCTGCTCATGAAATGTAATTTATTAACATATTTTGTGTTTTCTTATTTGCTAAGTCAAAGTGGAGGTTAAAGGATGGTACTGGTTCACATAGTGAGCTGGACGTGAGATGGATGGATGAAACTCTGACAGTCTGTAAGATCAATGACTGGAGAATGTCTGTGTGTCTGCAGCATTAACGTACACGTAGAGAGACCAACTCTCTCTCTCTGTGGTACTGTGGATGAAAATGATCTTCGTGTTTCAATGGTGGGAATCCTCCCACTGTCAAACCCCACCCCTACCCATAGAAAAACTAAATTACACAGGGTTACGACTTCCCATCAAAGACCAGAGAGTGACCTGATTCCCCCTCTATCACACAGCACGGCAATGTTTCCACAAAGCTCATTATGCTAGTTAAAACCCACTTAAGCAGTATTAATCACACACACACACACACACGCACAAAGACACACACACGCAAACATGCATTCATTCACCCACCCACTCACACACATACATACACACACACACCATTAATTCCATTTCAGGCTTCCTGCTTTACGGGGGGGAGAGGGTTGGTAATTAGCTGGCATAGCATTGGCTCTTCGGCTCTCCTGTGGGCGGCAGCAGCTCCATCACTTGCCTATCGGACGATCTCCCCGCACCCTGGGAGAGTCACTGACAGAGACGACTGATAGCCCCCTTTCTTCGGGTACTGATAGATTCCCAGGAGGCCATGGTGACATTGTACTGCAACCCCGCCTCCCCCCCCGAACATAAATCAACTCTCCTACCCCCCCCCCTCTCTCTCCCTCTCTCTCTCTTTCCCTCTCTTTCTCTCTCTCTCTGGGATATACACACCCTTGTCCTCGTATCTTTCAAGCTCTGATCTCCACGGGCACGTTAAGTGCCCAGCGCTTTGCCATTTTCCATGTGGCTCTACCACAGCTCCCGTACACGTGGCGTCTCCCTCCCTCCCTCCCTGTCGGCCGGCGGCCACGTCGGCTCCTTAAGCCTCCCGAGTGGCGGGCCCGTGCGGCGGTGGAGATTCATGCGACACCTCTGGCCCGCCATCACGGCTGTCTGGAGGCCGCTTTGTCTCTGACAGCCGCGCGCATTCGTCTCTCCCGGAGACACGTTAGGCAGATTCACCGGCAGGTCAACAGCAGGCCGGGGCTTTGGCAGCAAGGAGGAGCCCAGCTTGCGACGAGAGAGGTGTGTGTTTGTGTGTGTGTGTGTTCATGTTTGTGTATGTGTGTGTGTGTGTGAGAGAGACAGAGAGGGGGGGATAAGTCGGCAGCGCGTTACGTAGGGGATATGTCAGACTTAAGCTCTCCTGCAGTGAAAGCATAGGAGAATAAACTGGATGTGATGGGGGCCCGTAGCTTGCTATAATGCCACTCTGCTAACATCCAGCCAACTGCAGACAGGGAGCATAAACACCTGCTGTAATGGAAGTCCTTCACCTCCCACCTCGACTTCTTAGAAGTGCCACCTTTCAGCACGCTAGAAAGCAGGACGTGGCACTGATGTTCTATTAATAAGCTGCGCTCATTAGAGCACTGGAGTCCCTCTCAAGTCTCTCTCTCTCTACCCCTCCCTCTCTCTCTCTGTCTCTCTCTCTCTCTCTCCCTCCAGCACAGTCCCAGAAGATGATAAGAGATGGAGGTGAGAGAGTAGACACTAGAGTGCATCTATCACACTGTATGGTGACCTTGTTTGTTTTGGCTCCAGAGTAATTACTGTGGGTTTTCACTCCAGTCCAGACAGACTGAACCAGGGGAGTGAAGAGAGAGAGAGAGACTGAGACAGAGAGAGAGAGAGATACTTGGAGAGAGTGGGGAGACTTTGAAATGCTTGTGTAAGGTTACTGAGACACCAAAAAGCAGCTAAGTGCCCGACTGGATATGTGTCTCTTCTCATTCTCACTGTGTGGTGTACAGACTCCAGGGCCTGCATTAAAGTTGCATGACTGTGTGAGGTGTGTGTGTGTGTGTGTGTGTGTGTGTGTGTACTATGCTTCCCACTGCAACTTCCACGGGCGCAGCCACTGACCAGGGACGTATCAAAATAAACTTGTCCGCCAAAGGAAAGAAAAAACACAGGTGGTCAAGCGGCACGCGGTTAGCTCTACGGTGAGACGAGGAAAAACAAGCCTAAGCTGGACTGCCTGTGGGGAACCGGCATTCCCGGGAACGCTGTCTTTCTCTCCACGACGGCTCCCGCAGGATTAAAGAGTTGTTCAGTGCTGCTGGGACATCTTATCGGCGCATTTAGAGTAAGCTGACTGGATTGCTTTCACTCAGTGGCTAGTCACTCTTCTTGAAGAGCACAATGAAAAAATAAAAACACAAGAGTAGGAAAAAGTATTTTTTCCCTTTTCTGGAATCAGCTGAATGTGGCCCAGTAATGGCATAGAATAGAATATAGCCGCAAGCGGCAATGGTGGGCCCGAGCACCTGCGGGCCGCAACCCGTGACATTTCAGAATCCAACAAAGCATCGACGTGGTGCATTTTTAAAATGTACATATTTGATGTGTGTGTTATTTGTTTTTGCATGTTATTTTCTGGCACATTTACTTGCTTGACCAGGTGGGGGCGCAATGCAAGGCAGGCCCATTGGGTGTCTGGATATCATCATAATCATAATATCTATTAACCTGAGAAGTTTCAGACCATTCATTCAATGCACTGTGACTTTATGACACATTTCCTGTTTATATGGTGAGATATTAAAATCATGACATATTACAACATAATCAAAAATCCCGTCGCAATTTAACATCAGTATCATCTTGCCATCATATTTGCCAAATTTCACATGAATCTGACAAACCGTCTAGGAGGATTACGTTCAAATCTATCATGTGACATCAGTGTTCTTGTCATTCTTTTTGTTGCCAGTGGGTGGCACTATGCCAAATATGGATTATGAGCTTGTGAATATTGTCATTACCATGGTATTCAATAACCTGTGAAATTTAAAACATTTCAAGCCATGCGTGCTATATGAATCGGATCAACCGTCTAGGAGGAGTATGTTAAAATTGGTCATGTCCACAACGCACAAAATCCCAATTACCTCACTTCCTGTGGGCGTGGCTAATGGCATGTTAATACAAAAGTCGATTGTTTTTGGGAGTTACACACACTCACCAAATTTGGTGTGTGTATCTGAAACGATATGCCAACCACAAGTCACAGTGACATAAGGGGGCGCTATGGAGTTCCTGGGCCAAGGCCAGTACCAAGGCTTTTCCCCTGTGTATTCACGGTACCTCTTGATGTGTGTGCCAAATTTCATGCGTTTTTACCAATGGGAAGCACCTCTTTTGGCATCACAATTCATCACATTTTAGTCCGCACAAAATCCCAAATACCTCACTTCCTGTTGGGCGTGGCTAATGCATTGTTCATCTTGGGGAGATACACACACCTACCAAACTTGGTGTGTCTAGCTGAAAGAATGTGCCAACCACTGGATCAAGGGGGCGCTACAGAGTCCCTAGGCCACGCCCGTGGCCAAGCCTTTATGCCTGTGTAGCCATTGAGATACCAGATGTCTGTGCCAAATTCCAAGACTTTTCATCCATGTTAACCACCTCAAAAATAGCAAAAAGGTGAACAAATAATAATAATAATCTTTCCAAAAACAATAGGGCTTCGCACCTCTCGTCGCACCGTCGGTGCTCAGGCCTTAAATATCTTTATTTGTCATTGTCACAGGTACAATCGAAATTAAGTGCATTCCTTGTTCAGTGCAAAAGTAGCAATAAATAAGTAAAAATGACCCTCAGTGCCACAAAAGGCACACACTTGACCAAGCCGACATGACATGGCAACCCCTGAAGTGTCTTAAAAGCCCTCAATTGCGAGAGCTGAGCAACACAAACACACCCACACACACAGACAGACACAAACACACCCACACACACAGACAGACATAAACATACCCACACACACAGACAAATACAACCATACCCACACATACCCACACAGACAAGACAGACAGACAGCCAAAGCGAAAACCTCCAGCGTGTGGCTCCCCTCTCCTCTCATGAGGAGATGGCGGGCAGAGCTCTGCAGGGACCCCCTGCCTCTCTCCCCAGCGGGCCTCTCTGGGTGGACGCACTCCAGCCCAGCAGCGCCCTCACTGGGAGCCCGTCCCTCCTCCAGACGCCACCTGCCACGGCCGCATGAGCTCCGCCGACCGGCTGCCTCGTGCCACGCTGCATGTGTTGTGTTGAGTGTATCATCGGCGTGCTGAATAATTCACTATGCCTTTGAGCGCAGCTCAGGTGCGGCTGCTGGCTACCTGCAGAGCGGCCACAGAGAGGGGAAATGTTTCTTCTGATAATTGGGCCCACAGCTCGTGGCACATGCTCAGTGCGGTGTGTGCACGGCTGAATTATGTAGAGGAGAGGGTGAAGGGGGCGGACTGTAGAGGTGCTGAGAGAACCAGGCGGGCCAGGTTTGCAAGATGACACTCTTCAGATCTGGGACAAATTAGCATAGCTTCAGCATAGCACACAGCACTTCTCGGTGATATAAAAAAAATACGTATGAATTCCTGGGTCGGATTTACCCTTAAGCCTTAATCCCGTGGCCAATTTTGCGAACGCGAAGCTTAGCGTCAGCATGATTGACTGAACTGCCTGAGTTTCGGAGGGGAGGATGTGGAAAGAGAGAGGCCGTGCGGCTTGGAAGAGAGTTGGCTACCTTGCCAAGCACCAGCCAGCTTATCCTAACGACACCTACAAAGACAGGTCATGTGGCTCATGCGGAGACGTGGCGTGCTACAGCGGTGCCATGCCTTGTCCACCTCAAATTGCGTCGCTTGCCTATTTCTTCTGAACCCTGGGTAGTGCTCAGACACAGCTGCCTCGGGTTCCGTCTGCCTCGGGCTTGTCAACCAGCCATGTTTATGCCCTCCTCTGTTAGGTTCACGCAAGGACACAAACCTGCTGGCTACGCAAGCCGTTTCCCAGGGTCCTGCCTAATAGGGGTAATAAAATAACAATGACTTGTCACTTGACTCAGTTTCCAGCGCGTGCAAGGACGCTTGTTGTGACAGTGTCATTAAATGCTGTTGTCCCAGATTCAACTCACCATGTTTTCCCTATTGGCCTTAAATGAGGGCTCGAGTTAAAGCGCAAGGCTGCTCTTTTATTTTACTTGATTTAAAAATGAGAATGTGGTTTAGCACTTTAATCTTTCTTGCTCATCAAATCTGAAATATTCCCAATGCATTTATTCCACCCAATAACTCAATTTTGTTAAATCACATAAAGGATTTCAGAGCCTAGCTTTTCGTGACAATGCAATAGAGATGAATGAGTCACACAAAGTTTGAATTCAATGAAATTATTTGAAATCAATGGAACTGTCGCTGCTCTCTTGCACTTATACCTCTGCTTCTTGCACGCATCGTCTGCAAATGCTGTCTGTCCTGCCACAGGCACTGCTATCTACGCTCTGGAAAATCCATATCAAATGTCTCAGTCATCAATATTTACTATCTGAGGAAGGGCATATCAGCTCCGAAGCCTTACATACGCATAGGAAGGTTGTCAGAGGGCCTGATATACCTTTCTGCTAGATGTCAGCAGAGATAGTGCAAGCGCTGATGTTTTCATTGGGAGTGACCTCCATTTGTTATTTACCAGCAAGGTCCTCTAATCTGTGGAGTCTGACAAGGTTGTGTGTACCTCTGTGTGTGTGTGTGTGTGTGTGTGTGTGCGGAGGCAATGGACTAGTGTGTTACTGTGTGCTGCTGGTGGCTACTGTCTCCCCATTTTGACAGAATCACACACACAGATAGTAAATCGTATCTCTTCCTAGTGTAAGATAGTGTCACACTGTAAAAAACTGCCTGAAGAAGTAGAAACAATACGAGAGTGGAAGTTTGTGCAAAAGTGACATGAAAAAAAAAAGAAAAAAGGGAAAACAGCAAGACAAAAGAAGGAGGAGAAGACAGCTTTGACTGTTAGCCCTTAACTCAGCTGGAAGTCATATGCGCTCCCAAATCATGATCAATGTTCTCATGATTACCAGCCGGCCACAGCTAGCTGGAGTTAAGAGAGCGAAAGAGAGTGAGACAGAGAGTGTCTGTGAGAAAGATAGAGAGAGAGAGAGAGAGAGAGAGAGAGAGAGAGAAAGGGATGGGATGAAGAATGAGCTCCACCTCGGAGAGTCAAATGGCCAGTGTCTGGGTGAGCTGGGCCGGTTTCTGGCAACACTCACCTCCACCTGCTGGCAAATCTGGATGAGCTTGGCCATCTGGTTCTCCAGCTCGCTGTTCCTCTTCACCAGATTGGTCAGGTTGTTCTCCAGGGTTTGCTGCAAATGAGAGAGAGTGAAAGAGAGAGAGAGAGAGAGAGAGAGAAAAAACAGAAAGCGTACAGATAAGTGAAAAAAAGCTATTTCTTAGTTGAATGAAAAAGAAAAGATGTTCAATTAGGTCATTTTTCAAATCAAGATATGATGAAATGGAAAGGCACACTGCATGTTCTTTTGAAAATAGAGAATGTGGTGCAAGTGAATTACACATCATTAAACATCATTGAAATCCAGATTTGGCTCAAACGCTGGCTGAATTCTGCACTATCATTGCACTGGATGAGTGCAGCCGTGCTATAGGCTTACGGGAGACGCCTCAGAGCACCCTCCCCCATGACACAGACAACAATCCTTCTCCTGCCTTCACTTCTCCTGCCTTCACTTCTCCTGCCTTCACTTCTCCTGCTGCCTTCACTTCTCCTGCCTTCACTCCTCCTGCCTTCACTTCTCCTGCTGCCTTCACTTCTCCTGCCTTCACTTCTCCTGCCTTCACTCCTCCTGCCTTCACTTCTCCTGCCTTCACTTCTCCTGCCTTCTGCCTTCACTCCTCCTGCCTTCACTCCTCCTGCCTTCACTTCTCCTGCCTTCACTTCTCCTGCCTTCACTTCTCCTGCTGCCTTCACTTCTCCTGCCACCCTAATCTGGAAACCACCAGACTCATCATGCAAACCCTGGCAATATAATTACCACGGTGATACCATTCCAGTGGGAAGAAATGACCCATATCATCCCTCCGTACAGAAAAAAACAAGGATTGGGTAGCAAGCAAGTAGCCTTACAGCAAATCATTGCCTTGTAACGAGGGGGTAATCGTCTGTGACTTGGCAGGCACTCACATCGGGGGTGGGAAGGAACAGCCTAATTCGGCAGCTATCGCCACTTAGCCAAAACCAGTTGCTCTCTCTCACATACACACACAGACACACACACACACAAACCCAAACATACACACACACACAGCGCAAGCCGCAGCCTTGCCGAGTGTTGATGGACAGGTGTCGGCTCCCGACGACAGATTGCTCCAGGCCAGTCCGGTGCAAAGCAGGAGGTGTGAGCCCACACGCCATGTGCCTTTCCAATGACTAATGTTTGTTATGGTTGCAGGGATAAAAACTACCCAGTCAAGAGCAACTCCATCCAACCCTCCAGCACGGCTGAGACAGGTGTCTGTCATGCTCCCCAGGCGTACGACTGAAAACATCAGTAAACATCATCTTCCTGTATATGGCAGACTAATTACTGAGCCCTAACGAGAATGTCAACATAGCGAGAGGAATTCCTATGTCATCCTATATGTAGGAGATCTGCCAAACCATCAACTAGCATCGCAGTGAATGGCATGAGGTGCCGAGGAGCTGGAGAGATGGACATGAAGCTTAAGATGAAAAGACAAAAAGGAGAGAGAGCAAAGCAAAAAAAAAAAAGACAAAAAAGTGCCCACCTACCTCCATCCCCCGATAGAGAACACAACAAATAGTGAAAGGCGGGAGAAAACCTGGAGTGTGGCACTAGCCTTTTTGAAGCTAGCTATTCATGCATGGGAAACACAGGCTCTAAAGCCCTGGTCCACCTGGACCCAAAATGGCTCAAAGCGGTCTCCCCTCACAGAAAAAAACATTACAACAATAAAAAAAGAGACAAAAAGAAAGGAAACCAACAAAAAATAAAAACAACATCCAGGACAATGATTTGGAAAAAAAGGCAACCGGTGACTCACCGCGGCGCTTGTCTTTGATGCCTCCATAACCGCTTCTGAAACTCTGCCCGGGCTCACTTGAAAAGCCTACGAACACACACATATACACACAGCCCTTACTCCAAACAGCCCTTACGCACGCACGGCACACACAGCCTACCTCACTTATCTGCCCCTGACCCTCCCTGGACTCATGCAGCTGGCACGGAGAGGACGAGGAAGAGGAGGAGGACGACGAGGACGAAGGACCGCCGGTGTCCTTCGGAGCTGCACGCTATGCCACCTGTGTGTGGGTGGAGGAGGTTTTGTGCATGTGCGGCTGTGTGTGTAAGAGAGAGAGAGAGAGCGAGCGTGCAAGCGTATGCTTGTGTGTGTGTGTGTGTGTGTGTGTGTGTGTGTCCATGTGTGTTTGTGTGTGTGTCTGTCTGTGTGTGTTTGTGTGTGTTTGTGTCCTGTGCAGGTGTGCAAGATGGGAAGCTGTGTTTGTGTGTGAAAAGACTCGCAATAATGGGAGGACATTTCGGCGGGGGCTTACTCGATAAGACGGTGCGTTGCATCAGCATGCGAAAGAGAAACAGCGAAAGAAGTAGGTCCAAAAAAGAGGAGCAAGAGAAAGACAGAGAGCGAGAGAGAGAGAGAGAGAGAGAGAGAGAGAGAGAGAGAGAGAGAGAGAGAGAGAGAGAGAGCGCTTCCGTGTGTCAGTGTTTTGAAATTCAAACTCACCAGGTGCGGACAGATGGGTCATTAATTAAGGAGTCTCAGAGTGGCGGTGGTGGAGGGGAGATGATTTATACATCAAAAACACAGCTGTCCCCCAGAGACTACACACAAGGTGGGGAAAGCGTACACACGTGTGTGTGTGTGTGTGTGTGTGTGTGTGTGTGGTGATCAGCAGCTGTGTTCAGCAGCAATCTTTTTTTGGACAGTGACTCTGCTGCTTGATTGGAGGACCAAGAGAGAAAGAGAGAGACAGATATAGTTAAAGACAGAACCAGGATGGGGGGACTGAGAGAGAGAGAGAGAGAGAGAAAAAGAGAGAGAGACAGATATAGTTAAAGACAGAACCAGGATGGGGGGACCGAGAGAGAGAGATGGAGAGAAAGAGAGAGAGAGACAGATATAGTTAAAGACAGAACCAGGATGGGGGACCGAGAGAGAGATGGAGAGAAAGAGAAATGGAGAGAGGGTGAATGAGCGAAAGAGTAGAGCAGTCTGGAGCGAGGTGTCAGCGTGGCGGCCCTGCCTGCCAGGCAATCAGCAGCACAGTCGAGCAGAGCTGCAATACCAGGAGCATCCCACCACCAGCTGCACACCCCACACAGCCAGCCAGCTGCACCGCACTGCACTGCACTGCACACACTAACACCCCACACAGCCACACCGCACACACTAACACCCCACACTGCACACACTAACACCCCACACAGCCACACCGCACACACTAACACACCACACTGCACACACTAACACCCCACACTGCACACACTAACACCCCACACAGCCACACCGCACACACTAACACCCCACACACTGCACACACTAACACCCCACACACTGCACACACCCCACACACTCACACACTAACACCCCACACAGCCACACTGCACACACTAACACCCCACACACTGCACACAGTAACACCCCACACAGTCACACTGCACACACTAACTCCCCACACACTGCACACACTAACACCCCACACAGTCACACTGCACACACTAACACCCCACACACTGCACACACTAACACCCCACAGTCACACTGCACACACTAACACCCCACACACTGCACACACTAACACCCCACACAGTCACACTGCACACACTAACACCCCACACAGTCACACTGCACACACTAACACCCCACACACTGCACACACTAACACCCCACAGTCACACTGCACACACTAACACCCCACACAGTCACACTGCACACACTAACACCCCACACCTTGCACACACTAACACCCCACACACTGCACACACTAACACCCCACAGTCACACTGCACACACTAACACCCCACACACTGCACACACTAACACCCCACACACTGCACACACTAACACCCCACAGTCACACTGCACACACTAACACCCCACACACTGCACACACTAACACCCCACACACTGCACACACTAACAGAGGGGGGGGGGCAGAGCTGAGGTGCAGCGGGATGGAGAGGAGCAGAGGCAAATAAATAAATGAGGAGCAAAACAGAGAATTTGGGAAAAAACTGTCACCGCATGGGAGACGCTGACTTTGAAAAGAGAGTGAAGGACAAATAGAAGAGAGCCTGTCATTCTCAGAGTGAAGGAGTGAAAGAGAAGAGAAAAGAAATGAGAGAGGGAGAAATGAGAGAGATAAGATGAGAGAGAGAGAGAGAGATGAGATGAGAGGGAGGATGCGAGGCTACTAGGCTGACAAAAGAAAAGTTGGAGGGTAGTGACAGCATGTGACATCCAGCGTGGTTGTGCTGGGGTGGGGGTGGGGGTGTGGTGTTCCTAGAGTCAGAGAAGCGATGAGGTGGAGAGTGGCAGGCAGCGGAGCAGTGGAGAGGATGATGTGTCGCTCGGGAGCCGACTGGGGCCAGCGGTGTCGGGAGACTACTGACTGACAGAGCCAGTGCCCAGGGCCAAGGTCATCCCTACCCCCATACATCGTCATTCACACACACACACACACACACACACACACACACACACCCCTCTGTTTATACCACAAAAATACACACACACACACACACACACACACACACAAACACTCACAAATACACACACAGCCTGTCCATCAAGGAGATTTACATCATCTGACATCACAACATCACACAGGTCGCTGCCAGGTATGACAGCTCATCTACCTATACCTCAACAAAGAAATTCTCCCCGATGCTAGAATGTTCCGGAGCACTGTGAGGCATCGGCCTGCTATGACAACAGCATTGTTCATCCCCCGCCGGCTTTCAAAAGCATTGTGCTGTCCGTCCAAAAAGAACCCAGATATTCATAACAAAGGGTGATGGCTGCATACATATCAGTGGCCCTGGTCTACAGTGGAAACAGAAGTCGAAAAGTGCATCCCAAACTAACTGCTGAGTTGCTGTTTCTCTTTCTCTCTCTCTCTCTCTCTCTCACACACACACTACATCTAATTGGCATGCATCAGCCTCTACAGTTCTTGGGCCATCACAGCAACAACAGCAACGATCACAGGCAAAAAAAGAACAGAGAGAAAGAAAGAAGGAGTCCCTGAGCGGAAGCACTAACAACAAAGGCCGAGGGCTTTTCATTATTTTTAAACAGTCAGCCCTCTCGTTTTATAGAAAGAAAATGAGAGAAAGAGAGCAGGAAACAAAAAGAAACAAATACATAAGAGAAAAAAGAACAAAAGCCACATAAAAAGTGTGAGAGAGAGAGAGAGAGAGAGAGAGAGAGAAAGAGACTGAGAGGGAAAGAAAGTGGGGGCAGAAAGAAGCAGAGTGCTAAGTGCTAGAGGGATGGAGGGAGCAAGAGAGGGTAAGGGCAAAAAGTGAGACAGCACAAGCTAGCGCACATCAAAGTGGCTGTTAACGCGAGGCTGGCCAGTGCAGCACCAGTGAGCGTGTCAGTAACCAGAGACGGCTGGGAAAGGCCGCCCGTTCGCCTCGCTCGCTCGAGCCAGAGCTAATCTTCCGCGCCGGTCATCTCCCGGGACTATCGCCGCGCCGTGCCGAGCAGTAATGAGAAGTCATCGGCGTTTCTTGCTGACGCCGGTCACTAATTAAGCAGACAACCGTCGGCCTAATAGGGGCGGCGTTCTTTTCTGTCTCTGACTCAGGCCACGGGGAGGGGAGGAGGCACGATTGAGGAACATGTGAAAGACGAGCGGCAGGCTTGTTAGCGCCGTCTCAAACGGCGAGGCCGTTTGACCCCTTAGCCGAGCAAACGGAAAAGCTGACAGCACATGTGGACATGCAAGAAAACAGAGCATGCACACACACAGAGACACACGCACACACACACACACTCTCACACACACACAGTACATACTCACACACACCTGCATAGTGAAAACGGCCATTAGTGGTGATAAAATCGGGCTGGCCTTTTGCACAAAAACAAGGCCTGAATGAGCTTGTTTTGGGGATTAGCTGTGAGCTGGAGGGATAAAAGAGGAGGCATTGGATCCAATGCTGTAGAGCAAAACAAAATCAAGCCAAACAAAGAGGGACAGGAAGCGAGCGTGCGGAGGAGAGCAGAGCAGCTTGAAGGTTAAAGGGACACGCGTCAGAAGCCCGTGCCCCTCTCCAGAGAAAAGAGCGCAAATCCCTCCCGGCTCATTTGGGTTTTTCATGCAAAACAGCTGAAACAGGAAAAATCTGGCCACTTTAATTGCAGCCACACAGGGATGGGGCTGAACGCGACCGCTCTGCCGGCTTCGCCATAGAAACATGTAGCTGAGGAACACTAAGAGGTGCTAACACTGAGAATAATTTTACACTCTTTCTCAGCGAGGGTTCCTCTGAGCTTCCGCAGCATCTGCTTTGATAATTACGAGTGACCGTGGTGTCTTTCCAGGAGCACGTTTCATGTTTGTTCCACCGTTTCACTTCACAGAAGAGAACACCACATTATCGAAATCACTTCACATATCAGGACAGAGCCGGCTGACAAGATGGAGCATGGCCAAAACTACACCCCTTTTTGAGATAGTAGTGACGTATTTCCTAGGGCTCACCACTAGTGTGAGGTATTGGGGGTGGGGGCGGTGGAGAATATAAATGTGTCTGCAGCTGGCAGAGTTTGTATCTGATCGTTCTGACTGGCAGTTTACAAGGCCAGGCCCAATCTATTAGCTGCTTACTGTCGGGCTGTGTTGAAGAACATCACCCTTGACCAGCTGAACACTGCGGCCTTCTGTGTCGGCCATCGGCTAGCCTACCTCCCAAAATTGACGATGCTGCTACAACACAGCTGACACTCCACCGGAAATATATGACTTGGCTAAAGAGCCTTCCGTTCATAAACCGAAATCTCTGTACATCCCTTTAAGCTCTTGCTCTCTGTGGAGACAAGCTGCTGATCCTGGCCACAAAAGCCATGCTTGTGAGGGACATCAAGACTCCAGTCCGGTAACTAGATCATCAAACCTCTGAACCCTCACCTCGGAGTGACTCTGGGCGGACAGGAGCTGTAGCCATCGCACAGTCTGGCGCTGTCTGACACGCTTGTCTGACTGTGAGGAAGTGAATTGAAGGAAATGGGTCTGGCTCTCCTACAAATGAGATAAGTGGCATCAATTCTCCGAGCGTACTTCTCGAACCTACAGAGTGACTCACGTGGACCGTCCAGCGAGTTGCTGTGCGTTTTGACTAGTCGTGTAACACGATTAGTTTAGGATCCGAATGACATGCCTGTCTGCTCTCCTCTTATTTTCCCTGAAGAGCTGTGTGTTTGTGTGTGTGTGTGTGTGTGTGTGTGTGTGTGTGTGAGTGTATGTGTCTGCACGCATTCCTTGCTGCTTCTAGTGAATCACTGCTGTCTGCTGCTGCAAGCTTGAGGAGGGTGGGGAGATGTGTGTGTGTGTATGTGTGTGCAACGGTGTGTGCGACCGTGTGTGCGACCGCACAGGCCATTTCTGGCTCAGGGCTAAGCCTTCACTGCACCATGCCCTGTAGTCCAAACACACAGCTTAACACGAACGGGAGAAAGCCAAGTGCACACATCCATCTGCCTGAGTGACATCATCACTGCTGAATGACTACATAATCCAGCCTGCTCCTGGGAGCCTGTGCTTCCTTTCTAACAGCCTCCACAAAGCTGTCAAAATATGAGAGGCATGCGTAAGTAGAGCGTGTGTGCTTAACTTATCTTCTGACAATCGTGTCAACACAAGATATACAGACAAAAGTGAAACACTTAGTCTACAGTTGGTGGTCCCACGGCCTCTATCTAAGGAAAACCCATTCATTTTAAACATGACAACAGAGTCAATAGTAAATGGCAGGCATTTAAAATGGTTTTCATTTCTGTCATTCTGCTTGCTCAAGTCACGCTGTGTTACCCTCAAATAAGAGCCCAAGGAGCAGCTGAGAGCAGGATCACACAGGTGTTACTTTCCCCATTACATAAGGCCCTTGGAAAAGGGAGCTCCTCAAATGTCAGAGAACTGATCGCTTGTGACAAGCTTTTCATACATGTTTGCACATTTCTGCGAGCTTTTAATACAATTCTCATCGGCAATTGAGTTAATGTATGGGACTGCAAGGAATGGCTCTGGGAAATGTAATACCGAAGCTGCCCCAGTTTGTTGAATGTCTCTGATTGAACCATTCATGTGAGAAGGGAAATGATAGACATTTTCAAGCAAGGAAATTCTTCACATATAAATAAAAAAGGCTAACTAAAAAAAGGCTAACATCCCGAGGCGGTGGGTGAATCCAATATGAGAGGGGTGATAGAGAGATATTTTTACAGAAATAAAAACTCACAATCTTTCTACCAAACTGGGGAACATTCAATGCCAGCTACAGTATGCTTTTACTTTAACTGGATGCAAACACCAAATCCTAAAACCTTGCCCTTCAATAAGCCTCTCCTGGTCTCAGCCCAGACTGGGCTCAGAAGCGCACAGTAGGAATTTCCCTGGCACTTAGCTCATTGTTCAGGGCCCTGGCCTGGTGGGGAAGGCTGAAGGGTGGAGCACATGGCTTCAGCATGTGCACAAAGCTGCTATAGCAACACCACTGATGATGGGTGAGTCAGACTGGCATACTACACCAGCAGAAGGACACTCTCACTCACTCACACACACTCACTCATATACACACACACACACACACACACACACACACAAAGACACTGCTCACCCTCCATTAAGCTCTCTTTCTTTCTCCCACTCGTTTTCTTCCACTGTTTTTTTGTCTCCACTGTCCCTCCCACTCTCTATTGACTGCGCCGAGTTCCCAGCGGGGCAGGCGACACTAACCCTGCGTGGAGTCCGCGCTCGCACAGAGCCAGCCGCCGGAGCGCACGCTGGGCAGTGGCGGCCGCGCCGAGGCCTGTGGGCTTTTGAGAGTCTCTGCACGTCTGCCGAGTTACAGTAGCCACAGCAGCAACTCTGCACTGTCAAAACAGGAATAAGAGAGGAATGGGGGAGAGGAAATTCAAGCAGACCTTGTTCTGTGGCCAAAAAGATTTCACACACTAGCTTGTTTTTGTTTTTTTTTGCAAAGCAGCGTTACAGTGTAAACATACTTTCTGGGTGAGGAGGAGAACAAAGCTCCAAAGGGAATTATCAGTGCTGCCTTTGTTGAGGGGTGTCACAGCAAAGGCACGGCCTAGTTCTGAAACTGTGGGGGACTCGAGGCAGTCGTTTTGAGATGTGCAACGAGGAGGATCACTCCACAAGCAAACAAGTTATCCCTACAGCAACAAACTCTCATATCAACTCTGCACTTTCTTCAATTTTAAGTTGGTTAAAAAAGACTATTCTGGAACTTTCTTCAAGGCCTTTGCATGCCCTCCTTTTACCTTCTTCTCTTTGAGTGTGAGCCGACAAGAATAATCTGAACTGGCATACTGTAGCAATACGCAATAATTCATGACTAGCTGTAGGCTGTCAACGTATAACCCGCTGTGAGGGATAACACCCACACTTGAACAAAACCACCTAGCAGTGTGGGGCTCAGTGGTGGAAAAACACAGCGTGCTCCCACAGCCCTGTCCTGTACACCTGAGCCAGCTCTGGCCGCCGTGTGCACACAATGTGGGGGCCTTCGCTGGTCAATAGGCTAACAAAGCGCCTCCATTAGCCCAGGAGGCCTCTCCTATTCAGCAGGGAGCTGTGGCAGCCGGACAATGGGGGGGATTAGCACATCTAATCCAGCTGGCAACGGGGCCGTAATGGACACTGGCTCTGTGAGGACTGTGTGTGTGTGTGTGTGGGGGGGATGTGGCGGAGCAGGGGATGTGGCCACTGGAGTCTGAATAACAGGTGACATCCGGTGCCGGGTGAAAATGGGGGCATTCATCCATCCATTCACTGTGGCAGGGTAATGCACAGGAGCTAACATAAGGATCCATACAGAAACTCTGGTACCGTTTAAAGCCCTATACTCTGAAGTGTCCCAATGATACACCCTCACCACACATTAAGGACACGTCGGATTGATGACAGATGACATTGATGACCGCAGCGGGAATGTGTTAAGTAGCCTTTGGACAATGTCCATCAACAGCAATGTGCCAGACATCCCCACTAGCTCAAAACGTCTTTGTGTCAGACAGAGTATTAAATCCAAATCCCATGCTGCTTTTGGGTGTAAAAAACCTCCCAAAAAACCTCCCACACACTTCCGTGGTCCATTAGTGCAAGCCAAGCACAAGATGATCACAATCCTCATTTGTGACTCAGTGGCATCAAATGCCAATCTGCTACCCCTGCGGTTACCCCTCAAGGTGAGGAGCAAGAGCTCAGATGACACCCTGACAGGAGCTATGGAATCGCGTTGACAGGGAGGGCTGTTCTGGCCACCTGTGGCAATAATCTGGGGGAGTAATTATGTCCTGCAGAGTGCCAAGCTTAGCATTAGCATTAGCATCGGATAAGCGGTGGAGGATGCAAAAAGGAGCCCGTCTGCTCCACCCTCCCACTCTGTTGCCCCAGGCTCTGTGGATCCCAGATAGGTGACAGAGCCATTTTTAGAAGCCCATTAGGTATTATGGCGTGCTATAAAGCATGCATGAATGGGCCTCCTTCATCTTCAGCTTGAGAAGCAAGGGACACTGGGCAAGTGACAAGGCACTGTTCTTCCACTTCTTGTGTCTACTGCTTTCAGAAGAGCCCCAACTCTTGGAAGAGGAACTTACACATCAGAAATAAAAGAAGACAGCAATCTCGTCTCAATTCTAATCAACAAAATAGTCAGACTTTTGGACTAGGGCTACTTCCTGTTGGATGCGCCACATACTTACCTTCACCTTGACCCTGACAGTGCTTGTGAGAGGTGCGGGGTTGTTGTTGTCTGCTTCTGCGATACTCGTGTCAACATTGTCGAGATAAGAAGATGGGAGAAAAATGCAGCTCAATTCTTTTGTCACCGACAACTGTATTGTGAGGGGGGTGAAGGGCAGTTTTGAAATTCCTTGGCGAGGTTCGATGGACTGTAGACGTGCTCGCAGTCTCATGCTCCATCCCTGAAAATCCCAAAGGGAGGGTCGGAGGCTTCCTGGGGCTTGCTGGCAGTGGGACAAGCATGCATTTTGGAAGCCAGCAGGATATCACAGGCTACATAGTCCACTAGGGTCTTCCTCGCAGCACAGAAACAGGAAGCCCAAAACTTGTGGATTTGTCTGAAATATTCCAGCGAATGAAAGACGGAAATACCCAACTCATCTCACGGCTGGACAAAGCCGACCTTTGGGCAGTCTAATCACTGAGCCGGCTGGCATTATTCCAGCCAACTGGAGAACAAAGAAGATACGAGAGATGTAAATATTTCTTTTCTTGGAATCTATAAGAGGAAACCCAGGGTCAGCAAAACAACAGAGTTGATTTTCTGTTTACATTATACACTAATCCGCAGGAGCGCATTGAGGGATAGAGAGGGAATTGGTTATCTGCTTTAACATCTGTTCAATACTTATATACTGTGCTGGTCTGCTGCTGCAAGCTTCTTCTTGCAAAGAGATCAGTTTTGGCAATGCTGATGACCGTGAGAGTCATCACTTCCATAACCCCTGGATATTTGACAAAGCTGTTTCATCTGCAAATGAGAGGGGAAACAGGGCCTTTCTAATGATGGTGGGTGTTTTTATGTGTTCGTATTAATACCGGATCAAATCAAGCTTACGCACAGAGAACTGACAACCCATGCAAATGACTTAGCAAATAGAGTAACATATGGAATTGTAATGACTCAGGAAAGTGTGTGGGTGGGAGAGGTGTCATACACAGGTCCTTTTTCCCCCCGAAAAAGGAGGACTATCCATGAATAAACGACTTGCAAATCCTATTTCTACGAGCTGCAAGATTGACAAAAATAATCTTTTAAAACCATGGTTGCGACCGCTTTTAATCCCTCTCCTTGGGCAATGCTGATGCTCTGTCTCATGTTTCGAGCAAAAAAAGGAGAGATATTCCTACGGCTCTGGTCACGACTGAACCTCACAGGCCAACTAAAAAAGAAATCCCTATAAAAAGACACGAGTGGAGGCCCCACAAGTGGAAGAAAGGGCTGTAAACTGAGAGCTGAGAGAAGTGGATATCACCGCATACCGACCGCTACATTGTAGAGCTGATGACTCTCAACCTGAAGCTCTTAAAAGCTTTCCAGTTCCTTTTTGCATAAATTGTGTATGGGGAGTTACAGGCATAGAGCGATTTAATAACAAGGTCCCCCTTTGGCCCATCCTGGCTAACCTGTCACAATCCTCCCTGACAACATGCATCATGCATTACTCACATGTACATGTGCTGGCACGCGATGCTGTGTGTGCGCACGTTCCCCCACAAAGAGGTACTGTACAGACACACACACATTCAATCATAAAATTTCAAACACTTGAGAGAAAAACCTGTGAAAAGTCCTCACGGGAGGCTGTCTGTAACCCTCAGAAAAGAGCTCCAACTATCAAGTAAAACCTCGCTCAGAGACGGCGGTGTCCCCTTTTTCACACCACAACAAAGATCTAGAGCCACAGCACAGACAGAACCTGTCCCAAAACCCCCTGCTTTTGACGCCCCAGATTAAGGCTTTAGTGCATAGTTATAACCCACTGCCATCCATTAATGCTAAACAATTCTCCTCAAAAGCTTAAGCTGACACAAAATGCCATTCCGTTTACTGCGGAGTGATCCCAGGTCAGGACTGAGTGGTGAACCTATATGCTTCAGGCCACAGCGCTCTAAACCTACTTAGGGCCGTGCTGCTCTTTAAACATTGAAGTCTGTGGGCTAAGGTGCCTGTGCTATCTCACAGAAACACCTTGGGGCTGAAGGATGAGGAGGCCTGGGTCAGGACTGCAGTGATGGAGAGAGTGCGGCCGACCACAGGCCAGAGGTGAGAGAGAGAGAGAGAGAGGGGGGGGGTAAAAGGGAGGGATGGAGAGAGAGAAGGAGGGAGAGAGCGAGAGAGGGAGGGAGGGAGGTAGGGAGAGGTCTTAGGAAGAGGTTGAAGGAAGGAAGGGAGTGGACTGGGGAGGAGGTGAGGGTGCTGTAATAACTCTCAGCCGTGGCCGTTTCATCCTAAAATAGGGGAGCTAATGGCTGCGTTTAGGAAATGACCTTGTCTGGCCTAGAGATGGGCTATGTAAATATGGAGCTGGGGGCCTGCGAGTCGGCAGCAGCTGAGCCGTCCAGCATATATCGCAGGCAGCAAGGGCCCAGATAGATGACTTCCTTAAGGAGCTTACGGTAAGAAGCAGAGGCCAGGAGAAGGGGATGGGACTAGGACCAGCGGACTGCTGTGGCCAGCAGCTTTGAGAATAGAAATTAATCCAGTCAGATTTGTTTTCCAAATGTTTTTTCCTTAATATTCGGATCCCTGATATATAGTGTGGAATGTTCTACTCCCCCTTTTCACAAATAGTAAAAGGAATTTTCACTGGGTACTTTTTTGAGGGGCTCAGATACCCCTGTTGCCTGGCGTGAGTCATGATGGAATTTGCCATCGATCAATAGTAGAACTGCAGAGTACACATACACACACAAAATGTAGCTTTAACATATTTGAGTATGTGCACAGAACACAGAACAATTATAGAAAAGAGACAGATGCTGACGATGTGCTTTAAAGACTCAATTTTCATTGTAAAACACATGTATTAATCACCCTCAAATCAATTACATGCCCGCAGGTATGCCTACTTTAAAAATAGGATCATAGGGAAAACATCATTCCAGCTAAGCATTCAATAATGAATACTGAATATTATATTAGTCTATCATATAATAAATGTGCAGTGAGCAGCATTTAAGCTTATGGCTGCATGTGACATTTTTTACAGATCAAAATGAGCCTCACAGCTGTGAGCTGAGCCTCACAAGACTATGTCTATTGAATAACTTGGTGGTAGAGAAGACAAACCATTTTGTGGAATGATGCATGTGAAATGTGCAACAATGTGACTTAAAAAACAATCTCTGGTAGCCGCTCTGTCTGCCACTCCTTGTCTGTAGCAAGTCATGCTTTGAATGTGTGGCATTCGGGACCATTATCGCTAGTTTCAATTTGGGACCTTGCAATCGGAATTGTCGTTTGTTTGTCTAAAGACAGTCCAAAGTAGCCTTGGCTATTTTAAGTGTCAGTTTATTGCATATAATTTTTACGTCGTTTTGAATAGTGTGTTTGAAATGTGTTTGTTGGCGTGTTCTTCCAAATCTGCGGAATCATTTTATGGAAGCAAATCGCATACAGGGCCAGTCTTTATTGTTGAGGTCAGACATGATGATCATCCACACATCTGGCACTGCACCCGCTTAACTTTGTACCCGTGTAGCCTACACTGATTCACATCTGCCAAAGCCTCGCTTGTCTCCTCTCTGGTAGCCTACAGTGCTGTGTGTGTGAGAGTGGTGGGCCAAAGCTATTGTTTTCTTCTTTTAACGATATATTAACAGATATCTTTTGCATTTCTTATCCAAACAACGTCACACTTGACACTGCACTTACTGCTGCCTGTAGTGTCACACTTGCCAAGTTTGAAATCAATTGGATGAACAGTTTGACAGATATGCAGTTAACGCACACACTGACACACAGACAGACAGACATTCCTGTAATTTATAGATAGATGTTGGAAGGAGTACCCACTTGAACACTTCCCTACTGTACTTAAGTAGACACCATTAACAAGTCTAACTCTTCCTTGTCTATCAATGCAGCTCTTCTCTATGCGCAGTGAGCAGAGCTGAAGTGGCAGTTCATAGAATGAGCTTATGCGGTTTGTGTATGCGTGAAATGCATGTGTTTCCATGTGCACGCGTTTCAGGGTGTTTTCCTATGACTGTTCTGTATGTGTGTCTGAGGTGCCACACAAACCAACAGCCTTTTCCCCATAGATTATTTACAAATAAGATACATGACTGGTAGCATTTCTGTTAAGACGGAAGACGATTAAAAGTTTGCCGAACTAAGCCCGGCTGCACATCCCCTTTCCTCAGGTTGTGGATTGGGAGTTCAAAGTCAGTGAAGTTCAAAGCTTCAGTTGGGGAACATTCAAATTAGCTGCCGCAGCAGAGAAAGACACGTCGCGGCAGTAGACATCTTCCGAGAGACGAAGAACATGCTAAAAAATTACCTCTTTCAAATACTAGGATAAAATGAATGTCGGTTGATTTGGCTATTGGTTTAATGAACAGAGCTGCACCTACCCTGAGATGAATGATTAAAATGAATCAAAACATGAAATACCCTCATGATTTCAAAGCTGAATTGACTACTAATCCTCATACTAGAAAAAAAGGAATTTCTATCCAAACAGATGATGTAAACAACAACCTTCAGTAAGAAAAAAGTTTAGTAAATTTAGAATTTAGTAAATGGTGTGGTTCTGATAGGATAATATTGGAGTAGCACATGCACAGACTGTAATGGTTACATGGCTTGTTCATTTTACTGGCTGAGACTACCTCAGTGACTACGTAGTGACTGACTACCCTACAGGCTTATGCAAACCATCCATAATATGATGGTTAAACAGCAAATTACATTTCTTTCAAAACAAAACATATAAAAACAAATGAAAACAAATATTTACATAAAATATACATTATACTATCCCTAATTTAAGCCAGATAAATCACAACTGCACACAAGTACACTAGAAACATGATTAAATGTGACACACACAGTCTCCTTATGTATGAAGGCCCACGGATATGTTTGAAATGTACAGATAATGACATTTCAGTCCATGGAACGCAGAGAACATGGTCATGACAAATGAAACATTTTTTCATCACGAACATCACAAAATTGCATTTGTTTCCCATCATTGATGATGCTGCTACACAATGTATGAAAATTCTCTAAAGCTCTTTCAAGCAAAGAAAACTCGCTGTTGATTAAAATGAGTGTACAGTGTAGGCCAATTTATCCAAGTGTACCCCCCCCATAGGCTATGGTAATCTTTTGATCCACTCTGATTCCAAAGGCGCCCTTGATGACGTATCCACATGTGGTAATGCTTGTGTTTACAGTCGACTCTCTCCTCCCCAGGGAAGTCCCTGGGACAGAAGAAGTGGAACTTTCTCAGGTATTGCCTTTCCTCTCTTTTATACACAATGCCAACCCATTTAACACAGACTGTGGCCGCGTTCACATCCTCAAAGGCTGTGGGTGTGTGTGTGTGTATAGGTGGGTGTGTGTGTGTATGTGTGGGTGTGTGTGGAGGAGAGGGGGGGGGGGGCACATCAATGATTGGAATTTCCTTCTTTCGGGGATTTTCGAGGCAAACAAAGGAGAGTGTGGGATCACAGGGGGATCACATGCACATATGCGACCACTCAGTTGCCTTTACAGCACCGACAGCCTGCAGCACATACTGTATACACATTCCTATGCACTTCTGTATCCTCTCTTCATTTTATACAGCATAAGACCCCCCCCCCCCCGTCACAACACCCCATCCTCCCTGTGAGAACCAACCTGCGCATGTAGTCACTGCTTTTAACCTGCTTCGCCTTTGTCACTCAATTTCTAAGAGGGATTGTCCACATAATAGAAATATGATCCCTGTGAAACTATGCGCTCAGATCACTGACCCTACGCTCAATCCACAAAAGAAATGAAAGAAAGAACCAAGAACAAATGTGGAGTGCCTCACTTGCATCAAATATCACTCAGCCTCTTCTGATGATTGTTTGACGGTGCGGTAATCTCGTGAATAGAAAGGAGAGTGGGGGCCGGGAGACAACCTTCTCCGCTCCGCACCGGGTTAGAGAGCAGAGTGTGGGAGGTTCAGCGTTAGTCTGCGGTGAGCATTAGCTCCGGCCAGCCGCCCGCCACTCTCCGTCTCTCTTTTTTGCTCTTTCCTTTCTTCCCGCCTGTTCCACCTGATTCAGCAGTCGGCTCAGCACAGGGCTTCCATGCTGAACAGAGCCACAGAGGCCCGGCTTTAGGGGAGTGCGGAGTCATCTACTATTATAAAAGAGCAGCTGGCCAGTGGCCTGTTGGGCTTCAGTGGGGTGCACACACACACACACACACACACACACACACACACAGAGTGACGGTGGTGGTCGTAGCTTCTGCTGCTGTTAAATATAGCTTAGCTGTTAGCGCAGCCTTACACAGGATGGATGAGAACAATGGATGCGGGTGAGGAAGCAGAGGTGATGTGAGGAAAGATGGATGAAAGGACATATCAGAGAAATGGGGGCAGACATACATATATGTCTCTCAACAACTGTATAAACATAGCTTGGTGAGGGAATGAGTAGAGCAGTCCCAACGGGGCATTTGTTTTCTGAATAGCAAACTCATGCTGCAGCAAACTGCCCCTGTTCAACTGGTATGACCGAGGAAAAGTTCTCTGGAAATGTTTCCCTTTGTATGTTATCAACCTGTAACATCTAGCCTGCTGGTAACTTCAACTGCATTGCAGTCAGGATAGACTTTAAAGAGATTACAGGGTACGAGGAGCAGCCTAGCACTGGAGATGTACTGTACAGTGTGTGTGTGTGTGTGTGTGTGTGTGTGTGTGTGTGTGTGTGTGTGTGTGTGTGCGCACAGCAGGCAGAGACAGGATGAAAAGCGAGATAGAGACCGATAAGAGACTAACCTTGAGCTTGTCGAAGCGCTCGCTCAGCGAGGACACCTGGTGCTCGCGGTGACGTCCCACCAGCTTGCAGAGCGAGCAGATGAGCTGGTCGTCCACCACGCAGTACATGTTCACCTTCTCGTTCTCGTGCTCGAGGCAGGTGAGGCCGCGCAGGTGCGTGTCCGGCACGGGCTCCACCAGCCGGTGGCTGGTGAAGGGCTTCTTGTTGGGGTGGGTGGCGCGCAGGCAGCGGTCGCAGTAGGACACCTCGCAGGTGACGCACGTCTTGATGGCCTCCCGCGGCGGGTCCTGCTCGCAGAACTGGCAGCCCACTAGGGGGCGCAGGTGCTGCTGCTGCACCACCTGCTGCTGCTGCTGCTGATGCTGATGCTCCAGGGACATGGCGAGGGTGGAGGAGGGCGGGGGACTCGTGACGCTGCTGACGCTGCTGGTGAGAGCGGGACTGCCGCGGGCGCTCACGCTGTGGGGAGACAGCCGCGGCGGGCGCCGGCTCTCGTTGGGCGAGTTGGGCCCACTGACGGAGGCCTTTTGGAAGCGGTCAATGATGTTCTGCAGCGTCACATTGCGCTTGAGGCCCTCCAGGCCGCGGTGGTTCAGCGTGATGACGTAGCGGCAGGTCGGACACTGGAAGGCGGAGATGGACTCGAGGGGCTTGCTGGTGGAGCAGTGCGACACCAGGATGCGGTGGGCGCAGTTGAAGCACAGGCTGTGGGCGCAGGGTAGCAGCAGGGGGTCCTCAAAGAGCTCCAGACAGATCGGGCACGTCAGCTCGGACTCCAGTGTTTCCATCTTCAGTTGGGCCGATCTAAAGGCGACATCAAATCCCACAGAAGCTGGTCAGTCACCTGCACGGCAAACAGCGGACCGGGGGGTTAGTGCCAAGCCAGTCACACGCATGCACACACACACACACGTCAGATTGTGGGGCTCATTCCAGTGGTCTCATTTAGCCAAAACTTGGTGAGTTCTCTGGTATTTTATTGGTGTTTTGTGACGTGACAACACCCAGAATTGCTGACTTTAACTTGCTACTAATTGACGAATCGCATCTGATCCATTTCTCTGCCATGAATTTAGCTTGCCTGCTATTCAGTGTGCAACGTAACTGCAGTAGCATACAGAAAAGTCAAGGCAGCACCGTGCCCAGCAAGAACACTGACCATAATCCACTAGTTTGGGGAAAAGCCTCACATCTGACAAAGGGTTAGTTCACGATAGCCACAACACAACACACAACACATCCACACAGTGACAGTTGTTTCAGCATCATGGGAAAGCCGACACATGTAACTTGCAGATGCCGTCGATGTCCTGACAGTGAGAGAACCAGAGGACAAGCTGTGCTCTGGCTGGGCTCAGTCTATGGGGCGAAACACGCAGGACCAGAGCAGTGACCTTTACAGTGACCTCTGCAGACACAGGAAGTCCACAAGGCACGACCAGAGAGACACAGCCAGTCGGCAAGGTCAAATGCTCATTCCCCACCACAGAACACAGGGACACCGAAGCACGTGGAAGGGCAGATGGATAAACAGATAAAGAAAATCACACACATATAAAATATGTTTATCTGGGCAGACTAACTGCACTCCTTCCCTTTTTTTTCATCCCCATCAGATTTTTCTCCCCAGAAGTCAGCACAAGCTTGTTGCTCCAGTTAGTGTCATTTAGGAGAGTCTGTCTGGCTGATTTGTGTGGTTCTGCTTTGATGGATATGAATGGGCCTGAAGGGGATGGCTCACCCTACATCCAGCCCCGGTCTAATCAGCCCTGCCCTGCCCTGGAACCTGCCCAGACAGCCTGTTCAAGACCAGGCGCTCGGTGGAGGACGACAAGAGGAAAGGGCTTGAGCTATGACCCATCACTGTGCATTTCCAATATTTATAGAGAGAGAGAAAAAGAGAGAGAGAGAGAGAGAGAGAGACAGAGAGAAAGAGAGGGAAGTGGAAAGCAGCAAAGAGAATGGAAGAGAGAGAGATGCAAGATGAAGAGCTTGCGATGACCCTGTTTGAAAGGACTTCATTTGTTTCTGCTCAACTGTATCCAAAGGGATATGTGAAATTCTTGTGCTTGTGTCCACACCAATGTGACTATTTAGCTGGCCTTCTTTTGAAAAGATTCATGGCTTCTCAGTGTTACGAATCATTTAGCTGTGCAAATTCAGTTCAAGAAAGTCTATGAAAGGCAATCATAGCCTGTAATGAATTTTTGAATTTCACCTAGGGATCAATAATGTATGTATGTATGTATGTATGTATGTATGTATGTATGTATGTATGTATGTACAGTCTGTCTGTATTGTATTGTATTGTATTGTATTGTATGTACTGTATGTACTGTATGTATGTATCTATCTATCATGTATGTATCTATCTATCTATCTATCATGTATGTATGTATGTATCTATCTATCTATCTGTCTATCATGTATGTATCTATCTATCTATCTATCTATCTACTGGTTCAGATGTTCTAGTTTTCAGCCACAGTTTATGTGCCTGTAGGGCAAACACAGAGCTGTAATGTCAGGGAGATTAAACTGACCAGAACGTCTGAAGAGTAAGAAATTGTTCATCTCTCTTCTCTCTTACCTTCACCCACACACAAGGACACTGGTTACACAAAACTGCAGGAAAACAACTTATTGACTTCAAGAAGAGTAAGCACAGCCACAAATTGTCCAATCCAACTTTCAGACTGCCTTAAGATTAGAGGTTTGGATGAGTAAGTGTTTGGGGGGAACAAAATTCATTACTGGCCAGAGGAGAAAATAAATAATGTCCTGGAGGCAATCAGGCAGATATGATTGTGATAAGAGGCTGTGTCCTTCTTTAACTTTCACCTTGGCATCGGCAGTGATTTATGGAGCCGCTTCATGCAACTCTTACCTACCTCCCCACTACCTGCCGCCACTGGCCACTAAAGCCCCAATTACCTCCATCTGATAAGGTGAGGGAGGGGGGAGATAAGAGAGAGGGGGGAGGGGGGAGGGATTGACCCCATTGCCCTTGGCCTATTAAATGAGAGGTCACCATCAGTGACCCCAGTGGCTCAGGTCTACTCTATGCCATTAGCAAAGATCTATAGGCAGAGAGGGGGATGGAGTTTTTCTGTGTGTGTGACCAAAGGTAAATACACTGGATTCATTAAAGAGCCACTGTCATGGTGCCTTGGTGATGCCAGGGGAGGAGTGATGTAATAGAATCGTGTATGTGTGTGTGTGTGTGTGTGTGTGTGTGTGTGTATGGGGCGGGGGGGGGGTATGTGTGTGTGTGTGTGTGTGTGTGTGTAGAAGATGAGAGAGAGAGGAGCAATCATTCTCAGAACAGAGATGGCTCCAAAGCCCCTCTCCACTTAATCAGATTAAGGTAAAAGGCCCCATATGGCAGGCAAACAGTGTCTGCTTGTGTTTACCTCCAGACAGACTTGCAAG
This sequence comes from Alosa pseudoharengus, assembly GCF_046254945.1. NCBI lineage: Eukaryota > Metazoa > Chordata > Actinopteri > Clupeiformes > Clupeidae > Alosa > Alosa pseudoharengus. The sequence goes on from NW_027468657.1 coordinate 31,204,941, forward strand.
CACACACAGACAAATGTGGTTGCACAAAGACACACACGCACGCACGCACACAAGCACACAAACACACACACTGTTTATGGGAGTCAACACTTTGATCCTTTCTTATGTTGATTACTGTGTGACTTGTCCTTTGATGTTGACTTTGTTCAAATCAGATGAAAATGAATTAATGTGATGGCTGACTCATGGCTTTATGACTGAACACTGCCACCTCTATTCCACAGCTTAATAGGAGAGTTGGGCACACTGCTGAACTATCATTTCATGCGCTTATGGACTGAAATGCCATGGCAAATTCCGCAGGAGACAGGCTGGCACAGACACAAAGGGGCTATTTCAGGCTAATTTAATAGACAAAAAAGAAAGACAGCTTGTTGTGTCTCTTTTGCTTGTGAGCAACTCTCAGGTCATCGACTAACAAATCCCAGCCTTGTAGGGGGGGGGGGGGGGGCAAGCGGCCTGGAAAAAAAAAGAAAAAAGAAAAGCAAACGTGCATGTTTGGTTTGAGTTGCTTTTGTTTGTTTTCATTGTTGCTTTATTTAACCCAAAAGAAAATCCCCCTGGGATGCCAGGCTCTCTCCACCAGCGTCTAGCCCCAGACAGGAGTGTGCGTCACCGCGGAATATGGCATGCCTGCAACAATGACAATTAGCCTTGTCCAAACAATTGGTACAGTTTGCCTGTAAAACTAACTGGTCAGACAGCTCTTCCTTGAATTATTGTGGCACAATAATAATGGGGGGGGGGGGGGGGGGGGGGAGATGTGACCCCCGTCCCCCGAAACTAAATGGCCAGCGTCACGCATGCTTTCATGGAGGTGGACACAAATCCACTTAGACAGCGTATTTTTAAACCCCAGCTATCCCCACACCAACACGCATGAATAGTTGATGCTAAAGTAACAGCAATCTGTTGTACTTATGGAATCCTTTAGGACAGTCCATGCCAATGAATTCACAGCCTCTCAAAGACGTGAGATATGGGCATTAGCTGCTTTGACACACTTACATGTTTTATCAGCTAACATCCCAGGCCTACACACATTACATACACACACTTCCGTCTACATATATACCGGCCCGACACACATGGCTGGTAAAAGCCTGGCAACTCTACAGTGGATATTTAATGACTTGGGCTATTCACTGCGTGGCTGTCAGGAAGTCGAAGGAGGGTTCGAGCGAGTGTGGAGGCGTCAAGGGAGCACGACTGCGGGTTATTAGTGTCCGGCCCGAGAGAGAGACGGGTGGGCCAGCGGGTCAGACCCACGCCCCAGCCCCGCCGCTGTAATTGAGTCATCCATCTGCTGTCAGTGTGCAGCTGGATGGGTGGGTTTCAGACAGGGATCACATAGGCAGCAGCTGCCTGAACCAGTTGCCAATGGCGGGTTGAGAAGAGCTAAAGGACCCCTGGTTTGAATGGCAGTGGTGGCTGTGTGGGCGCTAGGAGAGGAAAAGCAGAGAGCGCTGTAGCTAGTTCACATTTAGCGGAGAGAGCGGGAGCTTAAGCTGGCTTTGGAGCCAAAGCTGGGCCTGGTGGTGGGATGGGTGCCAAACATTCGTGCCTTCACAACCTATCGCCCCAAATTCCGCTCAAACAGCCCTCTGGCTCCCCGTGTAGCACCTCCCCACTGGATGGAGAAGGGGGGCTCGCTGGATGAGCGGCTAATTATTGCACACAGAGAAACTGGGCCAGTCAGATGGAACCGCATCCCACTGAGAGGGATTTAGGGGAGGGCTGCATGTGTTTGTGGTGTGAGAATCGCAGTGGCTCAGGAGAATAAATCCGCCTGGACGCAGTGAGTGACAGTGATTCACCGCCTCCTCTGCCGCTGTGGTGCTCGGGTTCGCCTGCGGGGCATGTTTACCGGCAGGCCTGTCTCGGGAGGGAGGGGTTGGCTGAGCTGGACATGCGAGCAGGTGTGTTTGTCTGTGGCTGGAGGACACAGTAACATCAGCTACGTAACGGTGAGCAGATCACCACGGGCTACGTTAACTCCCGCAGCCGCATCTCCATTCCCTGCCACCTAATGACCTTGAACAAATAATCCGACACACTGTCTATATTTAAACAGAGATAATCATCCTGTGCATATGTATTTTATGACTGTGTGAGCCATTTTGCCCTTTCCTTCGTGCTATGGCTCTCTGGGACAGTAAACATATGCACAACTGTTAAGAAGCACTCAAGTTATCTGGGACAAGCAGAGCTCTCATTCCTCACATTGATAAGCGTTAACAAAAAACAGATGCGAGGTCACGGCTGAGTCAGGACAGCGCTGGAGCTCTTGGTATGCAAAACACATTCCTCACATATTCAGATGAGAACAAAAGGTTATGGACACTAATTACAAATTACTAGATTATTCCACCGGAACAGAATTGGAAGGCTAATTAAATAAGCATTTTGAAGCGAATGGCCATGTCAGACGCAGGTCTCGCTGTGTGAGACAATACTAATAGGTTAAACCTGTTTAAATAGCTTGCTGATTTGCCCTCCGAGGACTGTGGATATGGTGATAGTGCTATAGAGTTGTCAGGCTGCTCTCACTGACAGTTTCATGGGGATAGTTAAAAACATGGTGAGGTTTTCACTGGGACTAAGAAAACCATTTCAGACAACTTTCCTCCACCACAGGTCTCATGGGAGAACGCCTCACCCAAAGGCTGCCATCAACGTCATCCACAGACTGCGTGTTCCGTCGAGTGGTAGGGAACCGTATTTATTTTTTTGTGTGAAAGCTTTGGTCTTAAGGAAGAAAGAGCAGGAGATAAAGAAAAACAGAGAAAAAAGAGAGGGAGGATGAAAGAGTCAAGGGAACACAGACGTGCAACAGTAAGTAGTCTCAGCTGGTTATCGCAGTTCCAGGGAGAGAGAGAGAGAGAGTCTTTAAATCCACTGCAAATATGATCCCATTTTTCTCTGGCACAGTGAAAAGGTAAACAAGGCAGGGGAAACAGAAATGGCAAAACTGAGTAATGCCCCAGGGACCGCCTACCTAAACGAAGCCCAGTCCCAGCCCAAAAATGTTATATAATGGCACACAGCTCAGATCAGGTAGCAAATTAAAACGGGTCATGCCGTATTTTGAGTTTTCCACTGTGGGGGCCAAGTGTCCACTCAATGTTGTCAGAGAAAATATTGAAACACATGGGGCCACATTGGCGGGCATTCAGCCGTTTCCACTTCCCTTCCTTTGACCGACGCGGTGCTTGGTTTAATCAAACATGCAATTTCTATTCATAGAATGTAAACAGTGGTGATTCTGGGCGGGTTTCCATTTCGACATTCTCGGCCTTTAACGGGGCAGCCGAGTACCAGGGCCTGGCCCCAAGTGCCTTTGCCTTCCGTTCTCCCCTGAGCAAATAAACTTCACCAACATGCCTGGCTTCAGGCTGAGATTGAGGTCAAAGAGCCCATGACACTTGTGATGAGGGAGCCAACATGATGGGGAACTAGTGTGTAGTCCTTTGCTTTCTGGAGTGAATGAGGAGTTTTCTACTTAGCGCTCGAAAAAGTTCCCAATGCAGACAAGACAATTGTGACTCGATTCAAGCTAAGCATCCTGAATTACAAATTTGATGACGGTGCATGGTTGGATGGTTGTGCTGATGAGCTTAGAAATCACAAAAACAATTAAAAAAAGAAACTGACGAAAAGGGAAGAAAGAGGCAACAGCAGCATAAGGACACAGGTTTGGAGCCCCCCCTTTTTACCACAGTGTTTTGATTTCCTCAAATCAGGAACACGCTTTGGTTTTCAATTTTTTTCCATCAATTTAACTATGCACCTACAGAACCCCAGATGTACGCAAACCAGAACCAGTGGTGTGCTGAACACAATAACGTTAATACCCTCAAACGTCTCGTCCTTTTCTCTAATGCTCTTACCCCGAGCAGTGTCTTATCATGCCTTCGCACAACATGCCGCTGCCGTGCTCTCCCTTCACCCATAGCTCTTCCATTATTGATGTGCATTTGCTCTGGTGAGAACAAAAAAGCGGATAAAAATGCAGCGCAAAAGCTCATAAGATATTTAGCGCGGCTTAAAGAGGCGGCGTGCGCCCAGGAGAAAGCGAGAGCTGCTAAGTGTCACCCCACTGGCTGGGTGTCCCCGATGCAGACAACTGACCAAGGCAACGGTTCTTCCCCGGGCTCTGTCTGGAGGAGGGCTCAAATAAATAAAACGTGACTAGCCTCTCACCAAAACATAAGCCTAGAAAGGCTTCTCAAACCGCAGTGAGTACAGAAAGAAAATGCCGTCTAACCGAGATCCACCGGTAACCATGTCAGTTAGAGACTAATGGTGAGAGAATCTATGAGATACTAATATCATTCTATATAATAAATACATTATAAAATCAAAAAGTCAAAAAGTACATTTACTTATGCTTTACCATATCTTATCCAGCCATATATCCATATAGAAGAAAGGACAACTTTCCAACCAACGTCTTTAACATACCCAAAACAAAAAAATTAGCAGAATGATCCTATGTTACACTGGCCTTCACATTTTAAGGGGTGGATAGTGATACACAACTTCAGGTGATTAAAATTGTCTGCATATCCTTCTCAGTGATGTTTGCTCCTTTTTCCAGTTTCAAGCTAAGTGGTAACTTGGCCTATTGACCACGATTGTAAGAAATTAATGTTTTTGTAAATGGGAAGAGTGGAAGTAACCTTATAGATTATGGAGGTTCATTTCAGAATATTGCTGGCATGCATATTTGATCAATGTAAGCATAAAAATATGCATGAAGACTATATTTCATGCCAGTTCTTTATCTCTTAATCTTTATCCAGCACCAACAGAAAATATTTCTGGACTTGTTTCATTTCCATGTTTTCAGGGAAAAAAAATGTGTTGACTGGAAATATGCAACTAATGCTTACCTTTATGCCAGCATTCCCATAAATATGCTAATTTTGTGCCGACCTTCTGAAAAAGCAGCCTAATCTGCAGTGTAAGTGGCAGCCTGATGGGTTTTTGTACAAATACTATGTTCGCAAACTGCATTAGCCATGGTCATGCAAATCCAATGGCCAGGGTGAGGCTGCATGCAATCTAACAACTGAGATTTCACACGCGTGTATAGGGTGTTAGTGGAATACATAATGTGAGCCCCAAAGTTCCTTGTTGTGCCCTGAACTTTCCACTGGTCCAAACAATTGACTTGGACAAATAGGCCATGCTAAATGGTATATACATATTTGTTATAACAAGTCTTACATGGAATGCATTTTCACTCCTTAATAAATGGGTAAGCCCTTCACAACAATTCCTTATATCCGCTTAGTCAGGCGTTTTCTGATCCCCTTGTTAACAAGAAACTCACTCCCTGACACAATGGAAAAATAGCATGAAAAGTCCATTCATCAAAAACCCACTACCTGATCTAATCAGCTTGTTTATAAGCACACTGAAATGAAGAGCTCAAGCATGTCCCTAACGTGACCTTAACAGCAGCCTCCAAGTTCCAAATGACACAAGATTTGACAAGATGAGAAGATTCTTCTACAAACTGGATCAGAGCCAGGCCGTAAATGACAGCAGATGAGTTGATGGGTGCTGCAGATGAAAGCACATTAGTTATCTCCATTACCAGAAAACCCTCTTCTTAGAATCCTCTAAGGTGCAGTTCTCTTATCAGACACTTTCCATTTTTGTCTTCAGAAGTGGTAAAAAAAGGTGTGAATTATTGATGTAATATTTAAAATTACCCAAAGACTGATCCACTGACAGTATGCAGTTACTCCCTCATTCATCTGGTCATAGAGAATTAACATCTGGAAGAGCACGATATCCCTTAGGCTACAATGTCCTTGATAGGAACAGGACTAGGTTCCCTTCGCTGTAATAACACCTGGAAGATCACATATATATTTACCAGGTATAAAACTGAAGCACCTCACTTGAATATCAACTATCGCCCCAGGTAACATTTACCTCCCAAAAAGCCATATACAAATAAGTCAAGAGTGCTTCTGAAGTTTTACAAGGTAATCAATCCATACACGGCATCAGAGAATGAAATGGAAACATTCCCATTCACCCCTGAGACGTGACGCAACTGTAGTCCTGAAAGTCAGAAGATTCTATTAATACACAGCTGTAATGTTTGGCATTTCCTCTAAAGGAATGGGGGTGGGGGAGTACTCCATTGTTTTCCTTGGCAGCAACTGATTTTTCCTGGTCCTATTCTGTGTATTGAAATGTCAAGCATTTATTTTTCCATGTCCCTTCCCGCATCTCGTAGAGTGGCCTTTGATATTTGCCAGTTTGTTGTCCAATATAGTCATATTATCACAAAAATTGCGTTTTCTGTTGCACGTAATCTTGACTAAGCTGTACATGCCTACTATTGTACTGAATGTCTGTAACACAGCTAAGAGCTCATGGATGTGATGTCATTCTTATCACGCAGGAATAGAAAACAAACACATTTTGTGGCATCTCTCGGCGGTTCCGAAAGGCCAGTCAATAACAAAAACAAACACAAAGCATCAGAGTTGATTCAACTGTCAAAACCGAGCAAAAATATTTACTGCCGGCCAAAGTAAACATGTCTACTTCCCCCAGGTGTGAGTTTGTGCAGGCCGTTAACAAAACTGACAAAGGTCACGCGGGTTCATGTCCCGTTGTGAGTGATGCCAGATGGAGACGGGTGGTGGATGCTGGAGTGGAGTCTTCCTATACTGACATGTTCTGCATGTGGGGCTAAACAGTTGCAGCCATTCTCTCGGATTGCATTCTATTCTATTTTCATCCAGCATTGCACACAGGTTTGGTGTTGTGCAATCCTGGTGGATTTTGGGGGCGGGGGGGGGGGTGCACAAAAACAAATGCAGGGCGAGCACTGATGAAGCTCTTGGGGGCTTTGGGTTGGAGGCAAGCCTGATTACTCTCTCTCAATGAGGGGCATCTTAAGAATCGCATTGATGAGATCACTTTCATGCTTCTCTCTAGTCTCATGCATGCAAATGAGCTGCTTTCATTTTGAAGAGCGCTTTAAGATATAAAAAGAGACGCTCAGAGAAATGGAGACTAAACTCTTCAGTGAATGCCATGCTTCTGTCTGAAACCTGTGAGTAGCCGTCTCTGCCTTTTGAGTGGATGAGAACAAAACCTTTCAGATATCATTTGCGTTATCATACCATTTGATAACAAGACGAGCACGATGTGCAAGTCATAATGCGGTTGTTAGTATACTCTGTTTAATATCTGAGAGACAGGCATCAGTTCACAGACCATGAAATGACATTTGATATGAAACCTGTCGGCTCTAAGTTTTCTTGTGCCGAGAGCAACAAAACGTATGAATTATCTTGTGCGCTCGGATGCAATCATTTGTACTATTATAATACTAAGCCATTGCCAATTCTGATTTGGCTTACATTTGTTTACATAGGTAAGGGGTGATGCTAAATCTACATTCTATGTTGTACCAACCTTATAATTCCTTATTCTATAAAATATTATTTGACTATTGCCCTTCTATGCTTTTATTAGCTATTCCTGTTTTATTTGTGTTTATGTGAAGCACATTGAATGACCTCTGTGTGTGAAATGCGCTATATAATTAAAGTTGACTTGACCACAATTCAATTTCTATTTTTTTTTACCAATTGATCGAGTTAATCTGGCCAGTAACTAGCTTGGTCAAACCACATCTGTTCCCTCAGACACTCCCCTCTGGACACAGGATCTTGATCTTTCTGGTTTCCTAGAGGGTCTGCAGTTTTGATCTCCCCTCTCCTTTCAAAGGTAAATATTCATGAGGTAGCAGGGAGGTTAGGCCAACAAGAATGTTTCAAGCGGCGTTATGCTTGTCTAAGCTTAATATCATAAATGTTTAGTCGGCGCTAAACTGCCAAAGTAAATGGTGACATTTACTGATGACTCGGCTGAGGCTCCCACAATACACTTACACTCATCTCACCTCATTAAAGCTGGAGTGCTGTCAGAGGCAGAGACTAATGCTGAAAAGAGTTCTCCTGGCAGTAGGGAGCACAGTCAGGCAGTCAGAAGCCACAAATGTAAGTGCTCTGGCCTCACTAGGGTTTTAAACAACTGAACTGTTTACAGTCATAACTAAGTCTGTGTGTGTATGTATGTATGTGTGTATGTGTGTGTGTGTGTGTGTGTGTGCGACCATTGTGGTTTTAATTTTTGTTCACAAACATCTCTAAAGCGTGTTCCACCTTTCTTTTTCCCTCCGCAGAGAGCAGCTGCTGACAGATTTGTGTCTGAGTGCTGAGGTCTCTGCTTGCATGCGCTGCAATGAAGGTAGTCTCTCACACAGAACAGAGCCTACGCGTATGACTGTGTGCTTGTTTTAGAAAGGCCCTTCCATGCCTCACCCCTTCCTCTGTTTCCTCTCTACTTTCTCCATCTCTGTCTCTCTCCCTCTCTGTTCCTCCCATGGGAAAGGCCTGGGTTCAGGGGTGTGTGCATGGACCAGTGTGTACGTGTGGGTGTTGTCTTGTGTGCATGTGTGTGTGTGTGTGTGTGTGCGTGTGTTGTGGGTGTCGTCTTGTGTGCATATGTGTGTGTGTGTGTGTGTGTGTTTGACGGCAGTGATGAGCCCCAGTGCCAGGTGAGATCATGGGAAGCACATGTAGGCCCTGCAGGAGCACACAGCAGCTGGTCCCGAAACCGCCACAGCGGGAGCCGCCTCGGCCTGGGCTGCTGCTGGAAACTCCTGACCCCGCGCTCCCGCCGGGCCTCCGCCTCTAAAGCAGCGCAGGGCCACGAGGCCAATTAGTTCCAGAGGTGGAACCGGCCTTGGCCCCCTCGGCTTCCTGCTGCCTCGGAGCTGTTGCACGAGCTCCATTTTAGAGGGGGCGGGGGGGTGTCAAACTGATGGTGGGTTGCATAAAAAAAAGAAACTGGAGCAGGAAAAACAGGGCTGTTTGTGTTCAGCTCGCTGGATATGTTTAACAAGCAGCACGGGTGAATGGAATGAAAATGAAAAATGAAAAATGAATGAAAAATGAATGGGTGATTTTCCCCCCTTACTATTTAAAGAGTGGACGAGGAATAACACTCTTTATAGCCGGACTTGGAGTTTTGCCGAGTCAAGGTGCCCCGAGGCCACTTCCTGCATGGTTGGTGTGTGTGTAGCTAAAACGAGCTGAGTGCAGCTGGAGTTTTTCGGGGCCGGTGGATGCAACCCCCCCCCCCTCCTCTTCTCTAACCCCCCCTCCACCAACATCCCCTTTAGCACAGCAGCGGCACTTTGGGGAGTGAGAGAGTCAAGTGTCTGTGTGCAGGATCGCTGTTTGTAGTCGCTGGCCCCCTCGCTCCACTCATCCCCAAGTCCAGGGAGCATTTCAATGTAAATCAAGGGAAGCAGAAAATCCAATTAAGCCATCTGCTTTCCCCCCTCCTTTGGCTTCCAAATTAATAGACAGAGTGCAAACAAGCAAGAGATTGAGAGCGCGAGTGCTCGTTGAGTGGACGTGACACGCTGCAGAGCGGGGGTGCCTCACTGGGGCTGATGCAGGCGTGGGGCGGGTGGGGGTGAGGTTGAAGTGTGAAAATGCTTCTTGAGGGCGTATTAGGACACTCGGGATTTGGGGAAAGCACTGTGACACGGTCCCCCTCCAGTTCACAGCTAGATTATGGCGCCCTTGAAAACGCCACTGCTTCATCCCTATATTTCATGCGTAGCCTCGGCTGCCTTCTGCAGAAGCTCTGTGTGAGGTCATCAGGTACAGGCAGTGGAGAGCGATGCCTGCTTGTGGGATTACAGTACACAGTCTCTGATTTTTTGTGTGTGACATTGGGATGATTCAGAACAGTGTCATCGGATATGCCAAGTATGCGCGCAGACATAAATAGAACTGTGAAATATCTTGACTGCTGCAGCTGACAGTTGATGCCATAGGTGCAGACTAAGCTGTTGTCACGGCGCCACAGTGACAAGCTGCTGATGGTGAGCCACTGTGACAAACAAACAAAAAAGCATTATGGGTAATATGGAGCCGTGACTTGGAGCTCCAGTCACAGTTTTGCGACGAGCACAAGCTCATTCATAAACAGCTCAAGCTCATTAGGTTGAACTGGCTGATTATATGATCACTGGTTGATATGTATGCTACCTTGCTCCTCTACAGAAAATAGGATTTGTACAGCGCTCTCATCAATACCCATCAGGTATGGGTCAGCATAAGAACAGCATAAGAATTCCGGTCAGGGGGAGTCTTGTTGCACTGCTAAATGTTATTCCGGTATTTAACACAACTAAATAACACCTATTAGCCACAGCTGATGTGGATGAATGGTTGTGATAGTGGAATAGGATTGTGAAGCATCTAATCAATACTCTAACCATTTCAGTGAGCTGGCTGAGATCTTAAAATGTGGAATCTGAGATTTATGTTGACTCTGAAGGTTGTGCTTGCTGTAACTCAGTGGCCAAATCAATAGTCTGTTACTGTTCGGGGACAAAAGGAAGAGGCTTCATCCTTACCTATTTAAGCTGTGATGTTGGAAAGCTGATGGGCTTCCAGTCAAAATAATCTGTTAATACTGGTGGTCTGAACTAATGCCTATGGCCTATTGCTGACTAAAGCATTATTGCGCTAGTCATACACATACACACATTATAATGCTAAAAGGTGATTTAGGGCAACTGCTGTCATTTGCAGAAAACTAGAAGCTTCCTAGATATCCAAATGATCATCGAGGAGAAAAGGGATCTGCATTCATGGCAAGTAAATACATTTGTGGCATGACAAACTGAAAGAATTTAAGAAAGAATTAATCCTACTAGTCCTATCCCAACATGCCAGCGCACAACTACAGTAATAGATTAAGCCTAGAAGCAAGCACTGCTTTTTCTCTGTGTTAGGGAGCTATCTCCAAAACAGATTTAGTTCACTGGTTTACTGGTCATGACTCATGAGATTATTCTCGAGTGATATTGCTATTCTAAAGCTCTAGCTGTAAAGTGTAAAGTGTATTTGGCAATTCTGTGACCTTGACTGCAGAAAAAAAATCTTCCCAGCCATTGCTTTTGTCACTGTGTGTTATCTTTGTGGGAGGAGCATAAGGCATTGTACCCTGGGTCACACTCTCTGAGGGAGTACTGTGATGTTCTGTGCCATCCCATTTGCTACAACACAAAGCTATTCACTTGGCATTATGAGACCCATCTGATTAACATTCACCCATGAGGGATTTTGAGTAAAGGTTTAACAGCGTAGCCCTGACCAAAAAAGAAATCAAAACAAACTAGAACAAGCACTATGAATGATTAATAAATAAATAAATAAAATAAAAAAACATAGGTCTGTTATTCTGATCTATAGTGTCTATTGCCTGGTCTGGTTGACATGCAATCAAGATGAGAAATGACAGGTAACTGAAATTAACTTCAGCTCGCAGGCTGACCTGTCTTGCCTTGTCAGGCTGTGGGGTTTGTTTTTGCTGTGTTTCTGCAGATTCTGGACGATACCAGGACACAAGACATACATAACCTGTCTGACCCAGCCAATGACACTCAACTGGGCATGCATGGCTTTGCATGTACAACTGGCTATATACTGAGGAACTGGACTGACTGAACATCAAATAAGATAAATTCTGTAATCCCTGAAAATACTGCAAACCTTTAAATGTAATTTAAATAACCTTAAATGCAACATTCAGAGGTAGGCTACTACACAATTTGCTTAAACAATAGCCATCAATAGACCAAGTGGTTTCTGCATGCAAGGTTATTCATAATGAGTAAATATTCCTAACCAATAACAGTTATATGTGACATTGTGACAGAGGAGATAGCCTATGCTAAAATACGGACGTATTTATACGGATCGTATACGAATCAGAAATCCTACTATTTATTAACATATAACATTGCTACACTGAGTATAGGGCCTGTTTTATAAAATAATTTCTAACAGTGCTACACAAAAATGTCCCTCCTGTTTCATCATGTCTGCTGCACAGAGTAGCCTACATCAACTGTAAAGACTTGAAAAAGAACGAATTGTGAAGGTAAGGGCAATAGTGAGCTTCTCTAGAACCATCTCAACTTAGCTTGCCAAGCCCATTTCAAAATCCTGAAATAAATGGACACCCTACCTCTAAACCCAGGCAGGATGCAGGGACACTGTATAATATGTGTAACTTGAACAACCTACAATATATTTGGCAGATCTACTGACAGATGAAACACCTGCTTTCTTGTGTGTATCCACTGTGGTTCGAGTAACAGCAGAGAAAACATAGAGGTCACAAAACAGAAACTTTTTTTCATTTCGCAGCAGAACTAGAAAGCGTTATGCTATTAGGATTTCATGCGTAATGGAAATGCAAAGTATAGGTTAGGGTTATGACATGAGTAGACATATGGAAGAGAGAATGAAAAACGTTGCTAATAATTTGCCAGTGTGAGTCCGACTCGCTAAAATGTGAAAGCAAATCGGTGAAATGTAATAGGCTTAGCTACCTACGATTTAAACGAGTGTCATTTCAAAAGACAAAAACAGCAGCACATTCCATCGTCACGGGGCGATAGAGCACACATTCTTCGAGACAATAACCCCTTTTCACTGAACGTTTTTAAATAAATGTGTTCATGGGTTGCGTCAGTCAAATGGCCCTTCGCTCGAGGGTAGCCTACATACACTGTAAATTGTACTGAAGTCCATTGCTTGGAGGCTGTAACTACAGTCCAGCGTGAGACACCAAAGCAAGACTGCCATAGCGCCAGTGCCTAACATGAGCGCATATCCAGCTTGGGATCATCTGGGTTCACTCATATGTCGTAAGCATACACAAACACTAATCGATTTATTAAAAGTTGGTAGGGTTATAATTAGGTTAACTTAGTGTCAACATAACCTAGTCAGTTTACGACTAGATATCCACCTATAATACTAATACGCTATTCAATTCTCGTTTCATATCGTCCGCTGTAGCTAAGGAATAATGAATTGATTTGAGATCCTCCACTAGTGAATGGTTAGCCTACATGGTTTGGATTTGACACACTTTACTAATACTTCACCAAAACAGCCACGGTCACCGGCACACACACAGAGACACTCACACACACACGCAGCCTGCTATGGGAACGGTTGGGATTACCTACCAGCTTTAAATGTCGAACATTCTTTTCCTCTGTCATCTTGGAAAACAACGCCAAAACGAAGTAAGGAAATGGCGAGATAAGACCGTAGTAGCCCGAGAGTTGTGTGTCGGAGCTTTTCTCACAGCAGTAGTCTACCCTCGGCAGCGCTCCGTACAAGCCCAGGCTTTCATAGGCAACTTCACAGAAATGAGGGAGAGAGAGGAGAGCCAGACAATCACAGGAAACCGGCTCCTCCTACCCATACCATGCGAAAAAGCAAACCCGACAACATACAAGCGCAGGCTGACCCACAGCAGCTAGACGGAGAGTGAACAAACTATAACCTCATCTAAATGTCAAGTTCGGAGAGTGAGCTCGAGCGCAACCTTTTCCCACAAATGAGAGGCATCTTAAACATAAACGTGATGAAGCACCGGGCAGTATGGTACTCTTCACAATGACCCATTTGCTGTAAAATAAGCTTTATTCTAGTGTATGCAAATGTAATAGCAAATATGAATAGCAAGTAAACGAACCCACTGACCAAAGAACAAATTAATTGGTATCACTAAAAATAGCACACATTCACACAAACATACACACGCATGCACCCACACTCTCTCATCCACGCAGATTCACGCGCACGCACACACACACACACACACACACAGCACTGTTCACACTTCACAGTTAAGATGCTGAATGTGAGAAGGTCACCTCAGTCCTACAGGGAAACATACCGTATGACCCGAGCTGACTCAGGTCAGGAATGTCCCATAACCACATACCAGTCTCACATGGTCATTCACAACATAAGCCTTCCTTAACACTCTTGAAAAACGGTTCTACACTCATAGAAGTGCTGCTGAAGGTTCTGCTTTGAATCTTACACTGATCAGATGAAGAACTTTTTTTACTGTGAAGACCTGAATAACCAGTTTTCTGTGTGCAACTGAAGAGCTGCAATTTTTACATTTAAGAATTTTGATCACAGTACTCTAGGTCTCACAGAAAGTTGTCACTTTATCATTTCACATTCACTTGCTCTTTCACACACATTCTCACACTTTTAGGAAAAACTTGATGTGCTGCAGCGGTACATAATATGACCACATGTTGACTGTTCAAAGTACTTCATAATTCAATGAATGTGTGTGTGAGTATGTATGTGTGTGTGCCACTATATGAGTGTTTGTGACTAAAAACCTGTGTGCACTGCCACTGTGCCTGTTTGTGCCTATTTGTGAATATGTGTGTGGGTGTATGTGGGTGTGGGCCTGTGTCTGTATGCTTGTGTGTGGATCTCTCTCTCTCTCTCTCTCTCTCTCTGTGTGTGCATTTGCTTAGTGGGGCTACATGCCCACCAAATTGTATGTGCCTCTGCGTTTCGGTGCTTGGACTGGTAAAAAAAAATGTAAATAACAAATTGATAAAAAAAATCCAAGTTAATTTTCCAAGTTAAATAAAAAAGTTGATACAAAAACACTGAAGACTGAGTCTGAACACTGAAGACTGAATGAGTGAAATGTAACACTCATTTTGTCTGTATCATTTAGCTTTGAAATCCCCCCATATGCATTTGCCATTGACTGTACTCAGGCCATAGTCACAGTTTGCATTGTGTAATCCTGAGTCGTGCTGTGGTCTGGGTGGAACACCTGTGACTGGTGCGTCTTGTCTAACTTCCTGGACACCTGATAAGTCAATGACTGACGACCTGTTGCGGATGAAAACACCCCCACAAAACCAAAGAAATCACCAACCAAAGAATACACTGAAGAGAAGTTCTGAGGCTTTTCTGCCTAAAATTCAGAGGAGCATGCAGAAAGAAAAGATGTTTTTCTTTTTTTAGACTGCAGACTCCAGCACTGTCAAAGCTCATAACACATTCAGTGAGAGCTGTTTTGTGAAGTTTTCAATTAACATGTCCACTATGTAATAATAAAAAAAATGTGGCGAGTGGAACCAATTTTTCTCTTTTTTTGTCAGTGTACATCCATTCGCTTTCGAAGGACACACACTGTTCTCCGTTATCATCAGATGAGGAATTCATTCCATTTCACACCAAGAATGGGATCTCTGTCCTGCACGAAACTGGATGAACGTGATGCATTCACAGCAGAAGCGACAGAAACGGCTGCTGATTAATGCTCCGCGAGACAAAGGCTGCCTGACAGAATGAGGGTACAATGCGCATTGACAGGGAACACGGTGGACCATGGGAGAGATTCCCATTCTTCCTTTTCATTTCTTCCTCTGTTCTCTCTCTCTCTCTCTCTCTCCCTTTTTTATCAGCGGCAATAGAATGGCTTACATGAGAGCTGCCGCTTACATAACAGATCATCATCCACACATCAGAGAGAGGATGCGGGGGAAATGCATCTGCCTCTCATCCAGTCCGCTGAGGGCTTCAGACAGACTGCATACTGTATGGCAAGAGCAGGAGAAGGGAGGAGAGAGGAATGAAAAATAAAAAAGAGAAGTCCCGTCATGCGCTCTTGTCACGCTGCACAACAACATGAAAGCGAATTCACATCAGCACCGCTTCAGAGGAACGAGTGAAGAGGCGAATAAATGATACCAATGGCCATTAAGATGAGAGGAGAGAGGGAGGGGGGGGGGGGTCAATCTTTTGTTTTGAAAAAATGCCAAGGAAACAAAGGCGTCTGTCTTTGTGAGCGCAGCATTTAATCACAATGAGCCCCGGCCCATGAGAGAGTCGCAGAGACAGATGGAGCCTCTGAGCTTTATTGCTGTGTTTGTAAACCTCCCGTTCACTTTCATCTCAAGGTCAGGACTAAACCACATCACAAGCATGAAAAGCTCTCGTTCAAGTGCTCCCACGTTAACCCCCACCACCCCCCCACCCCAACCTCCCCATACATGCCGCAATCCACAACAAATGACCCTCAACTCTTGGGTTTTTCCACGCCTGTTTTTGTTACTACCAGATGTTTAGTGACAGCTTCCTCAGATGTTTTGGCTGGTGAATTTAAGGCGATGCAGCAGCCAATTCGGTGGTGCTGTAGACTGGTCACAAATTCGATACTACGTCCACAGGCTGAGCACTCTGTATGCGAGTTTTTGTGAGATAGACAGTAAGGTTTTTTTCCCTTCTCAGCTTCCAGTGGTTGTGGATGTCTTAGCACAGTGTCTAAACACCCTGCTGTTTTCTTGTCAGAGGTGGGTATTTCTGTAACAACACTGTGCTGAGAACAATCTCTCCTCAGCAGGCTCCGTCAGCTTTCCTCTCAAACATTTTCTCTCTCTCTCTTCAAACGTAAACACAATGTTGCCCTGGACAGTGTGGTATTCTTCACAATGTTGCATTTGCTCTGATATAAGCTCTGGTAAATATACACAGTGTGTAAATAGTATATCACACACAAGGCACATTCACAGACACACACACAGAACACCAAACAGCCCAGCTAGAAGCAGCACCAAATCTGTGGTGATGAATGAATTTCGTTTTCCCTTTAAAGTTCGTCACCTTCAGTCATTTCTGGTTGAAAAAGAGAAAATATACAGTGATTAAATTCATAGGAATCAAACAGACTTTTGTTTCCACAGATTTGGCAAATATAAAAATACACAAAAGCCTATCAATAAATGAAAAATGAAAAAGTGTCTGGTCAAAATACATGAAAGCCAATCAATAAACAAAGCGTCCAAATGTACTAGAGAGACATAAAAGGAGGTAGGGCTTGAAGCAGTGGCCAGAGCGCTCCCTCTTTGTCGCAGTGCAATGTTCTGCATGAGTGGATTACGCCTCATGTGGGCTGGAGCTAAGTGCCGGTCGTTAGCTGTCAAAATGGATACGATCACGGCAGTTTTTAATGGCGCAACAAGTCCTGCTAAGAGCGATTCCGGCGGACGCCTGTTCAAGAGTAGATGATTGCACTAGGCAGAGGTTTGTTGTTATATGGCCTGAATGGACTGTTTTGGCTGATGACACAGGACTGAGCCAACCCTGGGGCCTGTCGAAACAATTAAGCTTTGGTGGCGTAAGCCTCAGTGGCCTGTGATTGGGCCGCTACGTCCTGTTAACGCGCTGACACAAGGTGAAGTCTCCGAGCAGGGATGTTTTGTGCAAGCAGCTCAGAAGGAGGAAACTCGCTTTAAATCATTACCCTCTAATGGGCTTCTTGACAAAGACACGAGGCAGTTTGTTTTGAAGTCCAGCCTCAAACTATGATTAAGATCCTCTTCTCTCATTATGAGAATGCTCACTGCTTGTTTTACTGGAGTGACAAATCTGAGGTAACGACCAGCTGTCAAAGTTTAAATAATATAGCCGCTTTTTTGGGTCTGGCTGCTTGTAATAGATTGACCTCTTCGCACTATGCTGAGCTACATCATATTCTCTGGCATCTGAATAGAGACATTGATCATTAAAGCCTAGTGTGTGGTGCTCGGTCACAGTAAAACGTGAGAAACCACTGAAAATAATGAGTTCTGTCTATGGGGATTACGAGAATGTCAGTCCACCTTATCTACTTAAGATGGATCTATACAGGCCCCATCAAAGCACTTCTAAATCAATTTAAACACCTGCCAGCGTCATACATGTCAAAGGAGAGCTCTTGTCTATAAACAAAAAATGCTCTACCCGCTTATTAAGTCGGCGTCAAAGTCAAATAGGAAAGACACACAAAGACACGCATTGTCAAGTCAAATGGGAAAGACAAACATTAGTAAAGCTGTCCATCTGTCCTCAGAAAAAAGGAATACAGTGATACAGCAAATCTAGTTGAAGTGTGGGATCCCCCTGATGACCTCCTAATGTATGTGGATATCATACGTAAGCCGGTAGTTAGCATGCATGGGCACGCTGCAATGGGAGGCAGAGCTTTGAGAGTACAGTGCGCACACGTGGGATGCATGCTTAAACAGTTACAATAAGGTCAGCGCACTGGTCCTGGCTAATGGTAAACGGGCCACGTGTCTCTGACCGTTTCTGGATCATGCATGTGCAGCCGGGGGGCCAGGGGGTGGGTGGGTGTGGTTGGGAGTTATGGGTGTTGGTGTGGTGGAGCAGGCTCTGTTTGATATGCATCAGAATGTGTAAACACGTTCCAGACTAATCTCATTACCTTTGCTTCTCTCAGGTCTGCAGGGAGGGAGTTGATAGCAGATAAAACCAGCAGCAGCCCGACGAGCAGAGTGCAGAACAAGAATGTGCAGGTTGGCATAACACATGCGTGCACACACACGCACACACACACACACATACACACAGGCATACACACACAGGCATACACACACAGGCTGGGCAATGTCCTAAAATAAAGACTTATCTGTTCCATCTCTCTGTTTGTAGCTATTTTGTTATCACACCACTCGTCCAGAAGGGTATATAGAACACACAAACACATGCATTCATCTACTGCAGGCACTGGAAACAAAAGAACAGGAAACCTGCCACAGCCGTGGTCATATGTTTTTCTGATGATAACCTACGTTGTCAGCCTGTCTGTGTGTTTCACCACTGGGGAGATCTGCTATACATTTTATAGATGTGCTGTAAATCCAATCCATTACATCAAGCCAGAGCCGAAGAATTGAACCATTTCCCCCTGGGATGAACATGTTTGTATGCATCCATGCATGTTGATCAATACGCTGTGATCTGCACTGAAATGCTTGGCTCAGCTCTGCCAGGGTGGTCTGCCAAATCAGCCAAGATGTGAAATGACTTCAGCGACTGAAAATTTAATTTACTACAATTAGCCCGAGAGAGACAAGGAAACATGCAATCCATTTCTCATTTATGCTCCTCTACGAGGCGATTAGTTATTTATATATGTACAGTACATCTCAAGTAATTTCATAAGCCTCATTCATTTAGACCATGTAGCTCATGACTTCTTTAGCAGATGTGATTCCAGACCAGCTTCCTCCTCGCATAAATGATAACAAACAGGAGACTCTGGCTCCGGCAGCATGAGCTGGGAATACAAATGAAACAACTCGGCTAAATTGAGCAGGAAAATCTGGTGCTTTATGAGCTAACTGTACACAAAATAACTGGAGGGTATTTGGTTCTTCTGAAGACAACAACAGAAGCTGAGCAATGGACAAGGTGTCCTATAAAAGAGAAATGACTCAGACATGCGCGTGCATGCACACTCTCTCTCTCTCTCTCTGTCTCTCTCTCTCTCTAAAACGGTGTACTCACACACAGACTGAAAGGGAGAGTGCAAACATGCTGCTATCAAAATCAGATTAAACAAACAACAAAGGAGGGAGTTGGGATTAACCATTTACCACAATGCGTGGTGCGACAGCACCGTCTAAAGTGCCTTTGGTGGTGCAGCTCCAGAGCCATGGGAGAGCGCTGAGAAACGCCACATGATTCTCCTCAAAGGGCCATTTTGGCTCCGCACACACTACCGACTTCCCGTGCCTGGCAGTGTGGGCTTCGCACATTCACACCTCGCCTCGGTCCCACGCATGCATTACGCGCGCTTTAATTACATCTTTAAAGGTGTCATGAACACAAAGCAAAACGCTCTAAAATAAGACGCCCCGAAGCTGACACGATCGATGAAAGGGTGGTATTCTGTGGCATTTAGCAGCTTTATCTAGACACAGATGCACTGCCAATTAGACTCGATAGTCTGCGAGAGGGTTATGTACCCTGATCAGAATGGATATTGATTTTGACCAAATGAGCCTGTTCTCTCACGACGCCTCTCGCTGAACTGCATCATATGTTCAGCACACACAGGGAGACTCAAGAGAAAACCCTGCATCCGGACATTTCATCAAAAACGCGGCCAGACAGAACATTTCTGTGGTGTTCCCATATCCCAAAAGCCTCAGATACAGCCCTAAACCCTTAGTTGTCCAGTTCAGGAGGGAAAGGAAAAAACAAATCACACTGCACTCTGTATGTGGGAGTAGTGAACACATTTTTATGACAAACTGGGGCAGTGCGAATTTGGCTGAAATATGGGACCACCTAGGGTTAACATCTAGGGCAAAAAACATATGGTCACCTTGACTCACCCGGCCTTTGACCTGGAGGTAGGTCATTAAAATGCTTATAAAACTAGTTTTATTTGGTTGGCATGAAAGCATGCATTTTAATGCAGATAAACATACTTCTTGCTATTTAGACTTGCTTGGATTAGATGGCATCACACAATTTATAGTGAAAAAAGCCTTTATAAAACCTTTCCACTTTAACTGAGATTATGATTTTTAAGCAGGGACAATCATCTATTTTTGTTATTTGAGCCACAAGAGGGGTCTTCGTGAGGGGTTTTGAGTGTTAAAAAGCTCTACTCTATGGCAACCCAAATGAAATGGGAGATTTGGATGTGAGCCAAGATGAGCAGAAGGCTCGTGCCTCCACACTCAAACTGCAATCATGTTTTGACTGAATGCCGTTTGCCAGCCTGTCTGACGAAGCGACCAAAGAGGGGATTGAAAAGTGAGCACGCCGCCACATTATGACTCAAGTGCCCATCAGACTGCTATGCTCTCCAATTTCCATAATCTTGCTTGATCAAATCATTAGTCCTGCGGCAACTTGACCAGAGAGCCTGTCTGAACCCCAGAAAAGCCTTGGGGTGCCTTGTGCAAGTGGCACAGTGCACACTACTTAGAGGAGCATCTATGTTCCTGAGGCTGCCACCTGGGGATGACGTAGCAGTTCTGACTCAACACTTTGAGAAGTGGATTCAAACGTAACATGACAGGAAAAACGGGTCCTGCCACGTAGTAATGCGTCATGTTGGACGTACGCTGACCAGTCAGAGCAACAGAGCAACACTCTGTGACAGCACAGCCAGGCAGTGTGTTGCTGTATTCCTAGCATCTCTTAATAAGAAGAGATGCTAGGAAAGAATTTAGCCCATTTTCATGTACCTGAAAGAGACAGCACTGACTGTCTTTAAATCCCACTGCATGGGAGTGATTATAAACCCATGTGCTCTACTGACGTTACCCAAGAAGTACTGTTTTTGTAGAGCAGAATGTTTCATTAATAGGGCCATGGGGGAAATGAATAGATATCTAGAAGAGCAATCTTGCAAAAGAGACAAAACCCCTGTAGCATTGTATTATTCAACACCTTAGCACTTAAAATGCCTTGTCATTGTTCAGTGCAGTCTATTCAGTTATCTCATGAAAATGCCACTTTGAGGAAACATTACAATTTCTCAAAGAAGAATATTTAAAATATCCGTGGAGATTCGAAGAATAGTCTGGTAAGTAATTTGTCTGATGTAATGGCTTTCTATGATCAGTTTCTATAAGGATGTTTAAATATTGATGAAAAAGGCAAGACCCTGATGATTTCATATCAGGACAACCCACACCAGAAGCTTGTCATCATTTCCGCCATGTATATCACAAGGATGAGGTTTAGGTCAGACTTTCAGTAACCTTTAATAAGCAAAACTCTTCGGGTTTGTCATTATTATCACCTTATGTTTAGAGATGCACCGATTGCAATTTTTGGGCAAAATTTCACCTGCCGATACCGATACCAATTTTTGGGCAAAATTTCACCTGCCGATACCGATTTTAGCCGATTCCGATTTCATTTCTTCTAATCATTTTACAGCACACAAAAATAGTTATTTTCTATCTTTTCTTTAATAGAACATGTTAATATAGAAATGTAATCAACTTATCAACAATGAAATGGCTGTTATTAGACAGATTTATCTTCAAGTCTAACTTCAGCTGCAGTATCAAACTATAATGCCAGTGTAATTATAATGCCATATGCTATAATGCTATGCCAACTACAGTGTGGGACATTCATTTCACAGACTAGGCCTACTAATATAAATGCACTGTTATGGAACATCCATTTTTTTCTTCTCACATCCAATATCCAACTAAAGATATAAGAACAATTTTCATGATACATTTGAACATGCTACCATGGAACATATTTTCATATGCATTGATGTGCTAATGAAAATAATGAGAAGTGCTAATAGCGATTAGGTGCTCTACTCCACCATATAAAAACAGCGCACGTCTGTTTTGCGGTGAAAAACTAAAAAAGTTAAATGCATCAATTAGGCTATAGAAACTTTCAGAGACAGCTGATCCAGTATTCAGAGCATCAGTTTTCTTCATTGTAGGCTACAATGTCAAAAGCAACTTCAACTTTTGTTTGCCTTTAGTTTGGCTATAGGCTAGTTTGTTCACTTTCACGACATCCACTTCTCAATCTGCTAGCCATAGCCCTAGTCTACATGCAGTAAATAGTTCTAGTATTTTTTTTAAGTGGAGTAGAACTACTAGGGCTACTGTATGTCGCTGCTTGTTGACATCTTATCATCATGTAGCCTATGATCGCTAAACTTTGATTCTTTTCTAATGTCGCAATCGGTTATCTCCGTTCAGCTGCGCTTGTGGTTCAGCTGTGGGCACGCAATTAGCGGCAGGGATGGGCGGTGATGAGCGATGTTTACGTAGCCTATGAAGTGACAGCTTGGTAAATTCCACGCAATTGTAGCCCTACGTCCAGCCCTGAGTGTTGGCCTGGTTGCTAGCTTCTTCAAACTTTGCAAACTCAGCTGGGTGTTGTTACAATTGCAGCAGGCGAGTGCATTTGACCGGCATAAAATCGGCATGTCTTACTGACCGGCCGGTCGCCGGTCATGACCGATCACGTGAAAATCGGCCAATTCCGGTCACCAGCCGATCTATTGGTGCATCTCTACTTATGTCCACCCTAGAGGAAATGTTCTGTTAGGGGCTGGGCATTGTTTTGAGTGCCATAAGGGCCACGTCCTGAGGTCTCCTCAATGGAGATGAGAGCTTTTTGCGAGTGCTCCTGAATAAGTGAAAGTACTGATTGAGCCGTGAGTACTCATGTAAGATCCTCTTCAGCTTCCAGGCGGCAGGCGAGTGGCCGATCTGGGCTGTGGCAGATGCCTCAGCTGAAGTGTGTAATTTCTTTCAAGGAATGATAAAAAATGAAAGACCATTGTGTATCCCGTCATTTCCAATGCACGTCAAAGAGCGAGGACTAGGCTCTTTTGGATCATTACTAATCTCTACTTCATATAGTCATAGAAAATCTCCTCAGACACTGATCCAACTACATTTTGCACAATAGATTAAGACAGTACATATTTTACAGCTTAAGATAGTATTTCACAGACTTTTTCATCCAGTGCGACTAAAATGATTTTATCAATAAAAACTCAATGATTCACAAAGGACAGCAGACACCTACTTTCACTGATTGGTTGTGCTCTTTTGACATGCCTTGTTTGGCCTGAATAGAAGTATTGTGAAACCCAGCAACAAGAGAGACAGATTGTCATGGTAAAAAAAAAAAAATGGGACAAAAGTGACAGTTTTGGCCCAGAGTGAAAAAAAGATGAAACGTCGCTGAAATCACTTTTTGGCAGCTTTGGGTACCACCCCACCCCTTCCAGTCTACATACAGACAGATGACAAAACCCTCAAAAAAAGAGAGAGAGAGAGAGAGAGTGAGAGAACAGGAACGAGAAGAAAAAAGGGGGGATAGGAGTGCACCCCGGGCCTTACAAGCTTCTGAGCCGGAGCACCTTTGATCAAATTTAAGGTGGTGTTCCACTTCTGAACTTCCCTCTCAGAAGTCACTGTCTGTCTGCCTCCCCTCCTTCCCGACCGACCAGAGAGGGCTCCTCAGTGAGTGGAGAATTTCGGTGATGTGGACATGTACTTTGAAGGCGCTCCCTCTGTGCAAACTTTTATCTGCCGTTACCTTCGGCGGCCTGCAGGTTGCCAGTCTAGCACAGGGCCGTCCATCACAGCCGCCGCTGCGGAGAGGCTGTTCCACCAGCCTGCGGCGCGGGAGGGGTGGATCACGGGCTCTTGCGGTTTACCGCCGTTTTCAGGCCTCATTGGCGATAGTGCCTCTCGCACTAATCTGGGGGATTAGGGAGGCCGTTTTAAATGAGGCCTGTAATCAGATAATGACAGGAGACCTGTGAGAGACTGACTGCGCTCGGCCATTCTTCAGGCACTCTCTTTCAGGACCAAACAAACGATCCACACTCTTTTAACTCCATCTTGTTTTTACTTCACCCGTAGAAAAAAAAAGATCTGAACAAGTCTAGTAGAGAGGAGGTGACAAACCTCAAGGATACTGTAGGTTTGTTTGAAAAAAATCCCAGATGGCTGACAGCAGGAAATAGGCTGTGGCTTCTGAGGATGCAGAGCGAAGAAAAACTCGTCAGTCTGGTGAGACTGCTGGGCTGGAGAGCCCCACGTATTCTCTTTGCACATGAGGCTTGTGCGGCTCTCTCGGTCCTCGTTTGGGAATACCTGCACACTCTCTCTGTGTCTGGTCCAAACAGTGGAGCAGAGCGGCAAGGGGGAAGTGTGTCACTGGAATGCTGAGGTGATGCGGAGTAGAAGGCATCTCTGTACACCTGCATCCTGTTTAGCAGCCATTCATAATGCATCAGAAGGCGACACGGCAACGGTGTGCCCCTTTGCGCCGGGCGGCAAAAAATTCCTGTTAGTGAAAAATGCATTACAGGGCACCTTAGTTACTGAGGGAGTTGGGCAGGGAGGATTTCCGTGGTAATGGAAGCTCCGTCAAAAACAGATATGTCAGGGGGGCGGGTGTGTGTGTGTGTGTGTGGGGGCTGGGGTGGGGTTGGGCTGTGAGGACGTGCTCAGGAACTATTATGCAGGGTAACTGGGCACCTGGAGAGCCAGGGTGACAAACAATGTTTATTCGGCAGGAGACAAAGGCGAGGCAGGCGCTGGGGGACTGTGTTTATCTGCCGAGTCGGGCGCAGAATCCTTAATGCTCCCTTAAATCACAGCTGCTTAGGCATAATTTGCGGCTGAGAGGGCCATCATTACTTTCAGATATAAGGCAATGTTTACCAACAGGATAAGGAGCGCTGAGAGCCTGATTTGTCAGAGAGGCTTTCTCTGGCGCTAATGAAAGTTGAGAATAGATACACCGTCTCTGCTGATGGCCCCTCCACCATTCACCGCAGCTTAGGTTATTATAACACAAATGAATATGCTGAATTTATACTCGATTGCCATTACCTTCAGACGGAGGAAGGCAGGAGAGCAGAGGTGGCGGCACAGAGTAAACACAACAATTAAATTTCTCCATATACTGTACCCTTTAACATAAATGTCACACAGGAGATGCAGGCTGTCTGGGAGTCCAAATGCAGGAGGTAATTGGGAATATAGGGGAGCTTTTCATGGTTCATGCCACAGCTAATGCACCATGGAAGCACAGTCATGGCCTGTCTGTGCAACAGCCAGCTGCTTTGAGACAGCGTCGCCTTTGAAAGGACGAGGAATGCCAGTCAGCGTGTCCGGCCCATAAAGAGCTTGCTCACATTTGTGTGCTAATGAAATTACGGTCGAGGGTGATATAATTTTCTGAATTGTGCAGCCTTTTGAAATGGCATTTTATGCAACAGTGCTGAGCTTAGCTAGCCATAGCCTGATGTGCTCCTAAGTGATCCATGAAGCAAGAGGGCTGGAGGGCATGAAGAGGCAGGGCGTGGGGCAGCACGCCAACGATGTGATATAATTAGGTGAGGCGGTGTTGACACAGGCACACAGGCATAGACACACACACACACACACACACAGGGCGCATACACACACACACACACAAACAGTGACTCAGATACACACAGAAACACACACACACACACACACACACACACACACACACACACAGGGTACATTCACACACACACACACACACACACACACACACACACACACACACACACACACACACACACACACGCACACACACACACACACACACACACACACACACACACACACGACATACACTATTATACTTATAAACATACGCTTGTAGGCCCCCCACAAATATATAAACAATGAAGAATTGACTGATGATTTAAAAAAACACAATGAAGAAGATGACACAAAAACCTTAAAAAACATACAGTACAGTTATATACATGAAGTCATACGCTCATGCAAATATACAGTTGGAAAAAACCACTGCACATTTTTCTGATGTAATTCTATGGTTGCTGAGTGACATTCGAATGAGTTGACAGTCATATTCAAAGAGACCGCTGCAAATTTGAATATGACCACCAACTCATTCGAATGCCAGTCAGCAACCATAGGATGACCTCAGAAAAATGTGCAGTGGTCTCTTAATTTTTTCCAGAGCTGTACATGTGAAAAGACATAAGCTCCAACAGATACAAACACATACACTGACAAACACACACACACACACACATACACACACACACACACACACAGTGGAACAGGGAATCTATCTGCGAGTGTGACATGAGTTAAGCTTCTCGTCAGGAGCCAGGGGTGGTGTGGGTGGGTGGAGGGGGTGGGAGAGGTGGGGTGGGAGGGTGGAGGGGGTGGGAGAGGTGGGGTGGGAGGGTGAGCCGCTGAGCACCCACTGAGGGGGCCTCCACTAGGCAGTTATCTCCAGCTCCGCGGGCGGTCTGGATGCACTTCCAGCGCCGGCAACGCCAAACACACTCCAATCATGGATGAGCCCTTGCACTTGAGTTATGTTTGCCGCTCCTTTGGTGACTGGGGAGCTCAATCGATAAGGGAACAGGTACTGGACAGTGGGCTCCCCCCCCCACCCCACCTTATTCAGAGGCTGCTTTGTTTGGGGTGAGAGAGTGGTGCAGGTTCTACTGGGGTAGGAGAAGGCGAAGCAAGACTGGCAGAGAGACTGGCTCTCCTGCTGGGCGGCTGAGAACAGGGTAAAAATAGAGCCATGCGTGAAGACATACCTGTGGGCCACAGCCGACTTAGTCCTGCAACGCGGCAGAGGACGCGAATCACAAGCTGCAGAGAGAGAGAGAGAGAGAGGGAGGGAGAGACAATAGGGAGAGAAAGAGAGAGAGAGGGTGAGAGAGAGGGAGAAAGAGACAAGAGTGAGAGAGATGGACCGTGAGAAGGGGTGCGGGGTGGGGGATTAGCGTGGGGACCATGCTGAGCCGCAAAGAGCCAATCAGTGGCCAGTCTGCCACCAGCGCTGGCAATCGATGGCCCCACCGCACCTGCTGGAGGGAGGCCCTGTCCGGCTCCTCTGAAGCCCGCGCCCGGTAATGAACAGCTTGGGCTCCGGGCACAAACACTGGGCCTGCTGCCGTGGAGGGCTGGGGATGAGCGCTAATGTCGTCTCCTACACAATTACCTCCACACACCAACAGATGGGCCTAAGCACGCACTACAATTGGCAACGTAATGCACTCAGACACACACACACACACACACACACACACACACACACACACACACAAACTCTGTGGAGCATGGAACACATGCACGCACTCATGCTGACAGGTACATGGTAACCTGCAATGCAATGAATCAAAGCCAATGCAGTCCATTTCAATATCACTGGAACAGAGACATGCGATTGGGAAAATAGGTAATGGAGTGATATGAAATTCAATGAAGTCCATTTGTGTGATAATTGGGGATCCAATGGTGGGTGTAGGTAGGTATGATAATTAAAACACTTAACAGTCAGAGGGTGATAAATGCAGACAGCAGCACACCTGTCAGGCCAACTGTGATGTAAGTTACAGTATAGACTGAGAGGGGTAATTGCACATACAGCCTCCCCGCTCTACACAGGTTTGATGGACTATGAAATTAGCTTTGAGATTGTGATGGATGAAATTCCCACAGGACCACTTCTTATGGCCCAGGTTAACATGCATCCTGCAACTTAACAGCGCTCAAGAGCCAGCCCAATCATGAATGTGCAGGCAAACAACACGCCGCTTAATAACGGTATCAGTTATGAAAAGATTTTCGCCCTCTTCCATAAACAAACAAGAGGCTTTCACACCTGGAAGACCAGGCACTGAACAATGCAGGCCACAAATTCAGTCATATTCAGTAGCAATTGTTTTAGCTTTTCAACCTCCATCCCTAGTCTGGAAGATGAAAAGGCAATTTTTGGGAAATAGTGATGATGAGCATGAAAGGAGAGCCCGAGGCTTTCAAGATATCAGTCTGGCATCACTTGAGAGGCGCTTCTGACATGACATGGAGACTGCTCAGTGGAAAATTACAAGCAGAGAAATGGCGCTCAAAGGGTCCGTCTCTGAGCTTTGATGTAAAGAATGAGGTTTTTTTGTTGTCGTTGTCAAAGGTGGGCACCCTGTCAAAATATTTTGGCAGTTACGTCTTGTGTCCGGCAGTCGAACACAGGTTTTGATGGGTAATGAGAAATGCACTGGTACTGGTCGATAAGTAGGCGAGGCTGCCAGTGTGAGTAGTCCAGGGAGATGGTGGGAACAGATAACAGTGTGTGCTGTAGCAACCATTGTTCCATCACCGATAGTGTGGCTCAGAGGAAGTGTTGTCAGCGGAAAAACAATGTGATATTACCAAGATATGCGATATTATCCTTTCATGCAAAAACGATCGTTTTTTAAAAATTTAAATGACTGAGCGAGCTGATGTCCTGGAAATGACAGCGAAACATCTTCATTTCCAGGCGACATCGGAAACGTTTCTGAGTGATTCAGCTCGAGTTCATTCAGCTTGACTCAACTATTAAAAATGCATCCAACAAATCCAAGAGCATGTCTCCCTTAATCCTGGGATAGACAGGCACACCAAGTGGCTTCCTCCTCATTTGCATGGCCTGCCTCCTCGTCCTCGCTCTTCGCCTGCTTATTTATGCATGGCGGAGCTCTGATGAACGAAACGCTTATGTAATGAGGAGCAACGCTGGAGGAGTGGGGGGTCGGCGCTGGAGAGTGGGGGAGAGAGCTGCGCTGCCACTGATGACTGTCCCTGCATGCAGAGTGGACCACCGCCTTCCATATCACCTCAGAGCCAGAGGAAAAACTCTCTTTCTATCTTTCATTCATTCTCTCTCTCTCTGTCTCTCTCTGTCCATCTGTATTGACTATTCGTAAATGCATAGCTCACATGTTCAAAATCCCATGCCCAGCATATTGCGGCTGCCTCCCCCCCACCACCACACACACACACACACACACCTCCCATCCATCCCCACCGCGGGCCCCATGATTGGAGCCAGAGCGAGTCATTACGGCCATGGAATGGCCCGGTGGGAAAATCAGCCCACTGTCTGCAAGAGAATTTCTGATGCCTCTGTGGCATTCAGTCGGCGGCGGAGGAGGAGGAGGTCTGGAGCTCGGAAGAAGCTGAAGGAGACCAAAAAGGAGGATGAGGAGGAGGAGGAGGAGGAGGAGGAGGAGGAGGGCAATGCTGCTATTCCAATCCACGTCTGCTGTTTCCCGTCCATGCGTGGAGCGAGGAGAGAAGATGAATGGAGCAGGTAGCGGTGGGCCCCCGCAAGCCTTAATGACTCCGCGCAGACGTGCAGGCCCGTCTCCCGAGCTCCGCCCGAGACGTCTCGTCCGCCTCCCCCGCTCATCAGAATTAATGATATCGGCTCTCTGTGGAGCAAACATTGCAGGCGCACACCACGTCTTTTCAAAAGGGGAACACTTCTGTGTGGTAAATAAATAGACTGCGAAGTAAACAAACAAGATACATATCTGCAACATATCTGTGGAATAAACAAACAAAATAGATATCTGCTACACGGACAGAGATGCAACCAGAGTAATGGATTGGGATGAATACACAGAGACATGGATTAAACAGCAAGCCACAGACTAGGCTGAAACGTCATGTCAAACGAGTAGGACTGATCATGTAAATTGGTCTGATTAAACCTAAAATGCCTCCATTTCATCAAAAAGACAGAAAAAAGGCTTCAACTACAAAGAATCTATGGGGCCAATTGAAAAAAACATAACACAATCCATACGGTCTCCTCTTCACAAAGACAGCTGTGTGTATCCAAGACTCCCTTTGTATGTAGGGCTCTCCAGCTTTGAAGTGACCAGCGATCTGAAGCGCAGCAACTTCATTAAACAAATCATGGTCATTGAGCAGCCGACAAAAAGGCCTGTTGGCAGTGCTGCACAGTCAGACTGAATTGGTCAGGAAGGCTTTTGTGTCTCTGCAATATCAATTGGGCCTTCAAACACTCGCTGAGCCATTTTGAGCGCTCAATGACAAGCTCACAAACAGCAATCACTTCAAAGGGATAATGGTGAGGTTCGCTCTGGATGGACACAGTCGGAGATGGCGCACAGTTACCTGTTAGCGAACAAACACGGACGGGCTCATGTGGGATGAGACTTCAGGTGGACAGATAATTGACCTGGCTTCTTTTGCTTGTTGGTGGTGGAGGTGAACGAAGGGTTAAGGAGCTGGACCGAAGGTCTGTTTTGGTCACACCACAACGGTCCAGTAATAGTCGCTCTCTGTTTGCTCAGCGCTGCTTTCGGAGCGCTGCAGTGTCATATTTGTCCACCCTCAGAGCGAGGCCTGTCATCTGGCTGATGATGAGGCCAAGCACGTGATGTGTAGGCGGTGGGGCCACAGCTGTTTTCCCCTCCTCTTTGGGTGACGCTTTTCCCCCCGGTGAGGAAAACCCATCATTAAAAACCCAAACGCACGCACGCACACACACACACACACACACACACACACACAAAAACACACACACACAAACACACACACAGACAGAGCCCAACGTCCCTCTAATGTCCGCTCGGCTGCTACCACCACTGCCCCCCCCCCCCCTTTATATTCTAATGGAAACGGTGGGCTATGAATAGGGACAGGTGTGGGGAAATGAGAGGTCAGCACAACAGGGGGAGGGACGCCCGACGCCAAGCCTCCCTGGAGATGAGGAAGCCAAGCGGAGCGGCCTGCCTGGAATGGATGTGTCAGCAGCACTGGGGTCAGCACTTCCTCCCTTCTCTCTCTCTCTCTCTCTGTCTGTCTGTCTGTCTCCATCTCTCTCTCTCTCTATGCCGCTCTCCCTCTCTCTTCCTGAGAGGCCCTGGCTGTACTGACAGGCGTCAAGAGACGCAGCTGGGCTGTGAGTCAAATCCTGTCCGGGCACTTCACTGGGTGAACGCCCTGAACAAATACCCATGGATGACCCACGAAAGGCATTCATCAGCTGCCACTCCGCATTCATTAAACAAGAGCTACATGTGCCCAAAAAGACAAAAACAACCAAGGCACAAAAACACACACACAGGTCTTTGATGGTAATTCAGATAAATGTTGGTCACCATCATGCAGAATGCAGTGAATTCTAAAAGTGTGCATGTGCAGAGTAGAAAGACAGGAGATAAAAGAGATGGAGGGGCTTTTCCTGTTGTCCTGCCCTCTAGAATATTCACTTTTGATCCTACTTTTGAGCTTTGATCCTAGTGTACAGGTCAGAATGACCAGCATGGCCCTCCGTTGTCCACCCACTTCCAATGCTTTCACAACAAGCCCTTCCGCTGTCTTGACTCAGTCAATCAGCGTGCAATCACAGATGCCAACATGGTACGTCATGGCTTAGTAGGGAGAAAGAAAGTGTGACCAGTGTTGAGATGACACCAACAAAAAACAGGATGAGTGATGTCTTTATCCAAGTGGCCAGTGTGTGAGAAAAAAAAGGATATGTCTCTGATGCCTGTGCAATTTCAGAGCTTTGAGCCGATCACTTTTGAGATCTGGGTGAACGGGGGAAAAAAAACATGCAATAAGAACCCATTTCACATCAAGATGAAATAAACACTTGACATAGTTTGACGTATGTGCCATGTGTGGATTTCAAATGAAGCCTTTAATTTGAAGTGTTCCTACTGAGCCGTAGTTGACAAATGACAACACAGCAGCTCTTTAAATAACACCAATGAAAACCCAGTTATCCTAGCAAAATTGGCTGATAGATGGCCTCAGTTTTATTAGCAAATCTAGCAAGAGGTAGCCCACAGCTACAAGGCAAGCAAGCCAAATAGGAATCACATTCAGATAAATGGTAGTGGTAAAGTAATGAATTTTGAATGTTGCTGACACCGACTGGCTTGTAAGGAATGAGGAGGCGTAGGGCTGATAAATATCCACTATATGAGATTAGGCTGCCTAGTTTGATTTTATCGCTAGGCCTTGCTGGCGACTAACTTCCTGGAGGCCACGCTGTATTTTTCAGAAGCAGGGGAAGAAAATTAAATGTCAGGGTATAGCAGTGGTAAATAAATGAAACGTAGCCTGCAATAAGCTTCAAGTGTCACTTTTTCTGGACAGATATCCTTCTTTTAAGCTCATGAGTCCAGTCGTCTTAAGCACAAGGCCCATTTCGGTGTGGAGAGGCATTAAAATGGGCAATATGTTGACTTAGAGGATCTCATTAAATCTTTATGAGACCATCTTGATCCATTCAGTCTGACTTCTCATCAAATCGCTGAGAGGGCTGACCATGCCTGAGCCATCTTCATATTGCCATTATCGCTCAGAAATACAATAGTTACAGATCATTTCCCTCTCCCAATTCTCATTCAACTGTCTTTTAATCACATCCACAAGCATATGCACATCCATTGCACCAAATGGATATGAACTGGCATACAATTCAAGAGAACGTGGTCAGGGAAATGACACCTCTCACAGAAACATTGCAGGGTGTTGCATGCAAGTCTAAAATTAGCCCCCCGTATAGTGCATAGCCAAGGCACACAGAACTCTGTCAGCTAACCGCTACAAACAGCGTTCACTTTGTCTAACTCTCACACCAACGGAGCACTTCCTGCCATGATCTCACCACCAACAAATGAGTAATATTTTCCACCCTGAGGGATATTTATGTAAAGCTCTATGTGTATAAACACAATATCCTTTGTGCTTATATTCCACAGAAAAGACCTCCCACTAAAAAAAGTCAACCATTTTATATGTTTCATCAAACACCACCCTGCTATCACTGTAGAACGTCCAGCAGCTTGGATCTGAGCACCGACTATTGTGCAAGTCTACTTACCCTGACAGAACACAACCAACCAATGACCTTGGACTGTGATATGGCACAGCTATCGGCTATGCCCCCAATCTCTTCCAAAAAAACGTAATTCTCGCCAGGCACGTGACTGGTCACTACATCTCACTAATGGCATCTGAAGTGCTGGCTCATTTTAATGGGAGTTTCTGGAGCAGGGCTGCTTCGCCTCTCCTCTCCTCACCTTCCTCCTTAATGAGGGAAAGAGCTGGCCTTTCTCAGTCCACTGCACTTTTAATTACCAGCTCAGAGGCCCTTGGCTACAATGCACTGGGGAATGCCACGCACGGCGCTCCTCCAAAGGATTTGGTGCAGTAAAGACTAAGAGCTACACAAGCAGCCTTTTCTTTTTCAACCTGCCCGAGATCTGAGCACCTCTTGAAAGCCAGAGGTTTTACACAGACATCACTATTGTGTGGCTAATGAATGCATACATAGCTGACACACACAGTCGATGGTAGACAAGTTGCACAAAAGAGTAATGTTAAACACAATGAATTCTAACATCATGTTTGTTGCAGCTAATAACATTGAACAGTTTGAGAAGAACTCCATGGTAAGTCATGTGAAAAAAAATACTGTAATTACTGAGAAGCATCCCAAGTCCTTTTATATCTTGCAACTGACTGATAAAATGCACAGTGTTTCATTTCCTGTTTATCCCTTCAATTTCGCCTGGTCTGATTGTGACTTTGAATTGTACAAATAAACATATCGATAAACAATGGCATTAAATCCCCCAGCTCAAGAAATATGATACAGTTTTGATTAGCTAACCTCCAGTCATGTGTTATGCTACTCAGACCTAATTTAGATTTAACACCTGTTTCAATGGCATTTAAAAGCAATTTCACTTGTTTCATCTATTCTCAAACAACATACTATTTTTCAACCATTTAAATATCAAGGTACAGTAATGAGGTACACAATCCCTCATGAGGTCATTTCAAAAGCAAGATTTGATTTGAGAAGCTTGCTTGTTCATTGAATTGGTTTGAATACCAACCTAATTACTGATAGACCCATTTGAAGATAAAAGCACTGCCTGAACTGAATATACGAACACAAATCTTTACATTATTAATATGTTTGTTATTGGACAAGAATATTGGGTCGGGGGATAAAAAAAGCATCTGTTTGGCTCTTTTTGATATGCTAAGGAGATCTGTTTTGTGAGCCGCTCTTTACCACAACACACTCGGAGGGCGCCAGATGCAATAAAAAGTCAAGCTAAAACTATGAAGGCCCTAAAATAGCTGCACATGAAAACAGCTTCTGTGGTTCTGTGGTTCCGTGGTTGGCTAATGTTCTACAAGCAGACCGCGCGACGACGGCGCAAAAGCGGAGTTTAACAAACAAGCCAGCCGTGCCTCAACACGTTAACATTCCGGTACACGATCACGGAGAAGAGGACGAGACAGGGCACACGAGAGGCTGGAAATGTGTCCTCTCACCCTGCACTACAGGTCCGTCTGTGCTGTCCCTCTGAGGTCGTCCTTTAACATGTCTGCCGGCGGTAGGGGCCGAGGGACCGTTATTCGCACGCTGAATATTTCATGGGCCAGGCAGGACTCTGGAGATCTGTGCGCTCCTTTGATGGAGGTTGTAATTGATTTGTTGCTACAAATGAATTGATGGAGGATTGATCACTTCATCAAAGAGGCCCAGGGATGGTAATGAGCAATGGGACAAACAAAATAACCCCTTTCCGCACACTGCATCTCATACATGCAGACACAAACGTGTGTGCCTACGAACAAGCACACACACACACACACACACACAAACACAAAGTACACAAGAGAAAGAAATACACCAGAAACGCCTTTGTCAAGCAGACTATCACCCAACTTGACAGCGTGTGTGTCTGGGGAAGCCAGAGAGCCACAGTGGAGTGTGATGTGCGAGGTGTGATAGCTACATAATGTATTCCTATCTGACAGCCTAGCTGCTGGGTCACACTGTGTCCTCTTCTCTTTCAGCTGGAATGTAAAGCACAAAAAAGTCGCTGCTGGCTCAACTAGGAGAAAATGAAGCTCAGTGTAATCCGGAGAGCGATCATTCATATTTGAATATTTATAAATGGATATCATCCATGAATATAACTCTGCGCTTCCACGATTCCAGCTGATTTCTCAACATCCCGTGACAACTGCTCATGCAAATTTAAGACTTGAACGTCATGTCTATACATTATCACGGGGTGCTTAACCTACAGCGAGACAAAATGGTCTAGTCACTTTTAAAAGGTTATAGGAGAGGAAGCCATTTTTTCTGTGTGACAGCGTGGAAAACATCCATACTGCTTAAGCACTGGATAAATGATTTCAGCATGGCTCTTGTTTTATGGGGTAGCTGAATTTTTGTCTTATTGCAGAGTAATTTTCTGCTCTAGCCTGGGGCGCTAACCCCATGCTGCTTTATAGAGTGAGGATGCGGGGAGCTGCTGTGTACAGGACAGTATTAATCCCTCTGCAATAGAGAGAGGAGCCCGAAGGCTGAGATAACTTGAACTTCCTGGTGCCTAACAATGGTGAGCACACTTCTGTGTACAATAACACACACACACACATACACACGCACGCGCGCACGCACACACGCACAAACACACACACACACACAACATTCAATGCATGATGATGCAGGCTAAGTTTATGAGGAGCCAAACATTTTGCTGGCCTTATTTCCCCGTGGAAAAGGAGATGAAGGTTGTAATGTTGTGCTTGGCCTCATTAGCACTGCGAAAACTTTACACAGATCTTTTTTTATCACAGTTTTTTTATACACACATACACACATATACACATACACACAAACACACAAACACACGCACACCTTCATACTCCTCCTTGGAGTTATGACAACACTCTCCTGTTCCTGCAGTGAAGAGCTGTCCGTAGTTCCTCAGCATCACTACGCATACAAAATCACAACTGAGACTCCAAGACAGAGTACTTAAGTGGCTTCTGGAGTGCAGTTGTGCTGTAATTCCATCTTATAAACGGGGAGAGGGGAGAGACAGGAGGCTCTCTATTTTTAACTCCTGTCCCATTTCTTTTAAATGCGCTAACACAGGTAAGTTGGAGTGAGTCTTGCAACAGCCCGGCTGATTTTAACACCTCAGTGGAAACAGTGTCTCTCCTGCCACATCTGCGGGGTCATTTCCCAGTGATGTACTCTGCCTTGGAGGCACGCATCCACATAAACCAGGCAGACATTGCTACTGCATCACGCTTTAATGTACTGCAGGCTTCCTAATGCATCATGATACTGTGTGCCTACAGTTATTGTGATGGCTTGTTAGAGATCGGACATAAACATGGTCACTCTTATCATCATGAGTAGCTTGACGATGCAGGGAGACGGTTTTTAAAATACACAATGATGTGATCCAAGACAAATCTATAGGCCTTGGCTAGCATCATTTCCGTAGGCAGACTGAGGTTCAGCATCAAAGCATTTAGTCAGGAACCTCTGCACGCAGCTGTGGCAGGCAAAGAAAAGGAGAGTGGATGTTTTTCAAACCATCCAAACCTATCAACGTTTCCTCTAGTTTTCTGCTGTTTTGCTGTGGCGCACTGTGCTGAACAGTGAACTCTGGCAAGAGAGCTATTCCTAGAAACGACAAGATCTCTGTTGCTGGAGTTGGAGTGAGGGCTCTCTGGAGGTTTATCCGTGAGCGAGTGGAAACATACAACTACGATTGGACAAACAATCTGGAGAGAAAACCGGCACACCTGGTACAAACAACCTGGTAGAAACTGGCATCTACTGTATTTTATTAGAGATAAAAGTGTGTAAAAAGGCATATCAAATGTGTAATGAGCTTGTTCCTGGTTGTGACATCACCCTACCGCATTAATCCGCATGATGGGATGACAGGAGTTTCCTCTTATGAGAAAACTGAGATGGTTGACGCAATGCCTGTGATGCTGATATGGAGTGAAGGGAACAGTAGAGCTGAAACAGTATACTCTCAACTGTATGCAGCTTCTGTTTTCTGTTTTGTTACAGCTGGGAAACAAAGCCCAAGGCTAGACTACTAACCAGCCCAGCAAGTGCTGATTTGACCGGGTACCTCAGAAGCGTAGCACATGAACTGGCTCTTTGTGTGGAGTTAGCCTGTCAGCCAGTGCAAATGAAAGAAGGAAAATAAAACCCAGTCTGGGTGTTCCTCTCACACCATAAAAATGATGGTCTCACATAGGGCATCTTTGTTCAGGCTCACATGGAGAGGAGGGGAAAAAAAGATATTTCTGAGGAAAGAATTGAGTCTCAGTGTACAGTCTTAGAACCCGCGAGCTGGCACTTCCAGCCCAATCTAAGAAGGCTCTTGCACCCAGAACTTAGAATGTTACACTTTCTGTTTCTGCACTTGACGGCTCTTGCGTGTCGGAAAAATACACGCGCTCTCCCGTTGTGCACTTGGTGCTAGCCCAGAGTGGATTATTTCAAAGACGCCACCATCGGGGGCTCTTTAGCACAGGCCACTTACGAATAAAGGTCAAGGTAAATGGAAAGGAATATGTTTAATTCACACCCAGTCTCGGCTCGAGATTCACCTTCAGTAGTCTGCTGCTCCTCGTGTTTGAAAGGAGCAAAATATTGAGGAGAAAAAAGGAAGCCATTCCTCTCTTTACATAAATGGTTAAAGTGTCTGATAGGCTCCAATCCTCTTCCATTATTCAGAGCCCTCCACAAAAGGCCCTCTCTGCCTCCCGCCTAGAAGTGCTTTATCTCCACACATGCTTCCAGCCTCTCTCGCTCCACTCTGCATGCACAACAAACCACACACACACACACACCCGGCTCCACACCTCGCGTCGTCCCCCGGTATGAGCCGATCCCTCACTCAAGTCTGGCACGCAACTCTGACTCGCCCGTCGACCCCCGAACCGACTGTCTGTTGCTGTA
This sequence comes from Alosa pseudoharengus, assembly GCF_046254945.1. Taxonomy (NCBI): domain Eukaryota; kingdom Metazoa; phylum Chordata; class Actinopteri; order Clupeiformes; family Clupeidae; genus Alosa; species Alosa pseudoharengus. The sequence continues at coordinate 31,242,815 of NW_027468657.1, forward strand.
AATGGACCAGTTTTTTTCCAAAGCCGATGGATTCCTGCCAAATCCACACCCCTCGCAGGTTGCGTTATAACACATTCTACATGGAAAGTAAGTTCAAAATCCTTACTAGTACTGATTTACATCCCTGATGAAGCCTAATGCAGATCCACAGTATAATGGCTCTTAATTGTGTTAATCACCATAAAGGCTAATTGTTTCAAAGAGCAGATTGCAGCTGCTGTTCATCACACATTAATTCAGGTGCGTGCATCACAGCAACACATTCAAACCAGTGATAAATACCTCTGTTGTCGAGATGAAGCACATTTTATGTCATGCTACCATCACCTAAGAGATGCTTGGCCAATGTTGAAACATGAAAAAGTGAAGCATGCTGGATATGTGAGGGCGCTCTCGGGTGTGGGCGGAAGTGAGCGCGCTCTGACATTTGCTTAAACCTTTGTGTAATTGTGCAAGACTGACACAGTTCTGTTGGTCTTGCTTGTCAGTATTAACGGTGAGGGATAGAGTGTATCCTTTCAGCGGCGCATAATCCCCAGACGAGCGCCGATTAGCAGGAACGTGCAGAAAGCACATTCCTCCTCCAGCGGCTCCTCAGAGAAGAGAGCAATCTACTTAAACAGATCACGGCGGCGTGTTTCACCAGCCACGCCGAGCGGGCCAGGACAGAGGGGGTCACCAGCGACACTGTCTTTGCTCACCCATACGGAGACATTTTGCATCAGCAAAATGCAAAACTCTCAAAGCTTCAATGCAAGTCTATCCACATACCCTGGACATTTTCATGTGGATTTCAAACTGTGTGTGTTGTAACTTTAAAGCAAGGCTTGTCTGACTGTTTCATATTAATTACAAGAAAAAGGCTGATTGTGACATCAAACAGCCACCTTATTGCATCATAAAATAAGGAAATAAATAAATTAAATTAAATTCATCAAAAGCCTCAACATCCCAGAGGGCTAAATATGCGATGCATAATGCTTAGTTTTGCCACATTCCACAACACACAATGAAGAATAATGAATTCATGACATTGTCTGTTAGTCGAAGATCCATCCAGTGTAAATAGCTTTTAATTATACATTCACTTGGTGCTCTATAGTGTGCAATGTGATCATCCTCTATGACAGACTGCCTGTAATGACCCTCATTTTCTCTGAGCAATTAGCTGATTGATAATTATCAAGATTTTGGTGAAAATACAGACATGGAGCCACTGCAGATTTTTTTTGAACCCTGCTGGTTAATAAAATATCCACATCAGGAACTGTCTGAGCGAGATAAAACGCTCTGCACAGATTTCTGGTCCAGACCTGCCTCCTGCTCACACGGACGGTGCATCTAGAGTGCCATCTAGTGCACGAGCGAGATAAATCTACTGTATTCTTACCTAACCACACATAATCAGAAGCCCAAAGAATAGCATGGCCATTGCCATAGAGAAAGTGCTCCTGGGGGCTACTTATGGAAGAAAATGGCCATAAATATGGCATATTTCACACAGAACTGATTGTAGCAGGGTAGGTATATCTCCCCTCTGGACTGATGCCAAGCAGGGAGGCCATCATCCCCTGAGTGTGTTCGGATATTCACTGCAGCGGCGCCTATTAGCAGAGCAGCTGTGCAGGAAGTTAACACCTGGATTGGATGGGCAAGAACACCACCTGAGTGCGTCTGCAGCTGAAGCAAAACACAGGAAGTCTACTCAGATCCAACTGCAAGTCATTTTGTGACAGATCCACAGCAGCGTATTAACTCCAGATTTTCAAGCCTGACATGGAGAAATTAAACAAGGTTCTGTGTGTAGAAAAATGAGAGAGATTGTAGCTTAGCCGAGAGTCTTGTAAAATGCAAAGTAATCGGCTAGCGATATTAGACTGCCCTATTTTTCCCCACATGCTCGGGACAGAAGCAATCACATCATTTCCCGCTTCTTCAGACATTTCATCTTCCTATGCCTAACCACACACACACACACACAAACTATGCACATAGCCCTTTTACAGAAACATTATCTTTAACTGCCAGCGCTGTTAAGTCACTGAGCCTGAGCCGATGTTTCTACTTACCCAAACCAGTGATTTTACACCCACTGCTCCAAGCACAGCAGCACCTCCAAACACGCACTGCTCATAAAATAGTGACCCCAGGGCCACAGTCCCATCCCAGCCTATCTCCTGCCCAAGCGGATGAGCCACTGAACAGGCCATTATCATGCCATTAGCAGCCGCTGGTGTCTCTAAGTGCCTCAGGTGCTACCCCCCCCCCCCAACCTCACAGATGGAATTGGATAGGCTTGAGCTGGGGAGAATGTAGCCCTGCTGAAACTCATTATGACCCCGCTGCAGAGACGGAGGCTGGCGGGCGGGGGGTTGCTGGGGTGGAAGAGGAAATCAACCCCGGGGGAGAGGGAGGAGGCGGCGGCCGTGGAGGATGGGGGGAAGGGTGTATGGTGGTCTTGTCAAAAGCCGTCTGTGTCTGGTTCGCTGGCACGGCTAGACCACCTGTCACAGGGCTATCCCTTTACCTACCAGGCCAGCAACAACTCAACTCACCCCACACACTCACAAACACGGACACACACACACACACACACACACACACACACACACACACACCAGCACACACACAAAAAATTTAAAACACAGGCAAAAACACAAACACACACACACCTCCCACCTGCTCTTCCTGGGGTTTTTATCAGCCTTATGTAAGTGCAATACAAGGAGCATTTGTCTCTCTAAGCGACTGCACCACTCTACAGTAATACCCAGACTCAAGATGGGGGGGAAAACATTAACTGCATGATAATGAAAATGGGCAGCTGCTGCCTTCTCTGCATGTGCCCGGGGTGAAAGGGGGGGGGGGGGGGGGGTCGACAGAGCGGCTATTTTTAACGCCACAGGTACCCACCACTCAGCCCTCAGCCCTGCCTTCGCGCAACGTGATGCCCTGTCGAAGTCGAGCCGGCATTAGAGTAATCATCATCACCCATTCGCCTACTTGCACTGGCACATATCAGTCCACTCAGACAGACGAGCCGCTGCTGGCGTTGCCTCTCACTCGAAAACAAAAATATAAAACAATAATAAAATAAAAAAATATATATATTATTATTATTTCTGGCTGCAGAAAGTACTTTTTCGTGACAACGCTGGCGGGTGACATCCAGCAGCTCTGGCTTAGGAAATGATACTGAAAGAGAGGAAATCATACGGGAGAGTAATAACAAAGTGGCCCTAACGCCGAGGCAGTGAGCGCCCAGAATCATTTCCTGCGGGAGTGATTTAAGGCCACTCTGCAAAAGGGAAGCGAGAAATCTCCAAAGTCCTTCAAAAGTGGCAGCTCACACATGCTGCTGATAAGGCGCTACAGCATGGAAAGCATGACACACACTCGCAAATAGATGAGAGTAGAAATGGCCACTGACAGCTCTCCAGTGTGTCTGGCCCTCCTAGAGCCACACATTCACCAAGGACACCCACTTGAGCTCTTGATTCTATTATTGTTGATATGCGTCGATGTGAGATATGGGCTTTAAGTAGAGGGAGTTGGCGATGGCAATGGCATTTGGCAATGGCAAGGTGTGTACGGGTGTGTACGGAGACTCAGACCAGCTAACGCGTCCCCTAGAGAGTCTGACCGAGCACACAGGGATTAATAATTCAATTACAATCTCCCGTTGAACTCGCCTGCTGTCTGTTCTAATCACTATAGACAGTACAAAGGAGGAAGCTTGGGGCTACATTGGCCAGTATAGATATTGTAGAGCCTAGCAAAGAGCACTGTTGTACTGGGGGCGGGGGTTGGGCAAGGCAGCTGAAGGACTCAACTCTCATATGTTTATCAACAGTGGACAGAAACAGAATATTAGAGTACTTCAGTTTCAAACTGTAAGAGGCAACATGCCTAACTTTGAATAAGAGTAATTCAGAATCATAAAAATACTGCCAAAAGACTAATCTGTTCAGTGGTTGATGTCGGCTAAACTGCAGAAATGACAAGTACAGGTTAAATATGTATTAATATTTCAAAGGGAGTAAGTCAATGAAGAGTACAGTCAGATTAAACTAACTTGAAGAGATTTGGAAGGTAAACCAAGGACACTTGTACCACTATCCAATATATTAATGCAATGGAACTATTTTCAATGGTAATGAATGTGTTTGGAGAATTATGAGCCACTATGTCTTGTCACTTATTTGTACCTGTGGTTCCTCTCTATGATATGAATTTGGCTGTTTCCCTCCTACATAGCTAGCTAATTTTGCTCATTTAGCATTTGATGGCTCAGGCATGATTTAATGGCTGTGCTTTTATGTCATGTTGGTGGTGGTTTTCCTCCACTTACTGTAAACTGTGCCCACTTATAAGTCATGTACACCATATGGTTGATTTTACATACACAGTATACAACATCAACAGGGAGGTTTGCCTTACCTAGTACTACAGGAGAAAGGGCTTGTGTGATTGCATTACTTGTGTAATTGCATGCTATTGAGGGCATTGTGGGATGATATTGAGGGATTTGCGTCATATCTCACTATAGTAATTCAATTTAAACAGACAACAGTCTCTTAGTAGAGTAGCCTTCACGTCATCAGATATCATATCCCTTTAAAGTGTGATAGCAAAATTAGCCTATTTTCATTTAACATTTGGGGGCAGTCTATACAGATGTAATCTTGAAAATGGCTAACCCAAGAAAATGGCTAGTCGCCACTTATTAACTAACTGCACTCTGGTAGATCAGAGAGTAAATCACAACGTGACATAGTCACAAAATGATGTAAAAACACAACAGAGCAGCTTTATGTGAAAGCCCTCTGTGCTCTGGTGGTAAATCCATGCTTTCATGTCCTTACAGAACACTGTGGGAATGCTAAATGACCATTCATATTTGAAATGTCATTTCCCATGCATTTGGAAGACAACAAAAGGCCACAGAGAATGCAATTTTTTATCTCGCATCACATTTCATCTGAGGAGGAGCGGGATGTTTAAAGAGCTTTTTTTCCCAGGATCCGTGCCTGATTTCCTCGGAGGTATGAGCCGATGCTTTTGTGAGAGGCTGTGGATACATTTCCTCTCCCCACTGTTGGAACGGAGCAGCGGGAAGGCCCAGGCAACAATACGAGCCTTTATGCGTTTCTTAAAGCACAGCGAGGAGCTCCTACACAACCAGAGGAGGAGAGCGGCGCAGTGATCCGCGAGCGGTGGCCGTCAGCCATGCGGTTTGACCTGAGAACGTTTCCCGAAAGCAGACACTTCTCACACACGAGGCAGATCATGGGGGTGGTGGCGGTGGTGGTGGAGAGGGGAACGGGAGAAGAGAGGAACCATTCTAGGGGGGGAAACTGGTTCAGTCCTCGAGGAGGGAGGAGAGGTGGAAAGGCCAAAGACAGCAAGGGCTGCATTGTCCTGAACACGTCACATAACTGACAATGCTGGCATTTGCCAAATCCCTTAATTATGGCAACTCTCTCAGATGTCACCGCAGAAAGCTCTCACATGGCGAGCCACGGCAAGAGGAACATCAGGACTGGGACGAGGAACACTCGCCTGGGCATTTAGAGAACATGAAAGCTACAGCATTAACGTCTAATTTGGTGAGAGGCTTAAATTGCTGTGTGGGCATATGGTAATTACATATACTGATATGCTTGGTAACCTCTTCCCCAACCGAGGACGCTTATAATCCATCAGTCCTCCTCAGGAAGTGAACTGCTGCGGGATGCAAATTACCAGCTGGAGATTCATGGGAAAAAGGAGAAGAGTAATTAGTTACTTCTCTGAGCGAAAGCCTTCCCCCCATTAACTGGGTTTGTAACTGTGCTAAGAGGAACGCATTGCAATTAGCTTATGGATGCTCTTTTGTGATTGCGAGGATTGAAATTGAGAGTGGTGACCTTATGTCTAACACCATATGCTTATGACAGACTGTTCCACCCTCCATCAACATAATTAACACTTGGGCAAGGTCAGACTCATGTTGAATATACTGAGAGCAAATTACACTTGTACATTGCACGAGAAATATAAAGAAGCATCCATGATCAAAGACATCTTTACATGTACTATATAAAAACTGGCACCGAAGCGCTGAAGCATACCACAGAGAGCTTACAATTCCTGGCCTGAAAACGTCATTAAAATTGGGGTTGAAATACTACCAAACCAGTTTTTTTTTTTTACAAAGAGCCTCCAATTTGATAGAGACATGGTCTCAGCTTTGAAATAAACTTCAATCCCACCACGCCTCACATCTAAGTGATGGCAGCACAACAGTCACGGTGAGCTTAGGAACTTAAACAGGAGGAGCCATTTTTCTTTGTAACCTTTGCCTAGGTTTCCCCATTACCTCTGCCAGTGACATCTGAAGACGTCAAGGCAGCTACTCCATAGGGTGGGGAAATAGAAAGGGACACCATGAGCCACATACTAAATCCCTTCCAAAGGAACAGAAAGATTTCCTAGCAATCACCAACTCTTTTAGTATTTAACATTTTGTCAAATCATCCATTTTGACTATTTTGGCTGACACTTTTCAGTTTTAAAGTTGAACTTGTCCTGGATATATGACAATATGCCAGTAGTACTCCTCTACATAAGTTATATTATCATGTATTTATAAGAAAGTGGTAGCTGCTGTCATGGCAACTTCCATTGATTCAGGCCCCAGCTGTGGGGCAACTGGCTGGGGTACCTGCATCGTACGCCGGCGACCCGGGTTCAATTCCCGCCCCGTGGTCCTTTCCGGATCCCACCCCTGCTCTCTCTCCCATTCACTTCCTGTCAATCTCCACTGTCCTATAATTAAAGGCATAAAAAGCCCAAAAAATATACAAAAAAAAAAAAAAACTTCCATTGATTCAGTCATACTGGAGACACTTGTGCTTTTGTGATGCTGCAACTAATCAGTGACATTGTTAAAGCATGTTTCTAAATCTCCATTGGTATTACCAATCGGTCTACCTCCACTCAACACCTTCTCCTCTCTGGAGGTTAATGAGGCCACAGACTCGCTCTGCTCCACACTGAGCTCGTGTCTAGACGAGCTGTGCCCTCTTACCACAAGGCCAGCTCGATCCAAACACTCTCATCCATGGCTAAATGATACCCTCCGATCGCAGCGCACCAAACTCAGAGCCGCGGAGAGGAAATGGCACAAATCCAAACTAACTGATGACCTCAAAAACTACCAGACACTCCTGACCTCCTTCTCAGCCAGCATCACTGCTGCTAAGACGGCTTTCTACAATGACAAAATCAACAGCGCTACAGACACTCGAAAGCTTTTCTCAACCTTCAAATCGCTACTCAACCCTCAGATGCCTCCTCCTCCATCCAGCCTTACTGCAGATACCCTCGCCTCATTTTTTACAAACAAAGTGGCGGCAATCAGCAGTCAATTCTCTACATGCCCACTCAACGCATCTGACTCAGATACCGCACTCCTACAACCTCTAGGGACTGCTAGATCATCTTTTTCAGCATTCACGCCTCTCTCCGAGAATGAAGTATCCAGACTCCTGACATGCAGCCGTCCTACCACATGCTCGCTGGACCCTATACCCACGAGCCTACTTCAGTCCATCAGCCCGACCATCGCACCAGCTATCACACACGTGATCAATGCCTCGCTAACCTCCGGCACATTTCCAACAGCGTTCAAAATGGCCCGGGTAACACCGTTACTTAAGAAAGCTTCTCTCAACCCTGCTCAAGTCGAGAACTACCGCCCTGTCTCACTCCTGCCTTTCCTATCCAAAGGCATTGAACGAGCAGTCTCCAAACAGGTCTCTGACTTCCTTTCACAGAACAACCTTCTGGATCCAAATCAGTCTGGGTTCAAAAGCGGCCACTCTACCGAAACGGCTCTGCTGTCTGTAACAGAAGCCTTAAAAGAAGCCAGGGCGACCGCTCGGTCATCAGTACTCATTCTGCTTGACTTATCGGCTGCCTTTGACACGGTTAATCACCGCATCCTTCTCTCTATACTCGCTAACATGGGAATCTCCGGTTCTGCTCTCTCCTGGTTTGAATCCTACCTCACAGGACGCTCGTTTAACGTATCATGGCTTGGTCAGCTATCTGCACCTCACCATCTCACCACAGGGGTCCCCCAGGGCTCAGTACTGGGCCCCCTTCTCTTTGCTATCTACACCACCTCCTTGGGACAGATTATCCGTTCGCATGGCTTCTCATACCACTGCTATGCAGACGACACACAGCTCTATCTGTCCTTTCCACCTGATGACCCCTTGGTTTCAGCACGGATCTCGGATTGCCTCTCAGACATAGCTACATGGATGAAGGCACACCACCTCCAGCTGAACCTCTCAAAGACTGAACTGCTGGTCCTCCCAGCTAAACCTACCATACACCACGACATCAACATCAAATTTGACTCCCTGTCTGTTTCACCTACCAGGACTGCAAGAAATCTAGGAGTTGTTCTCGACAACCAACTAAACTTCTCAGATCATGTTGCCTCAGTCGCCCGGTCATGCCGTTTCGCACTCTACAATATACGGAAAATCAGGACTTACTTAACTCAAGATGCCACCCAACTTCTGGTTCAGGCAATAGTCATCTCACGACTCGACTACTGCAACGCCCTCCTGACAGGTCTCCCAGCCTGCGCAGTGAAACCACTTCAGATGATCCAGAACGCGGCGGCGCGCCTGGTCTACAACCAACCCAAGAGGGCGCATGTTACCCCGCTACTCATCCAGCTACATCGGCTACCTATGGCGGCCCGCATAAAATTCAAGGCTCTAACGCTTGCCTACAAAGTAGTCTCCGGTTCTGCTCCCACCTACTTGAATGCCTTCATACAGACATACGCTACCTCCAGACCGCTGCGCTCCTCAGACGAACGACGTCTAGCTCTACCTCCGGTACGCTCAGGCCAATCCAAACTTTTCTCATCTGTTGTTCCTCGTTGGTGGAACACACTGCCAGTTCCTACAAGGGCAGGGACATCCCTCTCCATTTTCAAAAAACTCCTGAAGACCCAGCTCTTTAGAGAACATCTCCTCTCATAGCAACACTTACAACAAGTCTTGCTGATCCTAGCACTCACCAGCCGTCTTAAACGGACACGTAACTGTTAAAAACAGCACTCACTGATGCACTTATTCTTACTGTACTTATTCTTATGTTTTTAAATTGTCCTAATATTGTTGAGAATTGCTCTAAAACTTAAACTGTTTACCATGTTGTTAGTCGCTTTGGTTAAAAATGCGTCAGCCAAATGTAATGTAATGTAATGTAATGTAATTAGCAAGCTGCTTCCTTCCCTACAGTGTTTAAAAGAATATATGGCTGCACTTTATATTAAGTGTTCTTAGGTGGAATGCAATCAGTACACGTTGAGAGGCTTCTCAGCCCCTGCACCACCCTGTTTGGTTGCCTGGCATGATAAACACAGGACAGACAAAACATAGGGGAATAATAGTATTGTGTATTGTCTAAGCTCTCCCAGCAGGAGTATTACAGCATTCCTCGTGCGACGCTATTTTTGTCAGATAGGGGGGTGACGTCGCTGACCCTTTGTTGTGGAATGTGTGACAGGCTGTCCAAAGGATTCAATCTGCCGCTGGACTTTCTATGAAAATGACACAATGGAGCCGCATTCTCTGGAGGCAGTGAGCAAGTGTGTCGAGTAAGATCGTGCTGGCCTAGTCAAGGGGAATGAGACCAATCAGGCCTGTCTATAAATAAGGCCGGAGGACAGAACAGAATTGAGGACAGTTGCTGCTTGGCTGAGGAAACGTGATCTAGAATTTGTTTAGAGATCGCTGGGATGTGCGTGTTGTTATGACAGCTGGGAGACTGATGAATCTGATGTCTACTGGTTTGGCTGCCTCAGCAAAACCCTCCACTACTCTACCTCTGCTATATGGATGTGTGAGATATAGAGAGTCATGTGACATGTCATTCACTCGTGCTAAGTGTTGGACAGGGGTGGGCCAGAGTGCTGCCAGTGACGGAGAGCTGCTGGTGGTGCACTGACGGTCTTGAAGAATTTGTGGGAGGCCATCTTGTGACCTGCCCTGACCCTGTCCCATAACTCGTCCCGACCCCGCAGTTATGCAGCGGTCACCGTGGGGATCACAGCAAAGAACTAAGGAGGAGTTCCCATAGAATATCTAAGCTCTGAGGAACATGGCTGCCGTCTTCAGCTGCAAGAAGCCTTGGCATCCATCTATATGACACTAATGTGCATTGTGGCTAATGGGTTTGGCTTTAATGGGTTAATGGGTTAATTAATTCAGCTGAAGAATATAAGATGTTGCACTGTGTTTACATTATAGACGCACGCAGCATCCACTCACCAGCTTAATGACATCAACAGCTTGTAGAGTGATGATATTAAATCCATAAATTGCATCAATCCCCTGTGGAATACTAAAATGTATGTTGTTTTAGGTTGGGAATGATGCATTCATTTTCATTAGCTAAAGGATGTGTTGTTAACACTCTTCATTTCTCTCCATATTCTCACATCATGGAAATGTTTGAAACAGCTAAGCCAAACTATCACTGTGACATCACCACACTGGCAGTGAGGTGAGTCTGGCAGCTAGCAACATAACAAAAGCTCTGTGTTAATTGCCATGACAGCTTGCCCAGGTCAACACAGTCTTGCCCAGATGCTCTACACTTTCCATGTATTCATCATTCAGTGACATTTGAATGAATAAGTGAGGACGGGGAACTGAAATAAGAGTTTGAATCACCATGCTAAAAATAAAGCCTACCATAACACTCTGCATTCTTTCTTCACAAGGCAAGAACTCAGACTGTTCCATTTTAAACACCTTGTTCACTGATAATACTCAATAAATAGAGTTCTTACATAAGATAGGCCATGTGAAAATACGCAATGGTAGAGCAATAATAAATGGCGTGCTCTGTTATCACCAGTTTAACATGATACCTCACAATTAAGCTAACATTTTAGAAAATACATCTGCAGTAACACTACACAACAATAACATACTGTTTGTAATTGTAATTCATGTCCTGTCCCATAAAACAGATGAACGAGATGTTTATTAAAATGGCAGTTAATCTTTCGGTCCTTGATGCTGTGCATCGCACAAAGTACTGGTGTCTGGGCACAGCGGCGACCCCAGGACCCTCTAATTGAATATTAGCCCCCCGATGAGCGGCTAACTACATTGATGGACTCCAACCTCATTTCCTGCTGGAGCTCTGGCATGGCAGCTGGGGACTTAAGACACAGCCTGCTGCCACTCAACGCAGATATGTCCCGCAGCCATCCCACAACCTGTGTGGGACTACAATCCCAACGACACAAATAGAAGCCGCACTGCCTTCTAGAAATAAAAATTTGACACAGCAGCTCACCCGTAGAAAATTACCTCATGTGCTTCTCATATCAAGGATATTTTCTCCCTCCTCGCTTTCTCTTAGAGGACACTCAATGGTGAAGGGAAAATGCAAATTTGGACTTGAGATATATGTAGCCACACAAAAAGACTTGCAGAGGGGAAACAAAACAAACCAAAAAGAAAGAAATCCTAAACACTCAATTGGGCTGGAGGGTGCATTTCACACTCACACTAAAATAGAACCTCAGGGTCTGAATGTGGTGGTTATTCCGGGGTAGCTATTTCACTAAATAAGGGCAGGAAGCTACAACAGCCAAGCATCAACAGTGGTCAAAGCTGAAACAACACCAAGGACGGCCTGCTGTTTTTAAGAGGCTCCTTGCACTGCACAGTGTGACTCTAAAATGCATCAGTGGGCCAGAACAGTACTCTGGAGAGTTGCTGACAGATACCTGACATCCTAATACAGGGTGCTTCCTCTTGGGCAAGGCAGGAACTCTGAACAGCCTCATTAAAATTCAAACAGCGGTTGCCTCCGTAAACAAAAGGCGTGATAAATGGCAGTTAACCACAGACGAAACAGCATGGCAAGAAGAGGAACTCCATGATGGATGAAAATCTTGGCTGAGGTGGTAAGCGTCAGAGAGTCTGAAGTTAAAACATGAATAATTCATAGAATAACTTGTACACTCCAGTACGAAAAACAAAATTCGAAATGAACATCTCTTTGATAAATATGGTCTTCCTTAACTGAAATATTTATTACAAAAAAATGCACCACCATCCTCTCATTCTCATCATAGCACTGATCAAAAAGACTATGTTAAATGTAAACCCTAAATGTACAATTGAACAAACATTACCTTAAGGCTTAAGCACAGAACACTTTGGAAGGCCTGGAGCCAGAAAATATGTGCATGTCTGTTCCCCTGTGATGTCAGACCTCATAATGGAGCTCCAATCTCCTCTAATGGTGCTTCAATCATGGCTCAACACACTGATTGGCTATTTACAAGCTCTTCATTATGGTAGAGCAGTCTTTAAAACACCTTTTAGAGTCTGTTCAAACAACCAGAACTTAATAAAAACAATAAACTAACACTCTGTTCCAGTAGTCGCCCATTTAGTCACACAAGAAACCCATAAAACAAATGCTTAGTGGTGCTGATAGGATGGATGTAAAGGGAAGTGATCGCAACTCACATACTCTTACACAGTTGTCTGTATTCAACTGACAGTATATGCCTAGCTGTAACTGCATGAAGAACAACACAGTATTTTCATTACCACTTTGATTACCACTTACAATTGCATGTTTCTCTAAGGTGCTACCTACCCCCTGAGTTGGAGGGAGCTGATGTCATGTTTGTTGAAAATATTCTATGTAGCCTACAGAAAGCTATGAAATTGCAAGGGTGAAAGAGTTTATCCACAGCATCACACTGTGTGTGCGTGTCCCCTTGGGCACAAGGCGGGGGGTAGTGGTTCATAACTCACACAGCGACTCAAGCACAATTGAGTCTGACAGGTGATGCCCTTCGCATTTGTTCCGTGCACAGGCAAAGACAGGGCGGGTAAAACTAAAGCAAGCAAGAGAGAGTGATAAGAAGGAGAGCGAGAAACAACTCCATTCTGTCAAACTGGTTCAGCTGTTCATAGAAGAGATAACAGACCGAAAGAGAACTCATAAGTTTAGCATCGGTCAGTGTATTCCAGGTCATGTGATTCAATTACAATTCTTTCTACTGGAAAGAAATTATGTATGACCCTGGTCAAAAAGGTAAACATGCACACATTCACTTTACCACGGCACAGACCTTTCACTGAGGGGAAATGAGGCGCCTATGAATAATAACTGAGTAGTAACGTCATATTGTAGACCATGCACGTTTAGAAAAGCACAGCACGTGCTTAAACAATGGGGTGTCAATGGCAAACGTTAACGGTATACACATTAGCCCGAATTTTAGCCAGACACATTTATAGTAGTTTTTCCAAAGATGGTTTGTATTTGAGTCCAAAATAAGACACGGCACTTTTTACCAGGCAACACCCAATGTAGGCTACTGTAGCCGTGTACAGTGATAACAACGTTCATACACATTTCATTACACTGAACCGAAAAGGAATGCTTTGAGATAATTGTACAGTAGTCTTAGTAAATGTCTGAACAGTTCTCATGGGGACTAAGTGCATGGTAAGTATTTGGATGACTACTAAAAGGCTATTTACAATTTAACATGGGTTAAACACGCTCGAACACTGTCAGAAGAATACAGTAGCTTACCTCGACTGATAGTGACGCCCCTCTGTTGACTTGATGTCTTGGGTAGCTACAGTAACGTTGCACTGGCTGCAAAGATAGCGATGGAGATGAGCGCAGAAGTTAAGCGAAACTGGTAAGCACACACGGTAGGACTAAACTGTATGTTTCATTCTGCTTGTTCAAAGGTTTGACGATGCTTCAATAACATCGGCTCTTTCATAATAGGACATTTGACTGCTTACTATAGGGATGTCCAAGTCTACAACTACGCAGTTGACGGTGCTCCTACTCCGTGTGTTCCAAAACTAAGCACTCCCCGAGGACACGTGACTATCCCACGAGAATAGCTTTCATCCCCTCCCCAGCAGCTGGGATCAATTACACCGCTGTTTCACTTCAACAAACTCGGGCTCTTTCGCGCTCCGTTCATGACTCGCTGAGACCTTTTAAATTACGACCTTATCTTCAGACCATTACATTGTAGTAGGCTATTTGTTATTGCACTCCTATAACACGGTAACCCGTCCGTCAAAGTCAATTATTTTGCCATTGGCATTCTCTTCACTCAATGAAGAAGCTGTCAATAGCTAGTGCGCTTGCGTTGATGAATTATGTAAATTGAACTTGATTAAAAATACATTTCCATTTATGTCTACACAGCCCCAAACAATTGCTGTATCTTTCTATGTCATTTAGCCTACGACATAGGCCTACAAACAAACAATTTGTACATACAAGTTGCCTATTTCTGGCATTGTTGTCCTGACCATTGAGTAGAGCCAACACATGCTACACATAATTGATATTTTGGTTAATATGTGAGAGCAAAACTGTGAGCACTAGATTCATCAACTGACAACACACTGTGAGTGTGAATGTTGAGAGTAGGCTACAATAATATAAATGTGAACCACTGACATTGGTGGTGATGGATATTGATTATCAACATCATCAAGAGGGGAAATTATCTTTCTATTGAGTGATATGACAACAATAATGAGACTCATCGGATGCATAATTGTCTATCTTGCTGTCATATTTGGTGACGGTTGGGTTGCTTTGACTGGTAATCTCAAGTGATTTGAGACAGAGGTCACATGGTTCTAAAGGGTGCAATCGTTCAGAGTAAATAATGCAGTATAAAGCCTGGATTTCGCTAAAAATCTCGTCCAACACAACATATTGACTAAGTCAATCTAAGTCAAACTAAGTCAATCTGTAAATAATATTCACAGTAAAATACATGATTATTGCTGAAGATCAACCCAAGCTGTGTTTACACACTATGTTAAAATTAGCAGGGGGAATCAAACAGCTCAAGAATGCACACCCAAGATGTGAGTCAGCCACAACAACTTAAGAGATTCAGCAGCTTCAAACAAAGCCGTAATTTGCCCGTTGAGATAAACTTGCACCACTGGGCAGTGCTGGCAGGAGCTGCTTGCCTTTCCTCTGGATAGCCTACAGTCTGCTGACTGGGCACTGTGCCAGGGGGGAGTAAGACCATGAAGCCACAGAAAGGTGACCCAATACATTACATCCACTGTCAGTGCAGTACCCCAGAGAAACGTCCTGATGTGACTGAGTGGCTTTGAGTCAAGGCAGCCTGTCAGTTGCTCTGCATATTCTCATCTGTGCACATCTTTAGCAGTGTCCAAACTCTCCCCCTGGAGATGAGATGAAATGCATGACCAGTTTTCAGATGAACTGTAAACAAAATGACAGCTATAAATAGAGGGGGCGTATATTTTTTCCTTGAGGGGAGGCTGTGAAGAGGCAGATTGGGAATTCTTACTCCTGACCCTTATATGCTCCTCCAGTGACCGGATGTCCACTTCTCAACCTGCAGCAACTTCATCTCCATGCGCAAAACAACAACAAAGCAACAGCAGGTAGCTTAGGAGGAGAGTGTTACTGGGACCTGAGTCAGGATGTGACAGCTATGCCAAAAGGGGTGAGTGTCTCACTCTTTCCATCTTTGTGTGAGAGAGTGACTTTTTTTAAACAAGGATCAGAATCTGAGAGGGAGAAAGCTGATCTCATGCTGTCTGCCTCATCAAAGCATCGGGCACTGAGACAGTGTTTCCAACTTCCTTGCCCACTTGTTTTTTGTTCTGCTTCAGTATGTTTGTGAATATAAACAGCACTAAATCCCCAGTCCCCAAAGAGATGAGGAAACAGTCCAATGCGCGGGCAACAGCATGGGCGCCAACATTATCTGGGGAAGGACCCGATAAAAGAGTGTGTCGCTATAAATGCATCTGGGTGAGAACAGCAGCCCACCTGGGCACCGCCATGCTTGAAAATGGCTGCATGCAGGCTGTGAAATTGACCTCTCCCAGGGAGTAAGAGAGAGAAAGAGAGAGAACACAGTGAGAGAGAGAGAGAGAGTCAGTGAGAGAGAGAGAGAGAGAGAGAGAGAGAGAGGACATTGCATGCTGATGGACCACAACTTTGTTTATGCAGGAAACTGGTAAATCTGGTCCCAAGGGCAGGGAGGATACTGGGGGTTTAGACATTGCAGGTGGCAGGCGGTTTCTCCCTCTGCGTCAGTGTGTAGAATGCTAAACAGGTAAAGCCCAAGCCATCCAGCCTCCCTCCCAACACTGGCCAGAAACCAGCACCCCGAATGAGGCCACACCGAGAGCTCATCCCCCTTTTTGGCCCATAAATATGAAGCTTTCCTGGGTCCTCTGCTACTGGGGTTTGTGAGAGAGAGTGAAAGCAATCACACAGATTCACGGTCTTCAAGAATGCTTTTCCTTTGTGGAGCACAGCCCCAGCGAGGGAGGATTTGAACAGCATTCCATTTTCCTTTGTTGGTGGTGTTCAAATGAAATAGCTGTACAAATTACATTAAAGAATATTTGTATCCCCCATTCTTCATGTGATCTTAAAACACCTGAGGTCCCACACATGCAGGATAGCAGAATATAATTGCCGTCTTCACTGATAAACTTGTCAGTGAATTTATTCATTTGCTAGTTAAGCAGACCTTGGCTAAAATATTGGATTCTTTTTCAATTTAAATAACTAATGAGCCAGCATGTTGCTGCTGCTGTGTTCCCAAGAAATTCCACAAATCAAAACTCCTCATGCTTACCAGACACAAACAAGAAAGAAACAAATATCTTAAATAAAGTGGTATGGATGCTAGTATAGCCTCAACATATCACATACAGGTACAAGAGTATTGACCAACCAGACTGTGAGGGTTTTAGGTTGTATTTATAGCCACATCAAGGAGTTACACAGCAGCTTAATCTGACAAGTCAGATCTGCGGGGCAAGGTTTTGATTTGAGTTAGGAAGACTTCCCTGTGGTGGCAGAAGTGAAAGCCAACCGTGACCGACCTGCTCCTGACCTCGATTTAGTACAAGCTAGAAGATAATGTCACACGAATCGCCCTTTTTTGCACAGAGATTAGGTCCACATACTGCTAATCATTAGGGCTTTATCCATTTTTAAATGAGTGGGAGTAACTCAGGCCGCGGCAGTAATAATTTATGAAGTCGACGACTACAGATGGGACATGATGACTAATTAAACTAGGTAACCGATAAACTCTTATCTTTTATCCTCTAAGGACCAATAAAAACACTTTAATCAAGAGCTCCCGAGAGCTGAGACATTAAATAACACAGAGTAGTTCTAAGCTCCATGTAATAGTTAAAATATAAATTTTTAAATCAACCAGATTGCCCTAAACTATAATAATTCCTTAATTCTCAAATAATTAAATACAATATTGTGCTATGTAGTTCATAGGAAGTAACTTTCAGCTAAAGCCTGCTGGAGTAGTTTCAATCAGGCAAATTTTACAGAGCTACACAATATGAAGTGATAGACATTCTGTCTTGGACCATTTCTTTGCTGTAGGTGGCAGGCAATTAGGCTGGATTGACAGGGCACAGCGGAGGGGTGTGTGGAGAATTCACTGAGCACCAGGAACCATTTCATCCATCTGACAGCACGGGGCTGCCTGGATCTGAATCGATTCGTAACGCAAACACCGGTGACGGGCGCTCACTCGCTCTCTGAGTGCTTGATAACAGGGCCGGAGCGCGAATATAAACACCGTCGCCACACTATCCCCCCGTGAGCCGCGCCACCACCGATATGGCCCTGACAGAGTAAATGCACGTCTTGTTTCCCCGGCGCCGCCTCGGATGCCAGGCTTTCAATGGGCATTTGTTTTTTTTAGTGTGTGTATGTGTGTGTGTGTGTGTGTGTGTGTGTCTGTTGGTCATCTCCATCCGTCTGAAAGCGTCGCCATCTGGCAGTGAGAGAGGCGTCTCTGACAGCTGCTGTCCCGGCTCCCCTGCGCCTAATGAGCCTTTGAGGACTCCAGGGTGTCCAGTAAGGCCTCTTCACCTCCTCTCGAGACGTTCTGGACTGAGGCGGGAAGGTGTCTGGTGCTGAAAAGAAAAAAAAAAAAACCCTGAAAGAGATGGTAGCAGAGTGCTGGCTGGCAGGGCAACAGGCTTGATCTCAGCGCCTCACTGTGCATTGGGTCTCTCAGGCCCAGCTTCTGAAAATGCTCAGTTAAGAAGAGGAGTGAGAACAGCTCAGCCTCAAGAGGAAGAAGCTAAAAAGTGTTTCAGTATGAAAGGGAATATCCAGGCAGATTTGCCAAATGTTGATGCATTTCATTAGTTAGTGTATTTTTAGTGTGTATTGTTGCTGATTTGTTTTTATTTCTTGTGTCTAGTTTTGGTTTGTTGATTTCTTTGTTGTATCTAGTTGTGTCAACAAACTAATACACACAGGGTCTAAAAGATTCCACTGATAAAGTCCCTGGAGGTCAGTAAACACTTTAACCCTGCAAAATGTAATATGCCACACCATTCAAAATTGCAGTATACGCTCAACACCCTGAGAAATGACCTGAGAAAACAATGTTCACTTTGGCCCTCTTTTTCTCTGTCGGAGGCATTGCTAGATTCCAACATCACTAAGGTCAGGGAATTTATTTTCTTGGCAACAACTCCCACCACAAAACCTTACCTTTGAACATACTGTTTAAACCTACAACTACTGTACTTTAGCTGAAAGTAGCTGATTTCATGTTATTTAGTACATTGTGTAGGTTGGCCTACCAACTAGATAGATAATTAAAACACATTGTCACCATAAACTCGACTTTCAAATGAGGTCTAAGCTTAAACCAGGGAAGATGTTCCTCACCGGCTGACAACATGGAGGTGGCAGGGGGATTCGTGATGACTCAGCGATGGCAGACACAGGCCCGGGTCTCAGAGGAAGAGCCAACCTTGTTTTGCGGAAGGGCACGCCCTCGGTTCTGATCTTCAGTGGAAGGTTCTAGCATGTGGGACAACAGCAAACATCCCGTTGCCTGCCTCATAATTACAACCAGGGAAACACATCCTCCAGGACCTTGACCTTGAGACTAAGTTGAGTCCTCAATATCTTAAAAACAATGCTAAGATGCTGGGCAGAGGAGACATAAAAAAACCACACAGCCCCTCAGGAAGTTGCTTGTGTCTGGGAAACTATGACAGGGATGTTGGCTTTGTTTTCAAGGTGTGACACTCTTGGGTGTCTCCTTGAAACCTTGAAGTTTTAAGAAGACGCTGAAACCCAGCACAAATGCACACTACAGCTCTCTCACCAGAATACAGAGTATACGACACAGGCCTTATATCTGCTGAGGCACAACTATGTTTTTGCCACATCACTCTCTGCATAACATAATCCACTTTTAGAAATGTCTTCTCAATCTGGAGTCTACTGCAAGGAATCTAATGTACATTAAGATGTGCTTCCTCCTTCCAAAGTGCTTGAAATGTTTGACAGCAGACAGAGAGCTGCAGAAGCTAGAGAGAGATGCATTATGCTGTCACTACACACAGAGAACCTGAAAGGGGGAGTGAGGATCAGTCATGCATTAAATATACTCAGTCTTCTAACTTTGCAGCCATTGTTATGTGATTGCAGATCGTGGTCTGACTTGGGAGACAGAGTCCTTTCTTTCTCACGCACTCTCTATCCCTCCCTCTGTTAGAGTGTGTGTGACTGTCTAATTCAGCACAGACATCACATTGTTTTTTTATGCACAAAATGCCCCTAAGAGCAGCAAACCCCCCCCCCCCCCCCTTCCCATTATACTGCTGCTGAAAAAGCATAGCACGGTCAGGTGTTCCACTGCAGTGGCAAACAAGCATCTTCTGCTCATTCTGACCAGGGGCATTGTCAGATTAGAATGTCCAGGAAAGGTCAGTGATTATCTGCGCCGGTCTGAAATTGAGGTCCCGGCATGGTGGGCCTGCCAGGCAGTGTCACGTTTCCGCAATGGAATTGGGCCACATTAAATGGTATGCAGCTTTGCACTGAGGGGTGAAACAATCAGATAGGAGCAGGCGGGGGGAGAAATAGCATGACAGCCACGGAGCAGATTTTTGGCACAGTTAAACCGCACTGGAGACTGCGGTCAGGATTGTCCTTTCTACGGGTTGTGCACAGGACCGCAAGGTCATTTCTTGGTGTTAAGTTGCTGTGTCTAGCATTTGACATGACAGACAAATACTCCAGCGTGACCGTTTTCGACCCGCTGTCTGTCACAGCCACTGTGTGCGAAATTATGTCGTGACAAAGGGCATTGTGGGAAACCCCCTATTACTGCTATCCTGTGGCAATGAATACCAAAACTACTGGAGAGGCCTGAGCCGGCGATAACAAAGGAATGATTTGTCTAATATGAGAGAGATATCGACACCAGCTGGACACTAAGATCAATGTCAACCAGTCAGCCGTCAACTGGTCAACATGTTTAATGGTATCTGAATCACCCATGCATATGTATTTGTGTCGGGCAGTTTGTCACACTGTGATATAGACATAAATTAGATTAGGCCAGAGTACACAATGGCTATTTCATGGCATGGAAATTAGATTTACAGAAGCAGCAGTTGTAGGGCTGGTGTCATAACAATGCTTTATTATGAGGGCTACACAACTGCAAATTCTCAAATCTATAGTGTTTGGAGGTGCTGAAATTTCATGTTGCTGAAATCCAATAATGCTGTTGCAAACAGTGATTCATCTGGCAGAGAGGAACTTGAATGATCCTCATTGGAGCGGTGTCACTTGTTTTGGTGCCGGAGGCTCCTCGGGATGTTTCTGAGGAAAACTTAATTACTTCATAAATAATTACGGTTCTCACCGACACCAAGACTGCTGCTGTTGTGTAAACCAGGATTCAAAGCTTGCAAAGTGAATAGCTGGAGCTGGGGTGGGGGGAGAAAAATGAACGCCTACCAGCATGGTGATTTTGACTGATGGTTAATTTGTGAACCGATGATGCTTGTACAATCAAGTGCCTGGAGGGCAATGTAAAGATATTGTCTATGGAAGGGAGAAAGAATAAAAACAGATCTGGGTGCCCCAGATTTATGATGCTGGTCTCAGTAGGAAGCAGTGGGTGGCTGCTTGACTTCCGCTGCCTGAAATATGGAGCAATTATGAGGCTGTCATCTCTCTGATGCCAAAAATTCATCTCTATGTGAAAAAAAGATACAACCGTGGCAGAGCAAATCCCTTTCGGAGGCTCTCATCACACCCAACATCAAGCGGGTTTGATCTTAGGGTCTCACCGAATCGCAGAGAGGAAGAGAGAAATTTGGATGACACTAACGGTTCCTTACTTAAGATAAAACGCATTTCAGAGATGCAGGCAAACTACCTTTACTGTGCCTGTGCTGAATTCATCATGGTTACCAAAGCAGGGCTTGCCAAATTAGGCTGCTCAGTGAGATCAATATGGCTTCAGAGTCAGATGAGGGCAATGCAGATTGGTTTTGCCCACCTACTGAGCTGGAGATGTTTCCCCAGCTCTGCTCATACAAATTCAGAGCTGCGTTATTGGTGTTGGTATGCACCCCGCTGAAGGACCTCAAAAGGACCCTCACAGAAAAGCGCAGAGAGAAGACATCCCCCTCCACATGCATGCACAAGACAGCGACTTGTCTTTTAGGACAAAGACTCTGGGTTTATAAATAGACCGAAGAAGCGGGGAAGTGGAGGGCCAAATATACCTCATTGTTTGGTGCCGTCACTTCCGCCCACATCCAGTGGCAGGAGGGGCACATGTGTATAGGCTGCCCTGCTCCAATCAGGAGCCTCCCAGGGGACAGGCTGGTCCCAGCACTGGGAGACTTTCTCACGGCAGCCTGGGAATCACTCCCCAGCATACTGCTGTGTGTCTCTGTGTGTGTGTGTGTGTGGGGGGGGTGGACGGGCAGAAGTGGGTGCTGGATGACTGTCAACAGAGTGCCACAGACCACAGCCCTGTCTGAGTCTAATCCATAGCCACTGCAGTCTCACCAACAGCAGTAAACAGCATCTCTCTCTCTCTCACCTCCTGATGAGAGAGAAGTCACTGATTATGTGCACATAGCGTGCCAAAGCTGCCCTTCGGCACATTCGCTGAGTGGCAACGCCGCCTCTGACCCTGAGATGCAATCAATAAGTGTAGTGCTGCTGTTTAATGACATCATTTTGGCACCAGGGTCAGAGACCAGACAGAGCGGGCAGCGAGTAATCTGCAGAGTAAACTGTGACTGCTGTATAAACCCCGCTTTTGTTTCACAAATAGGAAATTAAGTAGGGGCTAATCAATAAGAGGAAGCAAAGTAATAGATGTGACCAAGGCCTGGTTTGGGGCGAGGTTAAAAAAAAGCCTCATCGTGGATAAGGCGAGAGCATGTGCGGCGGATATCCTTTAAAGCACTACTAACTGGTCTCAGATCAGCTGTGGAATACTAAAGGGGTTTAATGAGAAGAACAAGAAAAGGCTCCACTTCAGTGGTGCTGAATGCGAGGCAGGCAAGCAGGCGATCGCTTTCCTTCCCTCCTCTCCCCGTTGGGGAACAAACAGATGTTCGGCCGCTCTCTTCTGAGCTCTGGGTAAAAATGAGAGCGGAATAACAAAACTCTCTGACGAGCCACTGGGAGATTCAAAGAGGAGATGAATTAAATATTTTAAAGCACTTCAGAGGGTGCAGAGACTGTTTCAGGTAAAAGCCAGTTTCAATCATTTTATTTTTTTATATGTTTTATTTTTTTATATTTTGAGCAAATCCAGATCAAAGTGTTTGTAGCTGGCACTGAAAATGGCATCCTCTAAAACTCTGCTGCAAGTGTATAGAGTGTTCACCCTTTAAGCCTAGTTTGTCAAATATCAAAGCATAGTTCAGTTCCAAACTTCCCCCAGCCCACTAATTTTTGCAATTGTCCTCACATTTCTTTTAGATTAATTTCAAATCAACTAAAGGAACTTGAGGGTGCAAAAATAACTATTATTCAGAATCTATTCACAGTGGTGAACCCCAAGGCCAGAAACAGGTGGCTTTGAAAAGACACAAGGTGATTTACAATGAGCCTGTGTAGATGAGCAAAGCCAGAGGTCAAGCCATGATCCATGACCTTCACAGCATAAGTCCAAAACAGCATAAACAGGCTACTCAAAATCCAAGTTGTGGACTACATTTGCTTTCTCTTTTTGTTATGCTCATGTTATGCTACATCTCATGGGTTATGTCTTCACAACATTTTAAATTATTAATTCAAACACACAGAGCAGAGAGTAAACAGATACAAATGAAGACTAGGTCGAGGAAGACAGATGTCCTGTTTACTTCAAATATTTCTGAAGTGGTCCAGCCCTACTGGAACACACACGTGATGTGTTGTGACTAGAGGTGTCCCCAACTCAGTGTCACGGTGGTCCCCATCTTTGAGTGTCCCCGGCATCTCAGCAATGCCAGTGCAGGGAGACCCCCCCCCCTCAGCAGGGAATGCAGTGGGACTGTCTAAGCCTGACCCTGGGGGTTACACTCACACAAGATCTCCTCTGGACACCAGAGAGAGGGAGATGCTTCAGGTCATCATAGAGTTCCTAGGATAGCCACCAAGAAAGAGTAGCAAAACGATGAACGATAAACAATGAACGATGAATTAGTTCAATGATAGTTATTTTCGAGAACTCATATGCTAGACAACTTTTTCTTAGTGACATTTTGCTGATGTGCATACATAATTCTCAATGACAGTGTATAGAGTCCTGCTTTGAGACAAGAGCAAGGGGCTACAGTCTGAAGGTGCTTAAGTGTCTAAGAATAAGAGGCTAAGAATACACAAAGCCTCCCACTCTGGGCAAGGCTCTCTGGGCAGGGGAGCTTTGCGTGCGACCGGCAGTGGGTCAGCGAGCTGTGCCTCTGGTGAGTTGCGGTTGGCATCCCGGGCGCATCCCCAGCAGCATCCTGTTTGTGTGCCAGTCGCCCCTGGGGCACTGCCATACGTGTCTGCCATGAAAGGTCCGCAGAGGGACTTCAAACGCACACGCCGACCGATTACACGGCTGCCAGTAAGCATATTAACATGCGTGCTACATGCTCCCTCCATGGAAGGAAAGGATTTTTTTCTCCAAACACTCTGTGCGAGGTAAACAGACCAGGCTGGGATATCTGAGGGCTCAGTTGCACGCAAAGGCTGGAGAAGTGCTTTGCAGCGGAACTAATCACAATGGAAGCCCTCAAATCTCAGAGGCAGAGAAACCCGTCCACTGAAACCGTCTCTCAGGTGAAAATAAAAGTGCTGCATGTGAGAGCAACCATGTATTTACAGTACAGTGCTGAAAGTGCTGACATACTTAGTCCAATAGTTAAGAGTGCGCAGTAAACATTTTTATTAATATGGAATGGAGGCTTATGGTTTTGAGATAAAATGTGATGTAAGGGGTTTAACATCTTTATCTTGAAGACCTGATGTTTTTGCCATGAATTATTCTCAACTTCACAACATGCAATCATGTTCCTGCACATTTCTCAAAATGCATTTTAATCATGTTTCACAAACTTTGGTTAAGCCATCTGTGACTTCACGGACAGATTTCCTATCTAAGGCCCTGGAACGGAACCATAGTGCTTCATTTAGTCCTATCAAATTTTAACCCTCCATTCAGTCTCATGGCTTGCTACTCTCATTACATTAAAATAAACAGACGGTTGCATTGCATTGGAATCTGTATCATCCTGCACGCCAGAGACTGCAAAACAGGTTGAACATCAAACCCCCTGCTGTTGCGATTATGCGCTCATAATGGGAGTTGACAGAAGTGGAGAAGTGCACAGCCGTGGCACATCCGAGGGGAATTCATTAATACCGAGCTCACGGGCTGCACTTCACATGGCCATCTCTCTTCAAAAACCTCTCCATTATTCACGACAACACAAAAGACAAAAACATATTACAAAATGCGGCCTCCCATCCGCTCGGTTTAATTCCCTCAGCCTCGAGGGGGTTCTCATATATTCTCCTGTGCATACGATCAATCACTCAGCCATGTCACAATGCAGGCTTTTAAAATGGAAGGATAACACTATTAGCGAGAGTGAAAGAAACCACCTCCATTTTTTTTCCTCAGCAGTCAGCTCAGCACAAAGCCAAACAGTATAAACAAAATAAAAGGCTAAAAGGGAGAGAAGGATAGCAGTGGAAGTAAATAAAAACATTCCCAGTGACCACTGTTTATTCTCAGTTTGGCTATTATTAGCGATGAGAAACTGTTAGCCTTGAGTGCCAAATGGCCAATCGATTTGTATCGCCTGCGGTAGCAGGGGGCCCCATGCTTTAAATGGCTCCCCATAATCTCAGGATGCCTCCCAATCAGGGAAAACAGCCTGCGCCCTTTTCAACACAGATGGATGAAGGGTCCGCGGGAAGCACAGAAACAAAGAGAGGTGTCGAGCTGAGAGGCATGTGTGGCCGTGTGGACAGGCAGAGGAAGGGTCAGTACAGAGGGGGGCTCGCTAAGTGTTTTTGCTGCAGGCATTAGTGGTAGGCCTAATGGTGTTTTAGAAACGCGCTCAGTGGATTCTCAGATCCCGCCATGCAAAAATGAATTTTGCTGAATTAAATATATGAAGTCAGATGTTAATAGTTACTGATCGGTTTGAGCTTTCAGTTAATTGTATAAATAAAAAATGTACAGTATTTGCCCTTGAATGTCTTAATGCTATTATTTTTTAAACACATTCAACAATATAAAAAAAATCCTACAGGGTGTATGATGCAATCTTAAAGTACTTTCTGAAGGTGAAGGCATCTTTGGATGAGTAGAAGAATGGTTGGTGAATAAGTTCTGTCTCACAATGCTGAAATTAAGTATGAAAAGTGAAAAATAAGTACAGTAGGCCTATCTGAAGGTAAACAACTTTAGGAAGCACAACTTCCAACAGAAAATTAATGTTAATCAAAGCCCAAAATATTCTTTAATGTACTGTTTTGTTCACTATGCATATTGACTGCAGGCAACAGACTTGACTTGACTTACAAAAACCACCAAGAGCATAGCTGCCACTGATCAAATCAGGCTAGTCGTATTTCAGTTATAATTTGCAAGGCTGCACTGACAGAGCTGTTTTACATTTCAACATAGTGAATAGCCAGGGCAGCTTGCAGGTATAGCAGATATGGGAAAAACAGTCTGGACCATCATGAATTATTAGACCGAAGAGTGAAATTGTGAAAAAGAAAAGATGATGCAGTCATTCAGCAGGCCGACATCACCAAAAGCAGAAGATAGGTCACTCTCATGAGAGATTAAGGAAAGAGAGCAAGGAAAGTTTCCTAGCCAGACTGAGGCAACGGTAAGTTCAGTTCATACCGCAGGGCCAGGCCTAGCCCTTCATCTTCTTTTCTCCCAGTTGCCAAGGGAACATTCCTGTTTTCACATTTTGCCTGACATATTGTGTTACAGAACAATGTCAAGAATCCTCACCAAATATGGTTCAATTCAAGGAATGCTAAGCCTATTTTCCTGCAGTGTTCAAGGCAAAGCAGTTGGCACTTTGTTTGTAGGCTTATACTTAAAATAAATGCACATGGTCACACAGAGAAGCCATTGCATTAGCTCACAACTTGTGGGCATATGATCAATGTTGGCTGTACAAATAATAAATGCAGTAGCAAGCTCTGTGACAGTGATGGCGTTACTCTGAATAAAACACAAAGCAAACAGCCACGTAGAAGTTCCCCAGCAGCTCGGGAGATGGTTTGGGCTCTGCAGGAAAGAGGCAGATAAAGGCTTTAGAAACACTATACTGTAGCTTCTATAGGTATAGAGCAGTGAGCAATCTCTGTGCAGAAGTGGGGAAAAACTGAAAAATGCTGGTCTGAATCCGAACAAAAGAAAAGGAAAAAGTGATCAGTACTGTATTGAATATGTGAATATAGTGCTGTGCTATAGTGCTGTGATATAGAATCATGAATTCTGTGGATCCACAGCGGTTCGACAACCTATGTCTTTTATGCAAGGTTGTAACATCAAGTTACAATCTCAGCTCCTTGTGAAACAGAATTTTACATCTTAAGACCTTTGAGGATATTCAGAATTTCTCCACTTTCACCTCTCACACCAAACATGAATTACATAACAGCATCCAAAGTAAGTAGTGTTGACATCAGACACTGATTTATGACACGAGATGTGACAGTCACATCATACTGAAAATAGTTGTGACAGCCAGATGAAAACAACTATGTTCCCTCTAAAGTTCAAAGGGAATGCATATCAAGACAACATACTGTTGTAGAGAGGTAGAATATAAAAAGGCCCTCCCAAGTCTCCCTGTAGATCTCAAATAAACATTTCCTTTGTGCATTTACATCATGACATGTGTCAAGTGTTTTTTGAACATGCTTCTTACACGGATGGAGTTTTTAAAACATTATTGATGGAGGGTTCAAATAGGAGCCTGGTTCATCTCCCCCACATCTCCTGCCGGCTCAGCCCTGCTTAGAGGCAGCACCGCTGCTCTCGGACCCAGAGGCTTTACTCCGCTCAAAAGTCGGATGGAACACAAGTGTCCATCAGTGGGTCTCATTGGCCTGCGGGGCTGACCGACCCAGGCCTCCACCTCTTCATCCTCAGCAGTGCCGAGGATTGGATGAGAAAAGAGGGGAAAACGACAGCCCTGGCCTCGGTGCTCCAGTCAAGCGCTGCCTCGGAAAACTTCAGAGCCCGCTTGACTTTGAGAAGACACTGACCCTCGCTTCCCTCATCCTCGACTGCCCTCCACACACTGCCCCGCTCTCCCCCACGCCTAACCCCCCGCGGCCCTCCCTCGGAGCGCTGCGACTGATCGAGACGAAAATGGAAGTCTCCTGCCCCGGCTCCCAGCTTGACTTCAAAGCCCAGGCCTCAGGTAGCGCGGCTCGGCGGTCATCAGCCGCTCTTCCTGTGTCAGACGCCTAGCGGAGAGAGCAGGGAGGAAGGGATCGATGGGCCACGGAGGTGCCGCTGCCTGCGGTATCCAGGGCACTCAGTGGAGATATAGATTGAAGCACCTCCAGGGGGGAGAAAGAAAGGAGAGAGAGAGAGGGAGGAGAAACAGAGTGCTGAGTGTTTATTCTCTACTTATCAGGAATGCTTTGCTTGCTTTGCCCATTGATTGGGCTTCCTTGAAGACCGGCAACATGCCAAAGTCTGTTCATGTACACGTTGCATACTAACCAATTCATTACATTCTCAATGAATTCCTTTGTCTTATCATATAGCACTATGGATTAAATTATACCAAGCACACTGATAGTTGTTTTGACATGTTTATTTTCGCTGGCATAATTGGTTTGAATATATTATCAAATGCCAGGCTTTCTGCCAGCCTTTGGTACGTTGATGGTCTTGTAATGCACAGCATCTCACTACCTTCCTATTCAATTCAAGCCATTTAAATTACTGCATAGACAAACCACAACATTTTCTTGACTTGAATGGCTGATGAAAGAAAACTTTCCTCATGCTCAGGTAGTGCAGTGATGTTGCTCGTCTCATCACTGTCTGTGAAGACTTGCTCTTTGGAATGATTAGCCTCAGGGCTAAGTAATTTATTTGCGGTGTAACCTGTTCCATGGTGTCAAGTTTATCTGGGGATCTGGGGACAGTGTGTCTTGATTACCTCTCATAACACTGCCTTCTATATAACACCTCGACTAACTGGAATGTTAACAATGTACTTTCATGACCGTAGAGACAGTATATTTAAGGTACTCTTTATTGACCTGAGATAACTCTTCTCCTTCACTGAGGCAACTGGAAGCACTTTCAGGTTATCAGTAGGGGAACATCACCCTCTAGTGTTCAAGGAAGCATCGAACTTAATGCCCATAATTATCTTATTTTTATAAGATAATTTTTCGGGGGCTTTTTGCCTTTTTGCAGAGAGGACAGTGAAGAGTGTGAGAGAGAGATGGGGTGGGATCGGGTAATGACCGCAGGTCAGATTCAAACCTGGGTCCCTGTGGGCATCTGGACCCGTACATGGCACAGGCGATGCAGCATGTTGCGCCACAGCGCCCCTTCATAGCTTTAATTATGTGAAGAAATAATTATTTGAATTCAGATTGTTTGTAATAAAACATTGATGTGATATGATCTTGCTATTGATTGATTCAAGTTTGAATGGTTCTACTGTTGTGTGGTGTTTATGTAGTCATCTATGGTTCATTGTCTATAGATATACATTTTGTGTTTGTATGTTTGTGTTTCCGTGTCATACATTTCATATATGTATATACACTATATATTCATTCATTACTGAGAGGAGATTTGACATTAAATAAACATTCTTCATACTGAATGTTTGATATGTGTTACTCAAACAGTTGCTCTAAAGAGAAGTTTGGAGTCCCTCGGCTCCTGCTGGTTTCTGTGGCAGTGATTTATGGGATGCCAGAGCAACCAGGGACAAGACTCACTTCAGCTGACATCAATGTCTGAGTGGCTCCTCTCTCTTCAGGACAGACAATTCATTCAAAGCATCAAAGAGCTACCTGGAGACAGTCCTCCAAAATTAAAATGGTTGGGGGCGATTGGGGCAGTGACCGGGAGACCCTGCGAAGCAGTGCCTCAGCAAATTGAGTGCGCCGACTATTCCCGCAGAGGGACCCAGAACAATGAAAAACAGGAAATGATCGATGGCTCCCTATCTGCACTGACCTACCTGTGAGCGCGTCGGCGTTTACCTCCGACTCTCCACGCCCTCTCACACCATGCGCCAAAGCTCACTCCTGAGCCGGGCTGGCCCAGCAAAGAGACGGGGTCAACAGACACGCGCCCACGCACAGGGGCCAGGCTGCAGCAGAGCTATCAATCACTCACCTGGCCTGCAACACCAGAGGGCAGCGCTTCCGTGATTGGGCTGGACTTCAGAGCGACTACCCGGGGCCATGGAGCTGGAGCGAGCCCACTGCAGCTGTTTCCAGGGCCAGAGTGGTCAGTGATGCCAGGCCAACGGTGATGCGGACAGGGCTGGAGAGGACCGCCAGCAACACACACACACACACACACACACACAGCACTGCAGCACAAACAGCCAGGGAAAGAAACCTACGATACAAGGTTAATCGCTTCCTGTTTATCAACAAAGAACACAACACAAGGTGAATTACTTCTTCTTCATTAACAAAGACTAAGCAGACAATATTTTATTTTGTTCATGATTTAATTTATTAATAAAATGTATTCATATGTGTTCTTGTATTTTGTGTCATGTAATGTGTTGTGCTGTGTTGTATTGTTTTGTTTTGTATTGTGATAAATTGTGTTGTGTTGTGAGCATACCAAGGCACTTTCCTATCAACTATCCTTACTGAAATGACAATAAACTTGAACTTGAACTTAGAAATACATTTATTCTCCACATGTATGTGTAGCAATCCCTCAGCTCTGGAGAGATGGACAGGCAGAGAAAGAAACACTGCCTTGATCTGATGTCACATGTCTAAAAAATGCCTAGACTGCCTCAGACTGTAGCTCAGCACTTTGTCTGAGACTGACAGTGTGTTCACGCACAGCAGGGCACGGTATGGCTAATTGACCACAGCTGTGGTCACAAATCATGTCATTAGTCAAAATAATTTATTCCATGGAGCTGGAAATGTAAGTAAAAGTGACAGCGAGTATCTTTGGTTAAGAACTTAGGTCTCTGGGTTGCAGTTTCAGATGACAAGGACACACAGTATTTACACACAGTATTTACACGTGTAATAAAGAAATAATAAAGAAAGATACTTGACATATTTTCACAGCATTATAAGGTATAGTATGTATTATATGACTATAGAGTAGGATGCAAGATGCTGTTCATGGAGGCTTAATATAATGAAAGCAACATATAATGAAAAAAGCTAAACCAATGTACCTATGGTCAGGGACTAATGGATGAATTTTATGACTGTAGGACACTTACGTATTTTTCCCTTTCACTGGCTCCTCTAACAAAGCAGGATGTTTCTGTAATAGGAATTTAAGGTAAGGCTGTATGTGGACCACAATAGGTTCTCATCACAAAAGGCTCTCATCATGGCCATCCTCTCATTCAGCTGAATAGAGTGCACTTCTATTTCCAGCCAAAGGGGGGCAGCAGAGATCCATCTCTTGGAATTGTAGCAGCTGAGCAAAACAGCCCCCCCCCCCCGCTTCACTTTTCTCCTGTCTGTGACATGAAAAATCAAAAATACTGGTCGAATGTTTCTCAAGTTTTGATGGGAAGTGGAACAGCTGTGCTCTCAGTTGTCAGTTGAAATATAGACGTGTGGTGTCTCCACACACAAAGCACTACTCACCTGCACAGTAGTAGTAGTCTAATGCTGATAGGCAAAGCGATG
Organism: Alosa pseudoharengus; assembly: GCF_046254945.1. Classification (NCBI taxonomy): domain Eukaryota; kingdom Metazoa; phylum Chordata; class Actinopteri; order Clupeiformes; family Clupeidae; genus Alosa; species Alosa pseudoharengus. The sequence goes on from NW_027468657.1 coordinate 31,274,135, forward strand.
AGAACTGATGTGTGGAGGGGATCTTTGTATTGTGATAGGCTCACTTAAATGTGCTGCGAGGTAGTGTTTGCAATCGATTAAATGGGCATTCCAATCGCATTTACAGAAGCGTGATAGCTGATTACACCGTAACAAAATGATCATTTTGCCAAACAACTCCATCTCTTGCCATGTCAACTATGAGTGCGAAACAGACTCTGTTGATGATGGAGCCATTACAGGTTGCAATCATTTCTTTTGATTCAAAACTGTGAGCAGAATCATGTTGCGCTTTCATGTTTCTCCTGGTTTCTTTTTTCCTTTTTTTCCACTCACTGGCTCGACAGGAAAGTACACAGCAGGAAGAAGAGAATACGTAACATGGGCCAGACTTATGAGCTAAATAAAAAATGATCGACACTTCTTCTCCCTTGTTTTCGTATGTTCGCTTTGATCATGTGCAGCCTGCACGTAAAGGACCGATTCCAAGCTGTATTATAGATGGTCTTCCTCTCTACATTCGTTCCCCGTGAAGAGCTCTGAACAAACATCGACTGAATGCAGATGCCTGGTGTGGTGGAAATGCTTGAGAGGGCCTGTCTGAAGCCTTTGATCTGCCCATCTATACCGCCAGACAGGTTTGCCAATAGTTTTCTAGCTCCATGCCTTGTTTGCCAGTGCTTTCATTGGACGAAAACAGATCCAAATGATGCGCTATGTTTGTGTTTGTGTGTGTTTGTTTGTGTGTGTGTGTGTGTGTGTGTGTGTGTGTATGTGTGCGCGCGCGTGTGTTTTCTCTAAAAGAAACTTGTTTGTGAGGAGCCCAATCTTAAGTAGCTCTTGATGGAGCCATTGACTGGGAATGGATGATATTGGATGGAGTGTAGGGGGCAGAGGTCGTTGCGATGGCCTGCCAGGAGACTTTGGCCTGGTCTGAGCGATGCAGGAGGGGAGAGACAGGGTGAGGGAGGGCAGGAGGAGAGTTTGCTCTGATCAGAGCGTGCCTCCTTCGTGGACTGGTGACCTGACCTGGAAGGCTTGCAGCCACTGATGGCAACAGAGAGAGAGAGAGATGAGAGAGAGAGAGAGAAGGGGGGGAGTTATCTCAGGTCAGATGACCCACTTTTCCTCTCCACTGACTCTCTCTCTTTACACACACAACACACTGACACACACACTCACACACACAGAGCAAAAACACCCACATTGGAGAGTGGTGAATGGGGTCAGACAGTGATGAGTTACCCCGCATACTTCTCACTGTACTATTTGTGTATCACAGCAGCTTGTTGAACTTGAATGCAGCAAAATCTGCACCACATATTAGGTAACCTTCAAAGGCTGTCATTTGATCCCAGCAAATCCCTTGCTGCGGATGGCTGCTTCTTGATACAACTATGAAGTTCTCCCCCAAATACAGTAAATACTCTTTGATTTAACATGAGACATGGGTTGTGTTACCACAGTGGACATGGCAGAGAAATAACAGTGTTGTTATTTGAAATCCAACCATGACGTGAGGCTCAGGAAACAGCCTGCATCAACATGCAGCTGTCATCTCTGAGCACGACATTAAGGTAATTGTAATTTTGGCTTTCTTATTGTATGGCAATCATCTGATGCAGCCGGACTTTTTGTCCTGTCTCTGCATGGTTAGTATTCAAAGGGTTCCTTTGTTTGTTTCTTCACTGCTTGATTGTCTGCCTGAGGCGGACAGGCAAAGTGGCGAACCATACATTACCGTTGACAAAGCGCTAACTAGGAACTCATGATAATCAGATGTGCCAGTCTGGGAGCGAGAGAGAGAGAGAGAGAGAGAGAGAGAGAGAGAGAGAGAGAGAGAGAGAGAGAGAGAGAGCTGTGGTGTGTGTGGAGGAGTGTGACGCCACCATGGACAGAGTTTGGAGCTAAGAACAGAGGTGTTGCATTCAGCCCCTCGTGTCCTGCCAGACATAACTGTGGTTGTGACATGAAGTCGCATCTTACATAAAAGCATTGCACAACAACACGCGCGCATAGTTATTACTGAATCTTGCAGTAAACAACAGAGCTACCGCAATCTGGTAAGACAGATAAATCAATAAATACAAAAAAAGAATAGATGACCTCCTAATGGCCAAGTATGTCCAACATCAAAAATCCTTCGCTACATTTCTTTGCAAGCGTGGTCACTACAGGGACTGATGCTACGTGGGGTGCAGCCCTTCAGACAGATGATTAAAGAGCCGTGTTTTGAAGGCCGAGGGCTGGAGGCTGGATGCGAACTTTACTGCTTCATGAAAACAATGGGTCCCGGCGATGCCTGCTGAAGTCAGTCCGCTGCCTGGTGATTAAGTGCCAGCACATCACTGAACAGCATAAATAATGAACCCCCCCCCCAACTCTCTGTGTTACCACACGGTATCATGTCTCATCATCAGCAGCCTGGGCTAACACACACACACACACGCACACACATGAACACATGAACACACCCACTCGCATACACACACGCATACACGCACAGTGCCAATAGGGGGCAGTCTTCACCTACAATATACTGGTCGACTCTCGACACAAGCCAACCAATTGCTCCCAACATGTCATGACAGCATTACACACTCAATAAAGCAATCGCAGTTCATCTACTGTATCACTGGGCAAATTAATGTTCTCTCCCTTTCCCTCTGCTGGGGAACATTCCTATAGTGTTTGACTGAAGAGCCAGAGGAATACTTCAATAAAGCTTGCCGTTGCCAGAAGGGAGATTCTGGCCAGTGCCACTCCATACTGGTGTCAAAATGCTTTTGCTGAAAATGGCACATTCCCTTTTTTTAAGGAAGGTGGTATGACTATGAGTAATATACACAATATCATATTTCAGTGTAGTTCCATGTAGTAGGTAGGTAGTGTATGGAAGACAGCATACAAGACAATATGGCTAGGCGATGTGAACTTATATTATATGAAGTTATTCTTTGACCTCAATTATGATTAATGAACGCTTATTTATTTTACAGTTCTTTTTACTCTGCCCTCATAGTTGCCTGCCAAGGTCATATTAATCATACCTCCAGCCTTCTTTTGAGTGAATTGGGACCGGCATTGACTGGAAAAGGTGTAGGCATGTGACTAATCACAATAGTATTTTCCATGGAACTGTTGCATTAGGGGACATGCTATTACAGTAACCAACTAGATGTACCGCAGAGCGGTACAAAATATGACCTCCTCCCAGTCATTCTCTCCGCAAAATAAATCACGCTTGTCATTTTGTTTCCATCTCCTACTCCATTCCTTAATTTTGTGGAAGAAAATTTTGTTGGGTGTGTGGAAGAGGTACAGAAGCCTGCGCTCCCGCACCACCAGACTCACCAACAGCTTCATACACCAGGCTTGCAACTTGTTGTTGTCCTGTTGTCCTGAAAACACAACACACTTCTGCTGCTCTTACATAACTTGCACCACTATGCCACTTGCTTACTTAGGTCAAACAGAACTACCTCAGCCATTTATTGGCCTGACTTTGCACTATTATATTGACTGTCTACTGTATGCACAATTGCACAATTTCAACCCAATTTTGCTGCTCTTATTTCTTCATTGCATGTGCCTTCTTATTTACTTTTTATTGTTTACTTGAATGTTATGTTGGTCTGTGGACTTAATTGGTAAAATATGTCTTGTCTCCACCGTGGGATAGTGAGAAACGTAATTTCGATCTCTTTGTATGTCTTGGCATGTGAAGAAATTGACAATAAAGCAGACTTTGACTTTGTGTATGTAAATGAGTGTGTGCATAGTGTGTGTTTGTTTGTGTGTATATGTGTGCTTCTGTGTGTGTGTGTGTGTGTGTATGGTGTGTGTGTGTGTGTGTGTGTGTGTGTGTGTGTGTTTGTGGGTTCGCTTGTGAATGTGTATGTGGAGGTAATGGGGTGTGTGTGTGTGTGTGTGTGTGTGTGTGTGTGTGGGTTCGCTTGTGAATGTGTATGTGGAGGTAATGGGGTGTGTGTGTGTGTGTGTGTGTGTGTGTGTGTGGGTTCGCTTGTGAATGTGTATGTGGAGGTAATGGGGTGTGTGTGTGTGTGTGTGTGTGTGTGTGTGTGTGTTTATCTGTGTGTGTGTGTGTGTGTGCGTGTGCCTGCTTGGCTGCATGTGTGTGTGTGTGAGTACACTTCAAATTTCGTGCAGTTTTGAACCTGTCAGCCAAAATACCTGTTACAATGCCTCATTTTTGCCTTTTCATTTTTAACTAGATGGCGCTATATCTCAAATGAGTGGATATGGGACGGGTTGACATGGCCCCTGGAGACAAACATACAAAAATAATTTAGTCATCCTAGGTCCTACGGTTGTCGAGATATTCACAGAAAACTGTGTCCGCCCTACCCTCCTTTCGGGGAGCCCGGTGCGGTGGGCGACAGATCAAAGCAAAAATCAATGGTTCCATGTCATCCTTGTGGGGCTACATGCCCACCACGTTTTGTGCAGCCCGGTCTTTCAGTGTCCCGAGAAAACGTTAACACAAAACTACTGAAGAAAAAAAAAATACAGAAGAAAAAAAAATGATTCGCTAGCGTAGCGGTCATAATTAAAGGACAATTCTTGCATTTTTTCACATAAATTTCTGTTTCTTGAGGTTACCGAATACTGTTGGTACGTTGCTGCAGCAGCTAAGCAGCTCCAGTGCTACACTCTGGGGGCATGCACAGTAGCTGTTGGCTAGGTAGCACCAACTTTCGGGGAGAGGTTCTAAATGTCACTTTCCATACAATTTTGGTTAATAGCCCAGCCCTACAACACAGCATGCAATATCTATTGAAAGATGTTTAAGAAGAAGACAACATACCAGACCTTATGAAGAATGTTTAAGATGTTTAAAATGTTGATGTTGAAATCATATGCTTTTACATATACATAGCTGTTAGCTGCAGCAACTCAAGCTAGGTAGCACTGACTTGAGAGAAGTCTAAAGAAGGACGAACATCAGTGCTCAGTGCCTGGTTTCTTCCACAGACACCATTGGGAATTTTAGCCATATAGTTCAGTCTTCGTTTCATCAGACCAGCAAAAAATGGCTTCTACCTGTCCACTCTACCATAAAGGCCTGATTGGTGGAGTGATGTACTGATGTTTGTCCTTCTTTACGCTTCTCTCATCCTCTCAAAGGAACTCTGGATCTCATTCATAGTGTCCATTGGGTCCTTGGTTACCTGTCTGACCAAGGCCCTTCATCCCGAATTGGCTGAGTGGCGAGATCTAGTAAGACTGTTGGTTGTTCCAAACTATTCCATTTGAGAATGATGGAGGCTACCATGCTCTTCGGCACTTTCGATTTTATTGTATCCTTTCCCAGATCTGTGTCTTCACACAACCCTGTCTCGCAGGTCTATTAACAATTCTCTCGACCTCGTGGCTTGGTTTTCACTCTGACAAACACCATCAACTGTGAGACCTTAAAGAGTGTACCTTTCCTAATAATGTCCAATGAATTAATTTAGGCACAGATGGACTCCAATCAAGTTGTAGAAGCATCTGGACCATTGATAGAAGTAGGCTGCACCAGAGCTCAATTACAAGCGTCATAACAAAGGGTCTGAATACTTATCTAAATGGAATATTTCAGTCTTTTGATTTTTTTAGAAATTTACAAAACACTCCAAACACCTGTTTTTTGTGGACTGTTGGAATATTGTGTGTAGATTGATGAGAAAAACATTAATTGAATCCATTTTAAGATGAGTCTGAAACATAACAAAATCTGGAAAAAGTGAAGTGCTGTGATATGCACTGCATTTACATGCTTCTATATACATACACACAAACACACACACACACACACAAACACACACACACAAACACACACACAAACACACACACGCACACGCAGACACTTCTTTGTATTTCCTGAAAACTAAGTTAGAGTAGCTGACATCCTGCCCTGAAGAACGCACTTCTAATTGCAATTCTCCACCAGCTTCACATGGAGAATCAAATGGTGGGCTGTGTCTGTCTGCGCTGCCCACTCTTCTGTCACTGTGAACAATCCCCAGCAGATGGGACCTCAGTGTGCTCAGTTAGTTTCACTAGATCAGAATCCAGGTCAAGTTGTTTTGTTCTTGTGAAACTAACTCACGAAAAACAAAACAAAATCAAACAGTCCACCCCATGTCCCTGCATATACTGACCTACTGGAAAAGAACCATGAGGAGCAGAAGGAGGAGCAGGGTGAGGAGGAGGAGCAGGGGGAGCAGGAGGAGGAGGAGCAGGGGGAGCAGGGGTTGTGAAATACTGGAGAACGGTCACATTTCCACAATCAATGAGCCCTTTTTCTCCCAAACACCGCGCTCTCCCGTTTGTTCATAGTGGGTGCGTGATCCAAGGAACTGTATAGAAAATCAAAAAATTGTCGCACTCCAAAACCGTTTATTTTTGCTAATTTATGTTCACATTTAGCAGCAGGGGTACCAAACATTTCGGCCTTGCGGCCTTCGTCAGTGTGTGAATCAATGAGCCGCCATCAGAACAAAACGGCCCTTTTGGAATGCTAGAGTACTAAAGGGGCACACCAAATGTTCCACCATGGATTTACTGCACACTTACAACATACCCACTAGCCCATTCCACCCCTCTCCTGACAACACCCCCCCCCCTCTCTCTCACACACACACAAACACAGTCACACATATAGTCCCTACTCCCCCACCCCTCTCTCACACACACACACACACACACACACACACACACACACACACAGTCACACATATAATTTTCCCCTTTTACTCCATTTTCATATCTTTCTTTCTCACGCACACCCATACGCTTGCGTGGAGACACCCACACACACGCACATACACACATATACATATGCATACAGACACATATGTGACAAGATGGTGCGGTTAGAGGAACACATGAAACAGGAAGTGTGAATGTAAAGCTTCTGAAACCCCTGACTCCAGTCTGACCTTTGAACACCACCGACATGGCAAATGGTTCTTAATCCGGCAGATGCGCATGGAACGCAGCTCAGACGAGCTACTGCTATGTAACAACCATGTGTGAGGAGTGGATATCCACAATGAAGACACCCAGATCGATAATGTGGACACAAATGCATGTTTACGGGCATACTGGGGCACAATAGAAAAAAACACTTGTTGTCTCTATGCATGCACTCTTGACTGTACGCGTGTGTTTCTCTCTCTCTGTGTGTGTGTGTGTGTGTGTGTGTGTGTGTGAGGGCGTGTATGTGTGTATGAGAGTGTGCGTGCGTGCATGCTGATGTCTCTCAGTTTCTCTCTCTGTGCTGATGTACCGCCCCTTATGGAGGCGTCTCTGAACACTAAGTGGCACATGTCGAGCAGCATGCTCTCTCTCTCTCGTTCTCGATCTTTCTCTCTCTCTCTCTCGTTCTCCCCCTCTCTCTATCAGTCATTCTCCCTCTCTCTCTCTCTCTCTCTCTCTCTCTCTCTCTCTCTCTCTCTTACGTGTTCATGAGGTGGATGGGAGGGGCAGAGAGGAGGAGAGGAGAGCAGCAGAGAAAGAAAGAGTGAAGCGGAGAGAGACGAAAAAGAGGAGGGTCCACTGTGAGAACTGGGCAGAGGCTCTTACCAATCCCAAGGCTGCCCCCTCCCCTCCCCTCTCGCACCCCTCCCTGTTTGCTGCTGTGGCTTGTTGTACTCACGCACAGTACAGAGGGGGGAAAAGTGTAAGAGAGAGAGAGAGAGAGAGAGGATCATAAAAAGGGAGCGAGGGAGAGTGAGAAAAAGAGAGAGAGAGAGAGTGAGTGAGGGAGGGACAGATAGAGAAAGAGAAAGAGAGAGAGAGAGAGAGAGAGAGCAGTGAACACGTTCTGGTTTTGCTTTCAAACACTCGCTCTTTGCTGAATCAGTGTGTTGCCGTGACAGTTGCCCCACACGTACACACACACCAGAAAACGAGTAGCGTGGCAACGAGGGAGACCCACCAACGGCTGATTCTTCAACCCTGCGCCGTCGGACAGGAGCCGTCGTCCACTCAGGAGAAAGCAGCCAAGCTCTTGCTCCCTCTGGGCACCCAGACACCAGGCACTGCTCTGGGCCTGACCGCACTGCAGCCACCACCTCCACACCTGCTCAGCGTTCTCATTCTCAGGTAGCCCTTGTGTGTGTGTGCGACTCTCCACTACTGCCATGTCGGACGAGGATTGCCGCTCGCCCATTGGGCTGGACTGCTGCAGCTGCTGCGTGGACCTGGCCAACGGCTACCTCCCGGAGAGCCCCGGGCAAGGAGGCCTTGGCCGCCTGGGCAGCCCCACCTTCACCAACCACTTCAGGCAGCTCCGCGACCAGCTGATCTTCCAGAACCTCAACACGGACAAGCTCAACAACATCATCATGCGGCAGGACTCGCTGGAGTCGGTGGTGCGAGACCCCTGCTACCTGCTCAACGAGGGCATCTGCAACAGCAACATTGACCAGACCCTGCTGTCCATCCTGCTCTTCTTCCACAGGTATGCACGGAGACACACCTTCTTACCCCCCCCCCCCCCTCCAGTCTCTAAGTTAATGTTCCTCTGATGTTTTCTTCTGTGATTTTAATGTTCCTTTAATGTTCCTCTGATATTTTCTTCTGTGATTTTAACTGTAGTTAACGGGGAAGCTCTCCCCTGTTTAAGTTAATGTTCTTCTGATCTGTTTTTCTGTGATTTTTAGCTAGTATTTTGTGTCCGTCACACCCTCTTTAAGTAAACCTGTGATTGAACAAAATAAGGTGTCACCTAACTCCAGATCCAAATCTGACAAGAATGGGGTTTAATTACATGGTTACCAGACTGATCAATTGTAGATTTTTAATTGGAAAGAAATGTCAGTCCCCTCTGGCCAGCCTATAATTGAGGACAGAGTAGTATCTCATTTCCCAACTGAACGTGTGTTTAGAATATAACAGTAAAACAGAGTCAGATTACAATGTTTTTAAGAATGCTGTGTGTTCAAGGTAAGTGATTTAGATGGTAGAAGCAGCCT
>NW_027468657.1:31288100-31353100 GCF_046254945.1 Alosa pseudoharengus
CTGCAACACCAGGCAGCATTTCTGATGCTACAAATGAAAAAAAAAAATGGCGCTTCTCAATATTGAGAGTACATGCTACACATTTAGATTTGACTAACAGCTGTGCCGTCTGATCACTTGTCTTTTCTATACGAGGGTTACAGCACAGACAATGGCTCCACTGTCACGCACACAAAAGTGCTGGCAGAGGTGTACAACGTCTTCTTAATTGACTGCTTGAATAACAACATTGTTTTGACTAGCTGAAGGGAGGTCTGACTGTATGCCAGGGGCTGGATGGAGGCCTGCGCTGTGTTCATGTTTAAAAGGTGGTCTTATTCCAAGAGCTGCAGTGGTGGGTACTGACAGACTCAGTCCTCATAGGGCCATGCTGTTGGTGTGCATGTCTCTATTATGTGACATGGGGTGGAGCGCACGTGCTGTCCGGGGTGGGTGTGTGGGCGCATCCAGGGTCATAGTTAACCCAAACACAAGCTCGCACGCAGTGGCCGAAGCGTGGCACGCAAAGCCATTGGTGTGGACAGTCAGCAGCCTCACGTTGGAGCTGGTGGAGCCAGACAGAGATAAGGGCTGTACAGTCGCACTGATGCAGAGCTCGCTCTCTCTTTCTCTCTCTCTCTTTCTCTCTCTCTCTCTCTCTCTCTCTCCGCCCTGCACCATGACAGTGGCACTATGAACCAGTTGAACCTGTTCCCCGCTCAAGACACAGTTACACAGATCAAGGAGAACGAAAAAACAAACAAACAGGGAGATAGACAGAGAGAACAACATGAAGAGAGGTGACAGAGGTCATGAGTGGTCATTAGTGTAAGAGGAGATAAAGCCACTCATTGAGTGGAGTGTCTGGACTGGAATGAAATGAAACGCGTTTGACTCCTGAGGAGAGTTTGCAGGGCGTTCTCATTAAGCCGTCTCTGAAGACTAAGACAAAGGTCATCTCAGAGAGCAGCTGAGCAGCACAGCACTGCAGTGTTGACTGGACACAGATGCTCAGAACGGCTTAATAAAGTTTAGCCCAGAGGAGAGGTGGACAGGAACGCGCGCGGAGCCGACAGCCAATAGAGAAACAAAAGGTCTCTCTTTGATGCGAGGACGTCCAGTAAGGCTCTGCGTCAATCGCCCTACAGGCGTGGAGGATAACTGGAAGGAGGCTTGGCATGAAATCAAGGCCGTAGTCATGATGTCAACATTGGGGGGGACCAAATCTGTGGTGGGGTCTGAGGGACCCCCAAACAGAATTTCAATACATTTCCTACCATGCAAAAATATTATTAAAAATCACAAACAAGTCGTTAGTTAGGTCACTCAATTAGGTTATTCAAAACTTTTGACGGACCCCCCCCCCCCCTGTGAAAAGAGAAGGGTGAAGAAGAAGCAACTTCACTGGTCCGTCCCTGGACCCGTGACTCCATTTGTGTTCAAAATGTATACTTTAAAAGAAATTACAAACTAGAGTATCTTATGATAACCTCTATATTACACAGAATGTGGTTCTTTGACTTATTACTTACACCTGAACTAAGGCTTAGACTCATAGGTTTGAGATTTTGTCTTTTAATTTAGATTTTATTATGCTGGCGGCCAGGCTTGGAATTTCACCATTCTGGGGGCAAGGCCACTTGGCCTTCAGTTGGGCATATTTGGTGGGGGGCACAAAGGCCACATGTCAGGGCACCAAGGCCAAAGTTAAATATATAGTAGTAGGCTATAAAAATGATCAAAGTTGTATTTAGCCTATTCACTGCAGTAGACCTGCATCACTGTATGAAACATTACAAAAACATGAAACATGACATATTACATAGAACTGTAAATCATCTGATCATCTAATATTTGCAGATATCTAGGCTATATATAACATTTATTTTATATTTGGCCTGTTATGAAATCATGTATTGAACAATTTAAGCACAGCTCAGCTTTAAGAAACTCAAATAGCCTAGATGCATGCTTAGCATTTTATGATCATTAAGGCTACTTTCACAAACTCTTAGTCAGCTGTCCTATGATTTACCAATATAGGCGATATTTGTAACATTTATTTTGTATTTGGCCCGTTATGAAATCATGTGGAACAATTTAAACACATTGTAAAATGTAAAGCCCAAATTTGGAGACATCCATGCATGTCGAAATTTACTGCAAATTCAAAACTAGATTACTCTGGAACGGCTAACTGTACAGGGGACTGCTTTACACTTTTGTGTTCGGTAAGGTCTGCTGTTTATTCTGATATATGGTTTGTCATGTGTTAAAAGAAGGGTTCGTGAAGTATTCCACCGAGATGAATGGGTAGGGAGATCATGGGACACAAAACCTTCAGTAGAATGTATGATTAAATTGAATTATATTATTTACTTTTTTCTCACGAACCGTTCAACACAGCAATTACGGGCTAACATCGTTTAAAAGCTGAGAAAAAGCTCTTTCATGTGATACTTGTGATGTCTGTGTGATGAATAGGCTACTTCGCGAGTAGTTCAACTGAGAAGAATGGGTGAATTTGGACGCACTTTCTTTCTTGCGCTGTCACTTTCTCCACTGCGTAAAAGACTAAATTAATTTGCGCTGTGAATGCTAAGATTATTTTGACAGGCCACAGGCTAAATAAAAATCGCTATTAGTAGGACGCAAAGCAGAATATTGAAATAATGGGGCACCAAGGCCACCGTGGCCTGTAAACCTCTGATTTTCAAAGGGGCCTCACGGCCAATGCAAGGGGCTACGACGGCCATGGCCGTCGTGGCCGCCGTGAAATTCCTACCCTGCTGGCGGCTAATCACACAATTTTAACGTAGTTTGAAAGGGACAGGATTCAGGAATAGACTACTAAGACAGGCCCCTCTTCTGTCTGACTCACCTCATGTTACCCCTGTATGCATTATAGACTGGCTTCTGACAGAAATGACGTTTTGTGCCAACATGTAGAAACACTAGGCCTACTACAGCCTTTAATTCAGGGGTCTCAAACACCCGGCCCGCGGGCCAAATCCGGCCCGCGTCCGGCCCAATTCCGACCCGCGACGTATGTCAAAATAATAATGTAATCCGGCCCTTGAGACTATTTTTAATTGCGACAAACAACGATACTTAATAGACGATAGTTCCAAGTATGGTGACAAATCTCATTTGTACTCTGCTCCACTATGTGCTAGACATCCAGAGCTTCATTCAAACCCAAAATCGCTGCGCAAAGTTTTCAGGAAATACTTGTATTACACGCGAGAAACACAAAGACGTGCATTTGTAATGACGCGGAAGCGATGCAGGCCATAGTGTTGCATAAATTGAAGCAGAAATTAAGCAGAAATAGGCCTACACCAAATGTTGAAAAACGTTTACGTGTGATTAAGTCTTAGGTAGGCTATGCTATTCACCTATTCTAAATCTGAAGGAGAATATCCTTTTGGGGATTATGATCGATCGTCTATTGAATGGAGGTGCGTCTGCGTGTATACAACGGTGTCCACTAAGCATACCATGCTTATTTCGAGCCTCTGCCCAACATAGCTTGGAGGTTGCAGTGGTAATCGTGATGATAGTGTCCGTAATGGACGTGGTACAGACAGCAGGGCTAGTAGAAATAGGGCTCTAAACTACAAAGGCACCCGCAATATGATGCGAACTTCTGGGTACTCAGATTACCCGCGATAGGAACTGATTTGACCAGAATACTTTATTGTAGGCCTTGTGGTTTAGAAACCATATACATCTTAGGTGTTGGTATACATCGTAGGTGTTTTCCTGTTAATTTGTTATGTGGGTAATATGAAAAAAGGAAAGTAAACCTGCTCAAATATGTTCATCCAGTATTTACTGAAAGGTGCATAATTTGAGGTGCTTGCCATCCAGTGGCAAATTAGATGGGTAAATTTACCCACTTCATAAACTTTTGTTTTACTCAAAGATTTTTACATTTACAGTAGGACTTTATCTCTGGCCACTTTCAAGCCATGGCCTTTTGACATTTTGATATAAAAATCCAATGGTGTTGCTTTCTTAACCCTGACGCCTATAGTTTGCCAGGTTTAAAAAAGTTATGAGAGGAAAACATTTTTATTTGGTGTGAAACACACACATACCTGTTTTATGCTTTTCATTTGTTTTATAATTTGTATTAATATTTATTTTATCATTATTTTATTTATAATCTAAGGTTGCTAGCACAGGTGTCTAAAACTAGATAAAAACACTTGCACTTTCTGTTTGCAGTTTTGTGTGGTATTTGAAAAAAAGAACATTGCATTTTCAGAAATAGCCGGCCCTCCAATCAGATGACGTTGGCAGAATTGCCCCCCAGCTCATTTGAGTTTGAGACCCCTGCTTTAATTGGTGAATGGAGGTGCAAATTCCTTTCTTTGGTTATTGTCCGCGATTCACATTAACTGTAGGCTGTCACGTATTGTAAACGTCGCCACATTTGATCACGTTTTGCCTGCATGGATGCGCGATTGAGTGCGCATCTAAATAATATGCAAGATGCAACTATCATTTCTAAGAGGCCTATACACGGTTATTTCTGGCATTACTACTAGCATATGAATGCACTATTTATGTTGAAAGACGTGAAAGAAATGACACAGGCTTGCACAAATTCATCATTTAAAATAAAACGTTATCTATCGCTATCATTGCGAGAATAGGCTACAATATGGAAAATGTTCCCTTTCAGTCTGATCGGCTCCAAACATGTATGGGATTTCCTTAGCCTGTGCTACACCTTTCCAAGAAGTTTGGTGAAAAGTGTACCGGTAGCTTTTGCGATATTGTTGACAGCCCTACCTCACTCAACGCAGTAAGGTGCAGTAAATGGAAGCTTTTGATAGCGCACGCCACTAACGAAAAACGGAAAATCACCAGGAGAAACCACTCAGGGGTGTAGGCTACTCTGGAACCATAGGTCACTAATTTGTGCGTTACTTACGTTTGATTACATTTCAGATACGTGTTGGTTTCCTGTAGGCCTAGTATAGCGCTTTATTCTTTCTTTATTTTTCTATGTCCGAATATTGGGGGGGACATTTTGGTCATATTTGAATATTGGGGGGGACACGTCCCCCTCAATGTCTATGGTGACTACGGCCCTGCATGAAATAACTGGTGTGCCTCGCTAATAATTCGGTGTCATGACATGGCTGTTTCTAAGGCACAACAGCACATCATCAAGGATTTGTGTTTACACAGAGATTGTGCTACTGGGCAGAAGGTGAGAAGGTTGCACACTTCGGTAGCTGAAGGGGTTTATGGGTAACAGGAAGTTAATTTTCTCCCTCCAGATGATGGCCTTAGTTGAACCCACAGAACCTTAGCAACTGCAGGTCTTGATTTTGAAAGGGCTCAAACAGGTATCTCCGGTGTGAGCTTCGAAACCTGCCGTGATATCCAAAAAAGGACACAAAACCTCTCTCTAGCCCGCCTATTTTTAGAGAAGGACCAAACACACAACCGAATGGCAGCATCAACAGCGCCACATTCAAAACAAATTAACTTTGCAATGCCACAGCTCCCGGCTCGGCATAAAATCAATTACACTGACGGATTGGAAGCACAAAAAAGGCTCTTAGGGAAACACTTGCTTAATTTCGCCCACCAAAGAAGTGCCTGGCATTCACACGGGGGCATTTACTCCCCATCTCAGGCCGAGTTTGCTTAGCCCGCTTGTCATGTTGTCCTCCATCTCATAGTGGCGAGCTGGCACTGAGTGTGTGAGTTATATAACAGGCCCGTGGCTGAAGATCAGCGCTGGGAAATGTGGCACGCTGCTGCTGGGCCGCAAGCTCTTATCTGCCCGTGCTCAGGCTCTGGTGTCCATTAAGATAATGAGTGGAGCTGTCCACACACACACACACACACACACACACACACACACACACACACACACACACACACACACACTTCGTGCTCCCTAAATTCTCTCACTCCCACTCCCCTTCGGGTTGACCAGCATGGGACCTGGCAGGCATCTGACTGAACTTAAGCATGAAGAAGTCCCTCCTCAGTGTGTCAGCACCGAAAATAAAAAAGAGATTTCACTGGCTCAGTCTGCTCCCATGTGGTGATATCTGCAGAGATACTGCTTGCCGGCGGTCTGCCATGAGAGCATAGTTATCATGCAGTCAAAACACTATTAGGGTGTAGCCCACCCAGTTCAAAGGCTGACTCTGGCTGACACCTCAAAGTGCTGCTGGTCAGATGATGAAACAGCGAAGCCACAGTGGCCAAGACAGCAAGACCTGACGCTTTTTGTGACCAAGACGGCAAGACTTGCCGCTTTTTGTGACCGAGACGGCAAGACTTGCCGCTTTTTTGTTGGTTGAAGTGAGCCAGCTACTGTCCAGTCTTTGTGAGCCAGCGGGTGATTAACTCCGACAAGCCCTGGCTAGAGGGCAGTCGGCTCTTGAAGGCAGCCGCAAGAACACTCTGTCCTCTTGTAGCGGGTCATGGGAAAAGATGATTCACCCGCTCATCCTGGCTGATCCCTCTTGCTCCTCTGCGTCCCTCCATAATGCCCCTGCTGCTAAAAGGGCATCCATTTGGAATCTTTGGCTGGTGTGACTTCACCCTGTGGCCTGGTGTCTTTTGTCACCTTCTTAATTCGGGCCGCGTATGACTTTGATGCACCTTATCAGATCGGTCCTGCTTGCACACTCAGATGTCTCGGGACACCGAAAGTCAGCCAGCCATACACACACACACACACACACACACACACACACACACATACCATCGTATGCTTTGTGTATGCACCGTTGGTTATGTAAGGCGTTGTTTTTTTAAAGACCTTTTTTCCAGGACAAACAACTGTAAAGACAAAACTGTTTTTGTTTTCTCTGCTTTGTTTAATTATAGGAGCACACAATTCTAAA
The DNA here is from genome assembly GCF_046254945.1 of Alosa pseudoharengus. NCBI lineage: Eukaryota > Metazoa > Chordata > Actinopteri > Clupeiformes > Clupeidae > Alosa > Alosa pseudoharengus. The sequence continues at coordinate 31,294,967 of NW_027468657.1, forward strand.
GGGTTCCTCTCACGCAACAGGCATTATTATGCAACACAGACATCATTGTCTTCAATATTTCATTATTATATTTTCTATCACTTTGAAGTGTCATAGTTATTCTACCAAATACCAACTTTGTAAGTATACTGCTTTATATTTGCTGTATACTGCTGTTATAAAAACATTTATTTGCATATATGATACTAATACATTTGACATGACTCATGCAACATCAATTGTCCTTAAGAAAACATCAGCTTTAACTGTGCGAAAAAGTCAACGAGGCAAATATTTTGCTGAAATGCCCTGACTTGTTCATTCCAATCTGAACAAGAGGATTGCGCAACATCTCCCCCCTCCACCCTGCACTATGTTCTTCTCTGCCCAGTCTGTGAAATAACAATTAAAGGACATGTGCTATTTCACATCCAAAAACATCCACTCCCTGTTTTGGAAAGCACATGCAAAAAACGAGGGATGAGAAGCCCCTCAAAAGAGCCAGGAAGAAAACACTTGGCCGAAGGTCACACCAGGACATGGATGCTCAGTGTCCCTAGCAGCAAAGGGAGGATGTCTTGGGCAACCAGTTCACAGGGTGTGCTGCAAGCTGTGGTTTCTTCAGAGATGTCAGGATGTTATGTGGTGGTGTCTTTACCTCATAGTGAAAAAAAACATCCAAGAACAACACACCCCACCCTTCAGAGTGCTGCCTGATTTGCAAAGATTCATCAAGAGCTTGCCCTAACTTGACACTAGTTTACAATATTGGACAGTCAACTGCACACAGGGCAGTGTGCTCTCCTAAAAACAGGAAAAAGGAAAAATCAGTGAGGTCCTCGATCTGCCTGTCCAAAAAACATCCACATGGTTTTAATTGGTGCTTGTTTTTCAGCAGTGGTCACTGAGCACTAACATATGTTACTGAGGGGGATGTGCTGCCAAACTGTCACATTCACACTCATTCATACCATCCAGTGTTTACTGCAGCTGTGGGAAAATGAGTGTATGGGCATTAGGAAAGAATAGGCAGCTCTTAGGTAACACTGCCATGATTTACAGGAAGCCCTCTGGCCTCTCGGTAACATTCCTCTAACAATATGGTTCTCTCTTTTTCCCTTGATTGGGGTTCTTTGTCACTCATTACTAAAACCCAGTTCAGACTTGATTCTGTGTTCCTGTGAAAATGAAGAAATAGAGAAAGATTGACCAAGCATTGGCTATTAAAGTGGCAGTTCATGCGGCGGTGGGTGGGTGATTGAGGTGAGGTGAGGTGGGGACAGCTGGGGGGGGGGGGGGGGGGTGTAAGAGTAGAAAAGATTGATTTGCTCCTCTGAGCTACCCGGTGCTCATTTTGAGCTTTTTTTCTTTTTTCTTTTTGTCAAAGATTGCTCCAGTGGTTGCTTGCCAAGTTGTGTTTGCCCGTGATTGTTCTTGGCCAATACCCAGACCTTCCACTGGCAGAGAGGATGAGCAGGCAGCAATTGAAAACAAGAAGCATCCTGTCTGTGGCCACACTCCTGAGCATTGTTTACAGGGCTGGTGCCACACAGAGGGCACGCCAGGGACTCTGGGTACGGTGGGGCGCCAACTTCACCACTCGCTTGTGCCCGTACTTGTGGCTGCCATCTTCGCTAATTAGCCGCTGCCATTTTGTTCCTCCTGCGGCCGCATTCTTTCCGCAGAGATGTCATGGTGGGGTGAGTCATCCTCTCGGACGCGGGCCCGACCTGTTGTTAGCATGCAAGTGAATGTAAATAAGTGGGGAGAAGTAAACACGGGTGCCTAGGTGACCCAGGAGCTGCGGCTCAGGCAGCTGCTTTAGAGCCAGGGAGTTTCTTCAGCCAGGAAAGCCAAGACAGTGGGGGGCTGGAATGTGCAGCACACACACACACACACACACACACCATGCACAGACACACACCATGTACACACACCGTGCGCGCGCACACACACACCATGCACTCCCTGATGCAGGCATGGGCTTTCTCTTTCACAGGCACACTAAAGCCTCGTCTGTCAGGACGGACCTCGAGTGCTGGAGTCTCTGCATCTGGTCCAGTTACTGGACACGGTCCCTAGAGTCTCATTCGAGCTGGACTTAGGCTTAATTTCCTCTCCTCCCTAATTTATCCCTTCTCTTCACACGTTGAGTCCCTCCACTCCAGCGTTGCAGTGGTCAGCCTGATGTGGAGAGCTTGCTGTTGCTGTTGCTGGGCATAGGGCTCATGGAGTTAAGTAAGGTCACAGCCATGGTTTAACTCAGGAAGTCACTTTGGCGAGCTACCCCACCCCTAGCCCTGGTGCCACCCATTCTTGGTTAATGTGTAGAATCAGTGAAGCGCTTCCTGTTTCAGTGTTCTTAAATAAGTCACTCACATATCGCTGAAGACTTTTTTTTAACCGTGCTGCTGGCCAGTGTGCTGTAGCTTGGGCCGTGGCTATGTTCCTCTGTGAGAACAACAAGCAGCCCCCTGGATGGTGGGGTGAAAAAATCCAGTCAGGATTATCTCTGCAAATGACACTGTTTATAAACAAATGGCACAGGGCCATGTGGGCCATGTTGACATTCATTTAATCCAGAATTTCATGCTGACAAAAAGAAGGATTTATGGTCACAGCGGAGACTGATTTATAGCCGAAACGAACGGTTAATTTACTGAATATAATAGGACTGTGTCACAAAGCTGCTAATGTTGACTTCACGCTATGTGGAAAGAATGAGCAGTATTTCATCTAGCTTTGTGCTCAATTCAAGAACAAACAATTGGATGCTTGCCTATTGGGTGCCCAATTTTAACTACTGTCTTGAGTGGCTCTGTCAATACAACCAAGCACAATGAACATATACTAGTTGTGATGTAACACCTCTTAAAGCACAAAAAGAAGCAAGGCGAAATAAGTGAGCCAAGTGAATCATTATGTCACTACTACCAATCATCACTTTCTGAGGTGGTTCATCAGACGACCGATTTAGTGTCTTGTCTAGTTTAGTCTAGTCTATTTTTTTAGAGAGAAGAGAGTGAAAGTGAATGCTCAGTAAGACACAGGGTGACTGGTTGACGGTAAAACTCTCTGTCCTATTTCAGCATACATGGCCATAGCCCAAACTAAACAAGAATCCAGCTGTCAAATGATGTAGTGCACAACGACTGATTTGCAGAACAGAGTATTTCCCACTCATTCTGCTGCCCATGCAGCATCACATATGCTGTTGTGTAGGCTACATAAAGAGAGAGAGAGAGAGAGAGAGAGAGAGAGAGATTTGCAATCAAAAACACCACCACAGTCTAAAAGCTCCTATCCCATGTAGGATCCGATGAATTGCTTTTTAGGCAGACATGTTCCTTCATGTTTACCTCAGTCACCATAGCAACAGTTGCCAAAGATGGCCGTGGACCCTGGCAGGGTTTTTGTTTTTCTGCATTAGTATTCCAGTATAAGTTCCCCTAGCTGACGGCCTGTTATGTGTTGACGCTGGTCTCAGGAACCATAGACAGTGATTACAACAGCTTACAGAATTAAAGGCTGCCTAGTAAGTCTATGATCCCATGTTAAGAAGCTAATGGTTTTCCCACATGTCAGCATATTCTCTATATATTAGAGCTCTCAATGTTTGACACGTCCCTCATTTTATCCTAAGTGTCATTTACACAAATAATTAAAATGAAAATAATTCAGTTAACAGAGTAAACATAATAAAATTCAAAGGATAAAGCATTTTATGTTTGAATTAAGAATAGTAATAATTATTTTTGTAAAGGCACCATATTCGGTTAAAATAATTGCTCATGTCCACGCCTGGTTGATCTCTGGCACCTCCTATTTTTTTTGTTTGGAGGGAAAAAAAGTGTCCCAAGGTAATTGTGTTTTCTACAGTTTACCTAAAGAACTGGGAGTACAGCCAAGTCCACTATCAGAGGAAGCACAGCAGAACAACAGCTGTGAGAGCCCTCCCTCCCCGCCTCTTTCTCTTCCTCATTTTTTTTCATTTCCCTGTTTCGATCTCTCTCTCTCTCTCTCTCCTGCTCTCGTCCCAGAATCTGGACTCTCTTCACACGCTTCGAGTTACACATTGTCTGGCTGATCATGACTCACTGTCTGTGAAAGAACACATGACTTCAACATTACACCCATGTTTGTGCAGTTCCTAACTTTCAGACATGCTCCACTTTGCGAATACGTTTTTTTTAAAACAATTTTTTTTTTAACTGCATTTACTTTAAAAGGAAATCAGATATCACATGAAGGTCTGTATCGAGCTTTGACATCAAACAGGATGCCCTAGCTTTGATATCAAACTGCCTCCCCGCCCCGGTGTGGAGGGAACTGCCGTCTGAAGTTCATGTTGTGAAACATGCGTATGTGTGTGCGAGGGGGGCCTCTCAGACATGCTTCCATGTCTGTGACACTCATGCAGCCCGGGGTCTAATAATAGGAGTCGAGTCTGCTTCCTTGTTGTCCTTATGTGAGGGGGTCACGCACAGTCCCATCCTGTGCTCACTGTTGACTTATGGGACTTTTCAGGAAACCCTCAGCTCTGGCGTAGAAGGGCGTTTGAAGTATTTTTTTTTTTTATTAAAAAAAACAGCATAAAATAGCCTTTTATATTATGATGCACTAGCAAGCTGCATTAGACTAGATAAGCATGCATGCGTTGAGTAGTTGTGTGAGTGTATATGTATGAGTGTGTGTGTGTGTGTGTGTGTATGTGTGTGTACGTGTGTAGGGTTATCTGTAAGATGGTGTGGGTGTGTTTCTGGAGGTGGCGTGAGGACAGGGAATAAAAGGGCATGCAAATAGCGATGGGAGGCAGGGCACAGCGCCGTTTCACAGGCGTGGAGACCGGGTAAATACACCACTCTGCTGGGTAAACAGAAAGGTATGAGAGAGCACGACAGTGGCGGGGTTAGTAAGGGTGTTGGGGGGGGGGGGGTGACTCACCTTGTTTTCCCCAAGCAAGGCACTCTAGCTGTCAGCAGCGAGTTGCCCCACACCTGCACCTGTGCCAGAAATAGCTCTGATCCAGACAACACAGACGCAAGGCGAAGACACCTTAATTATTGCCGAAGCTGGCAGACGAAAACATACCACACAGTAGATAGTTCCATTAACAATCTGCTGTCAGTCTATGAAAGAAAGTGGCATGCAATTGGTGTTGACCACCACCACCACCACCATTACCACCTTTGGTCCAAGTAGCCGAGAGTGTTGAAAGCATTTGTTTGGAATAGTTTGACAGACTTTGTACACAAACCGGTTGCCAGTAAGTGGTAATCTCTGCGAAGGTCTTGTTTTTGTCCCATGCAGCCTCCATTAATCTGGGCCTCCAGGCACTGCAGCTGTGTGTTCTCCTCACGGTTAAACTGTACTAGTTTTAGGGACATGGAGATTATAGAGGCCCACTGTAGTGTGTGCTGTGTATGTGGCTGCTAATAGGATTCGACAGAGAAATAAACTACGGCGTTTCACATCTGAAGCCAATGTTTTAACACGTGTCCATTACACATAGCCCTTCCATGACTGTGTAATATTAGCAAATGAGTCCAGTGGTCAGACAAACATTTCACTGATTTTGATTCTGTCCTCAACTCCTCAAGTCAGTGCACTATAGTGTCATACCAGTCAAAGGTTTGGAGTCTCTTGGAAATTTCCACTACACTCCATTATAGACAGAATACTTGCAAAAGGGTTCAATGTTTTCTCAGTTAGCCTTTTAGAATTATATCAGATTAGTGAACAGAATGTGCCTTTGGAACATTGGATGAATGGTTGCTGGTTGGGCAATGTAGATATTACAACAGTCAAGAACACTTTTGCGATTATGTAAGCACATAATGTAATTTGAAAACTGCTGCCCTGATTAAAAAAGCAATGCAAATGATCTCAGCTGGTATTCTGTCTATAATGGAGTGGAATGGACATTTCTAAGTGTCTCCAAACTTTTGACTGGTAGTGTACATTTCTTGCCTGTCAACCAATCTGAAACTTGAATGCTGAGGAGGGCGTAGATATATAGTTTAAGATATGGACATGCAGAGGCTAAATACGGTGACCCTATCTAAGTTGAAGTAATGAGTGATTACGTAAGGCCAACTTGGCATTTTTTTGTTCTTTGTAAAAAAAGGAAGGAAAACAACTTTCAGTGTTACTTCCTCTCAAATTTAGGCATCAGCATTGACAACAACATGCATGTTTTTTTTTTTAATCGATGGACCCTAGATAAATGCAAAAGGATGCAAAAGGATAAAATGCAAAAGGATGCAAAAGGATAAAATGCAAAAGGAAAGAAAATGGTAATAAAAAAGCATGAAAGGATAAAAATGCATACACTTGTCCCCCCCCCCCCCCCCCCACACACACACATTTAACCATTATGACTCAATTCCCTAGTGCTTGTCCATTAATGCATATCCTTGCACAATGTATGACCTCCTGTAACCTATAGATACAGTCCTGAATGGGCCGTGTCCTCATATGCTCACAGTGCAGAGCTAGCTGTATTACACTAACCTATAGATACTGTCCTTAATGGGCCGTGTCCTCATATGCTCACAGTGCAGAGCTAGCTGCTGGTATTTGCTGAGTGCTGCACCGTAACCCAAACATTCCATAGTAAGCAAGTGTGCGCAGAGCTGTAGAAATGCCCAGACTTTACCTCTTCTGACCCTCCTCTGCTTGCCTGTTCAGCTGAGTGTGTTTCATGGTGGTGGCACTGGGCCAAGGCCCCTGGGAACCGCCTTGGAGCGGGAGTGAGCTTTGCGATCGGGGAGGCAGATAGAGGGACAGCTCGCTTGGCTGTTGCCTCTGCCTACGTGGGTGCCGGCAGTCGATCTGGAGCCATCTCTCTCACAAGTCCTGGCACCTGCACACCTTCGCTCTTGCATGGCCACCTGTGATGACGCTGACGTCAATCCGCGAGATGCCTTCACGGCTTTTTATCGAGAACACTACTCAAGCACAAAACCGTTTTAAGTCGTGTTTTTTGTGTTTTTTTCTCCTGCCTGCAAAGTACAGTATGTTGACTTGATTTGATAGCAACATGGAGTTTTGCACGCACACAAAGGACAGCACAGCTTCTGTGCCAGATTGGTCTTTTCCTTTCGCCTTCCAGGTCACTCCCAGGCTCATGCAGAACTGAGGAGCTCGGCATGGACTCCTCTCTTCATCTCCCAGGCAACAGAAGAGAGAGAGAGAGAGAGAGAGAGAGAGAGGGACAGAGGAAGAGGGAGGAAGAGAGAGAGTGAGCGAGGGAGACAGAGGGAGGAAAGGAGTGTGAAGGAGTGTTGGCCAGGTGTAGTAAATCAGAGCTGCATGTGAGAGGCTTAGTGACAGTGTGTTGGAAAACTACTCAGCAGCACAGCCAGGCTCAGACTGAGTGGCCACGCGTGCTGCTGCCGCTTTATGACTCTACTCACTTCTAGCCCCAATAAACGTGCTGTAAAGTAGAGGAAAAGATACCATTCCAGGGAATGCAACACACACACACACACACACACACACATGGAAAAGTTCTCTGTTTTCTGCACACCCTAACCCCATCAAAACAATAACAGCCCATCAACCAATAACCAAGACAGCAGAGTGCTTTCTTCCAATAGACAATGTGAATTCATTGATTACTAAATACACAAATATTATGTTTTTAGAGAAAGGGCACATCTTAACCTACATTGTATGACATACTTTTCATTTATATAAGACCGTTACCAAATATCAAAGAGTCCTGTCTCTTAGTTTTCACATATCTATCACAATAATGCACTTCTTTATTTTCCTAATAAGACTCGAAATGAGCTTGCTTCAGCAGTTAATCATAGGGTGGACATGTTGTCCTAACCCTAGCAGGTTCTGACAGTACATGTCTGACCATACAAAATGAAAACAGGAAAACCATGCTTCATGTTGAAAGTCATCATCCTTCCGACCACCAGATCTGATATGGTACTCTGGGCACAGACAGCAAGGAGTGTTGCATAAGTCTGTTATTGTCAAGTGTCTTAACGATTTGTTGTGTCCTCTAATGATAATAATTTAATGCTTCACGGAGATTCACTGACATGCACAGATCAAAATGATTTTTAACAGGGTTTCCTTGTTCAGGGCCTATTTCCCGTTTCTTATCTACAATTCATAAGGCAATTATGAATGATCACTGAACAGTCCTTGATAAGTCATACTTTGCTATCCAACAACACAAAACACAATATCCTTAGTAATCCACAGTATTTAAAATCATGCTCTGACAAAATAAACGTCCTCATTGCTTGTGCTCCTAACCATGATAAATAACTTTCTCACAACTTTCCAATTATGGTTATTACACTCTCTGAGTCAGAGTTAATGAATTCATTACACAGCGGCTGTCGAGAAAACCAAAACAAAAATATTTAATTTCAATTTATTTCCGTTTATTTTCAAGCTCATTAACTACTGCAAGTAAATGTTTGCTCCTTGAAGCGAGATTAAAAGTTGGGCTCTCAGAGGGAGTTCTCTGTGGCTTTCGAGCTTGCTGATGCCATGCGACCGCATCTGATGCTGATGAGCTGGGTTTGAGATGTGAGACGCCAGGCTTCTTTTTCTTGGACTGTTCTGTCCTCATGCTCTGTTCCCGCGCTCGCTTTGCCAGCCCAGCTTGTGCCAGAGCGGATGCGCCGTGGCGTGCTCTGACATCAGAACCCGAAACGTCCCGCTGGCTCCTGGCACGCCGTCCGTGCCAAGCCCAGGGCCCCGTCCTGCCCATCCTTCCCCCGGGATCACTAACGTCAACGAAGGTGTGGTCCCTGTGATGTTCCCGCCTCCGCCATGGGGTGCCCCCCCCCCCCCCGCCCCCTGGAAGCCACTCTAATCAGCATGTGCCATTCAACCACTGCACTCACAGTAAATACATCAAAGTGACCATGATTACAACATTAGTCCCCCCCCCCCCGCCCCAATTCCCTCTTATCTAAAGACGAGAGGTCATACTCATTTGGACTGTGCTAACAGCCATTTGTTTGTCTCATAAAATTTTCCATTTGGCTTCGGCCAAGACAGACTGTCACCATGCTGTCACCTGCTGCAGGTCCACAGGAGGCGGTGGGGAGGAGTGAAGAGCAGGAAGCCAGTGCTCTGTTGTGTGTCACACACGGGCCATACAGGTTTTATGGGCCAGGCTGGGAGAGTGGATTGAAATGCTTTATTTCTCCAGACCTCTATGCTGCACACTGGGTGATTTATATAACCTAGTGGTCACAGACAGACAGACAAACAGACAGACAGACAGACAGACAGACAGACAGACAGACAGGCAGGCCAACCATCAGACCAAGCAGGCCCAGTTTCTTGGTTGGGGAAGCTGTGCTGTGTTTTGCTGTGGGCGTCCCCATTTCAGGCAAACCAGCAGGAGGTCAGTTGTGTAATGTGACGACATCGATCAGGCTGGCTGGTTTCTCGGGCTGCGCGTGAGTAACGCTCCCTGACAGTTCTGGGACTCAGCTGAAAACACTACATCATTAATTGGGGCCCAACCTCTGGCTCAGGGGCCCCATCTGGAGTGTGCCTCGACCCCTTCACTTGTGCCTGGCACCGTAGGGGGAGGCTTCAGAAGTCGGACGGTACGTACTGTACTCTGCTCACTCATCTGGAGCCTGCTTCTCATGTGCTGTACAGTAACATGGAGCACATCCATTAGACCACTCCGTACCTTCTATCCTTAAGAGTACCACTTGAACCGGTTCCGTGAAAAAAAAATGTGTTGAACAAATTTGGCACATTAGCATGTTTAACTCGCAAATGCTATTACATTACCACACTTGACTTTGTAAAGCAATGAAATGAAACATGACTGGCTGATCAGGGAGCCTCCTTGTTAAGGCTGCAAATGGATTGCTAAGCATTGAATCAATTTAGTCCCACACCCAGAGCACTGCAGAGGGAGGCTAATCTGATTTACAAAGCTTGTCGTGATAATTTGTTGCTGGGCTCCAATTCAGTGCTTGAAGTGTACTGCTGTGCTGGAGAGAAGCCCTGTGCGGCATCCCAGGGACCGGACCGGCCCAAACTGTGGTCTCACTCCCAGAGACTGGACTGGCCCACGCTGTGGTCTCCCATCGCCGTCCATTCCAATAAGGAGGTGGGGAGGTCAGTCGGAAGGTGATGAGTCTGTGTTTGGCGTGTGAAACCATGCTGGATTGCTCCTGCGTCTGATGGCCCTCGGCCCACGCTTTCTGCTGACTAAACAGCTGACACCCTCAGCCTCCCACTGCCGCTGTCTCACAGGTCACCTGGAGGTGAAGAGCACTTTCTTTTTGTCTTTCCGCCTCTGTGCCCCATGCCCGGAGCGTCTCCTGGCAGAGCTTTGTTTCTGTGTCAGCGCTCCGCTCAGTCAGTGATGGGCAGCAGGTGCGTGTGTGTGTGTCTGTGTGTGTGTGTGTGTGAGTGAGTCCTATGGGCGGAAGGAAAGGGCCAGGGCCAATGTGAACAGGAAGAAGGGGGCGCAGGGCGTGCGAGTGAGGGAGAGCGAGACAGAGAACTCCCCTGGCTGGAGTGACACTTGCCTGCCACATTTTTCCTGACGTGAGCGCACAAGAGCAGACTGGTGGGGGAGTGCGGGGGGGGGGGGGTTAGTGCATGCAGTGGGTGTACACCTCTTACACTGGGAGCACATCTTGTTCTTGGGCTAAATGTAGCCTCCTCCAACACCAAATGTCCTTGCTTGGAGTGACCGTGGAAAATGTTGGGGTGTCAGGAGACCCAAATGTATGGTTATGACCTTGCAAACTTCTCTTCTGGGTCTGGGGCTCCATAAGTCAAATTCCCTACAAGTCATGCCTCCTCCAGGAGCGTATGTCAGTTGAATGTCATGCTCCAGGCCAGAAGATGCACGCTTTGCGTGTTAGTATCATCTGCGGGACATTACACTGCCTGTTCCTTGTCAGTTTATAGCAATGGTTAATTGGGCAATGTTTTAGTGCACAATTTGTCTTCTGCAGCAAACCAAAACATTGACTCAGACCAAAGCCAGAGCACAGCTAATGCATGTTATAATGCAGCCAGAACGATAAGGAGGAAACTGGAGGGGTCCTGCTGTGTAACACTGGGTGAGCCTCAGCGGAATTTTCCGCATACCTTCAGCTCTGACAGAAGTAGCAAATGAGCCATCCCAGTCAGTGAACCAAGGGAGCAGCACGTTTACATAGCACAGATCTCCGCTCGCATCCGGCCAAAAAGGCAGCGAAGGCCTCGTGCTGCTCGGTTTGAACGGCGCATAAACCTCGGAAGTGTTTTCAGTGCAAACAAGGGCAGGGGCTCATGCGCGGCGGAGCTCCTTCAGGTTGCTTTGACAGATGGGGTGGCCTCCCGTAACACTGGGGCTCTGAAGAGGGTGAGAAAGTGGGAGCACATGGCAGGTGCAGGCTAGTGGAAATGACCGCAAAACCCTATGGGAAATACCAGGAATCCAGATTCTTTCTAGCAATGTGAAAGTCAAACAAAAGCTAGGCTAACTGGTCAGAAATTGTACATTTATGTTTGACAACCTAATTCTGTCTTATAAAAGCTGTTCATGAAAGTATCTTTTCAAAGACTCCTACAGTAAGAATCAGACATTTCAGGGAGCAATACGTCCATTTTGCAGCACAAAGGGAAGGGTTTGGATGTATTGTTTCTTGTTCTCGCTCCTGCTGGAACGGCACACTGTGATTTCTGCTTCATTTGACCCTAATGGACAGAGGCTCTCTGGTGCAGAGCTAATGCGAGCCAATGCACAGAATGTTCTCAGTCCTGCTGAGCCCACGGCACATGCTATTGAACGTGGGTTAGTTGTATAAGTTGAGGGGCCAGATTCTCTGCTCCAGCTAGGCATTTGGAAGGAGTAAGCTAGCAAACAAGACAGCTTACAGTTGGGTGATGCTGGATGCTGAGCGGCCACTCCTGGAGCGTTGTGGATACACACACACACACACAAGTGCACATAGAAAACACACACCTGGCAAAATGAGGGCTCGGAGGCCGTTTTGTAACTATTCAAATAGAGTCGTTACATAAGTGTCTCCCTGGTGTCATCAGATATCGGTACGCAGGCGTGATCGGCGCTGCACAATCATATTTGCCTGGGCAACCGCCGGACTCCATGAGAGCCGTGGCGTGGGCGCCGAGCTGGAATAATGAGCCTCTTTCTCTCACCTCATTTCGCTTATCACAATGCATGCCGTCTTTAAGCCTCCTGGCAGGGCAAGATGAACATGCATTAGGGATGCACAGTTTCGTTTAATGATCTCCTTGGGGACTACAGACTACTTTGCCCCCTTTGTCATCCCCTTTGCTCTCATAGTCCACACACATGTCACCTGTACACGCAAGGGCAAGGTTGGACTGGAGATAGATGCCTTTCTGAATCTCCATTAAAACATGTATCCATGACAACAGGGAGAGATAAGTGTGGGTGGACACATGGCGATCCACTCTAGCCGTGGTTGTGAGTGGAGTTCAGAGGGTTTGTGGTGAACAGCAGAGTGTCAATGCAAAACCCATACAGAACTCACTGAACTTTGAAATTGAACATTGGATTCGTTAGTAAAATGTAGGAAAATTCATCTGTCAAAATTTGCCTTAGGATATATCAAAGTGATTTATCTTAGATTAAATCTTATATAGCTTCTTATACACTCATACTGATAATTTCATAGTTTTAAGTAATTCCTTGACACATCCAAACAGGTCTCTTAGGCATATTTAACACTGGAGAATATTGTTTCATAATTCTGAAACTGTGTGGGCACATTATAATATATATTAGGTAATTGCAGATACAATTTTACTGCCAGACGTAACATATAGTAACAAATACTTTTTCAACACAGCTCAATTCATTATTGTAGTACAACCAACAAAAGAGCCTGACATTTGAAGCCATTGTTGAGGTGGGTGTTGTAACAGGCACAGTCCTCAATAATAGATCAAGCGTCGCCATGATAAAAAGAAAAGATTTATGGGGAACTTTGAGATCAGTACAGGTGATAGCTTCATTAAAGAGCAAGACCATTAAAACTGGGTGTGTTGGACACATTCCAGACAGCCAGACAAAAGACGTCAAGAAACCACATACCTCGCCTGACAGACAGCAATAACAACAATTTATGAGGAGTGTGAGGCATTTCACTACATTGTGACAACAAATATGGTCAATTGCTCAATTTCAAACAAGTCTTTATTGGTGATGTTTCTTCTGATTTAGTGATTCAGTGATGTAAGTACCATTCCGTGACAAGGAGACCAAGATAAAGAGAGAAAGGGAGAGAGAGGGAAAGAGAGGGAGAGAGAGAGAGAGTGTGTGTCACAGTTCAACTGACCTCCCCGCCCTTGCTCGCACTTGGGGTGCTTAGTGGCGAGCTACCCCAGCTCTCACATTACCCACAATTGAAACCACTACTGCGAGAGTCATGAGCTACCCACCCCCTTACTCACCTAGCCTCTTCAAGAGGAGAGATCGGCGGTAAGTAAGACTTACTGTGGTTAAGTTTCCATAGTGTGTCATTAGCCGTGACAGCTGAAGGTGATGGATTGGTGTGGAAGGGTGAGAAAGTCAGGAGCATCTTCAGAACTGATGATAGGGCAAATACGCTTACATGGAAGAATAAATAGTATGGCAAGGACACATTCTACATAACTGTCACTTTCTCCTGTGTGGTTTACAATTAGCAAAGCTAGTTTTATCTCAGTTCTGTGTTAAACTGTTTGGATTTATTGATTACCTTAGAAATTGAATGAAATTTGATTTGTAACGGTATTTGGGCACATAATAACGCATTCAAAGGGGTAATAATACACATTATTATGTGTAGTAATACTGTACACATTATTATCCTAGCCAGTAACAGATGTGATGGTGTATCATTACAAAAGCAGGTCAGGTAAAAGTAAATACAATATACAAGTACTTTGTTATCATTAAACGATTACGGAGACCATAAACCAGTTCCACTGAATCATTACGTGACTACTGAGATAGAAGTCGTGATTTGGCACTGTACCTGCATTTTCTGTCGTGATTGACTGTCATTCATTTTTGCTATTAATGGCACCATTTACAGTATCTTTCCGTGCTTTAAAACTTGAACAAAACACAGATATCTCTTCCACATGCAGAGGATATGTGTGTTGGAGCCATTGTGTTGGAGACGTCTCCACTTGTCTCCATGATACTGAGAGAGGCTCTCAGTGGCATTGTGCATCACTGTCACTGTCTTATTGTGTCCCCGCTGTCCTTGTTGTTCTCGCAGCTAAACGTATTTGTTCACGTCTCAGACATGGATTGTTATGAAAACATAATACATACGAAACACAGCAATAAGGCATCTGAAAGGACAACTTATTTATAATACAAAAGAAGCACGAGACCTTTTGTTTACACTGTCTTTCTAGGGTTGTATTTGGCCAATAGACCATATCTCTAGGCTCAAGCACATGCCCAGTCTTAAGAGGCAGTGTAAGTTGTGACTAGTTCATGCTGTTTGTTGGTATTATGGAAACCTCTGTCATGGCCACAGACAGTCTATCTCTGAATTCTGGAAAAAGAATGTCCTCTGTTTATCTAACATGAAGTATAGCGAAGAAAGCGGCTCTGTCATTCACACTGCGCTTGTCATTTTCACACTTTTCTGCTATTCACTACTGGTGATTTGTGGGTGAGCTAATTGTTTGACACCAGGCGTGTTTACTTGTGATGATGCAGGTCCTATGTTATGTGCTCTACCTCAGCTATTTACCTACAGAGGAGGAATGCACCCGGGCATCAGGAATTGAGTCTGGGTAGAAGTCAGTGGGTGTTTATAACTCAAGGGAGCAGATGGAATCCCCTTCCATCTTCCACTTTAGCGTCCTACAATTGAATCTGGCAGCTTTACAGCCCCCCTGCATGAAATGGAAACTGACAGAGTGCACTGACACTAATGCTTGTTCAATGCCTTTCTGCTAAATCTTGTTAGTAGAGATCAACTTAGAGCCCTGTCTCACAAATTGTTCCCGTAGGACGCTTTTGTAATTAATTCTTCCTTATTTGGGGGGAGATATTGTCACTCATTCTTACTGTAATGAAACAGTTGCAAGACCACTGCTTTTAATTTAGTTGGATGTGTTGGTTCAAAGTAATATTGATTTTTTTCTTAAAAGAGCTGAATCAGGAAAAAGAAGATGAGAGGCAGGACTTTGGTGGTCAGCCAAGCCATTGTTTGTGCTTCCACAGGATATAAACTAACATCTCTTACCAAGGCCTGAGTGTCATGGGAGAGATAAGGAGATAGATAGATAGATAGATAGATAGATAGATTCTAAAAACAGTATCCATAGTGGGTGATTAATCAATCAAGAGGCGCTTGAGATAGTACACCTTCTGATGAATTCCTCAGTCTTGCTTAATACGTCCCTGACAAATACAAATAAAACTACAAAAGAATGCTCCAATGGACCTCTGCAGGGTGATGAAAATGTATTGATCATCTTCCTTAAACACTATGTGATGCAGATTTTAGCTGATGTGTGCTAATTTTCTTACATGAATAGCCTAAAAACATGAATAGCCTATAACAGCCTATAAAAGGCAATGAATCTGACATGGATGGCCTGATAACAGGCAACCATTTCCATCTACGTAGAAATCACATCCATTACAGAGACCATTACATGTGTAGAAATCTTAAGCCCCTTGACATTTTAACGTCTTGAAACTGTTTTGCTCTCCTTGAATATGACTACACCTTCTCAGAATCTTTTAAGTTAGGTGTAGTAAAGCATGACCCAGTTAAGGAAAAAAGAGAGGCCCTTTGACGAGAGGTTTAATAGCAAATAAATGAATTAATCATATTGACTCATTAGAATCATAACATACATTTACCAGACCCAATGTTTTAGGGACTTCTCTTGTAGGCCTAGGTCAGTAAGTTCTGGTTACAAATTGCTAAATGTCCACACCCCTGCTATGTGGTATTTCATGAAGAGTACATCAGGTTATGTGTGCCTTGGGTGATTGGATTAGTGAAGTTAGTCACATCATGTTTCCCTTATCACTCCACCACTTGTCATGGTGAGGAACGCACTGTGAACTGTTGAGACCTGTGTAGGCAGCAGACTGTAGGCTAAGCACTTGTGATTTCAAGACTAAAGTAGTCATATGTGCACAGCATTTACAGTTACTCACTCAAAAGATAAGGTGCAGTAATGTGTAGTTGTTTAGTGCAAATTTACCATTATGTCCTTATTTAATATATTTTCTGACATTTTCCGATTATTTCTCATTTTCATGACAGTCCATAGGCTAAGAGACGCTTCTTTGTTTACCAAGAATATGTCTGGGCAGAGTAGTATTCCTTGTAATATGATGTTTCGTCACTAGAGGCCGACATGTGTGTGACAAAGAAAGGGGAAAATACTGGGATTAGGTGAATGGAAAAATACCCATGAATATTCCCACACATTTATAGGTGGGATACATTGTGTACAGTTTACATAGATTATATGTTCTTGTTTGTCTGGTAGATTGCAACATTTAAAAGTTTTCTGGAAACAATAACAAAGCAGGTATTTTCCTCCTACAGTTTTTGAGAGGTGCCCATCAGCCTTATTAATCATTGCAAACAAACAAGCAAAATTATTAGGTTGAGAACAGTGGAAAACTGTTGGAAATAGGTCAAGGGAGTAGAAAAAATAATAATTTCATAGCATAGGGTCCTTGAAGTGTGAATTCACTATGATTGACAGGTATTGCTATAAATGAAAGGAACATTTTAAAAAGCAACAAAGGTCGTATAAGAATTGTCATTGAAGTGTCATTTTGTTTAGTTTCTTCATATGTTTATGGTGTAAATTGGTGCGTGTTTGTATGGACGTGCCGGGTCAATTTAAGATTAGAGCTCTCCTCGAGTTCAGGGAGGGGGCAGGTGGAAAATCTATGCCAGCAGCCTCATTAACATAAAATATGCACGCGTCATGTGACGTCAGAGCACAGCTTAATATATTACCCACACTGCAGCCGAAATAGAATCATTCTCTGACTGCGTTTCTCTGAAACCGTATCGTAGGCTCTAACCACTTAGCTGCCTTAAGCGCCTCGTAGTACGAAAACATTAGTAATCTTAACTACTGAAAGACCACATCCAATCGCAAACGTGGCGAGAAGTATTATTCAAACGGGTCTTGTCCTGAATATGAGTACGGAGATGCTCAAAACACCAATGGAAGTGGCTGTATACCAGCTGCATAACTTTTCGATTTCATTCTTTTCCTCGTTATTGGGGGGAGATGTTGTATCCGTCAAACTTGACAACAGGTAAACAGACTGGCTTGTTTATGCAATATTGTGGTGGCTTTATATTGATATGAGATAAATGTAAATAATTTGTTTTTTCAAAGTGAACGCAATCTTATGGTTATGTATGCTTTTAAAATGAACGCTGCCTGGGAATTGAGACCGAGGAGCTTGCTGTCACCAGTTAGAACCAGTGTTAACTGTTCTTTGTTGCAAGTCTTGAAAGCTAACATGACGTAACATTAGCCTAGTGGGCTAAGAAAAGGGGCTATCTACCTAGCTACCCTTCTAAAAATGTATCCCTGTTGTCAGAACGAAATTTTATACGTTATTATCATTCAAATCATGATAATCGGGTCAGGTAGGACACTGTAATAAAGCAATGTAACGTTGTCGATAGCATGCATCCGTAGGCCCACATTTTACACTAAGTTTGCTATCAGTCGTTCCTTGTGATGACATGGCAGTGTTATGGACCAAGATCATTTGGACACCCAACTGCAAACGGACATGCACAGGGTCGCTTGGATTTATTATCAAACCATAACTTAGGTCCTCTGTGTCACAGCTTCACGTACTGAATGGCGAACTTAATACATGTATGCGGTTTAAACGAATGTGATTGAGAGACTCATGTATTCTCTTTTCTTCTCCTACAGTGCCTCAGGTGCTAGCGTTGTGGCGATTGACAACAAGATTGAACAAGCAATGGTAAGCTACTCTTCCAACTGCAGAATTTGGCAAAAACAAAAATATTTAGTTTGACAGTGACTGCTCAAAGGTTTTGGCTATCCTTACTGTCTGTGGCTCAGATTAGCAAGCTCGTGTTTGTAATCGATATCTACAACTTCATAGGCTGTAGTCATGCAGCAGGCCAGTGCTTGTTAAACGTGCACAGCTGAAAAGAACTTTGGGTCACGTGTAGCCTACTAGCTGTTGTGACATGGTAGCCTTTGAAAACATATAGATGTTTAAATATGCATAGATTGTAGATATTCAGATATGTAAAGATTGCCTGAAGTATAGATACTGGTTGGTTTGCCTTACATTCTACAAAATGTAACCACTGTTCTTTGTCTCTGTGTCTCTTCAGGATCTTGTAAAGAACCACTTGATGTATGCTGTTCGAGAGGAGGTAGAGATCCTCAAAGAGCAGATCAAAGAGCTGGCGGAGAAGAACAACCAGCTCGAGCGTGAGAACAGCCTACTGAAGAACCTGGCCAGCCCCGAGCAGCTGGAGAAGTTCCAGTCGCGGCTGCCCTCGGAGGCCCTGCTTCCCCTGGACATCCAGGATGGGAATAACCCCGAGCCTATGGGCCAGTACAGCACTGGCTCTGCTGTGTAAGTGGCTCTGCCTAGGGGCGGGCAGAGCCACTGCCTCACGCGAAATGGACCTCCAGTTATATGGTCGTCACAACACGGAAGCTGGTTGTACAGATGAAACGTGACCTGAAAGCCTAAAAAGACGATGTTCCAGTCGGCATAACCTGTTCTGTAATATCCGACAATCTCTTCGGACTAAGGCAGAAAAGAGTTCTCTAGATGCCTGAGGTTACATTGGGACATTAAGAGACCCTCCCCACACACCACCACCTCGCTCCCTATTTTTGAAATCCTTTGAAGGGGGTTTATGTGTGTGTGTGTGTGTGTGGTCGGGGGTTTGCCCAGCTTTGCCTTTCTCCCTCTGTCTGGTGAAGACGAGTAGAGGGGGCTTGTGTGTGTGCCAGGGCTGGCCCAGTGATCCAGAGGTCTGCGCCTGGTGCGGATGCTGCCGCGACACCGTCCATGGTCCTCGCCAAGCCAAGGACCCGGACGAACCTCCAGAGACGTCCCTCCCGTCTCCCCACAGCCCCACGTGGAGTTTTTTATATGTCCGGTCCTGATGCAAGCAAGGTTTTCGGGGGGGGGGGGGGTTCCCAGACTGACTGTCCACAACCTTCACAGTTTGAAATGACAGAGTTTTCTTACTAAACTCAAGGACACCAAGATGCTGTAGATGAGTACTTGAGAGTCAAGCAGGAGCACTACTCCAATCAGTGCCTCACTCAGCTGTTGTTTTTTTTTTTATCATCATAACCGTTTGCAAACATTTGCTTGTATTCTGTGCAGTTGGGGCTTGCTGCTTATGGGGGACAAATACTGCTTTGTTTTGTTTATTTGATGAAACTGAACAAAATTCACTTTATCATTAATAATTGATGTATAAAGCTATGATTCAACGGAGATAGAAAATCTGTATACATTTGCTTAATTCTGTAAATTAGTACATTTTGTGTAAAGTGAAGTGTTTTATTTGAAATTGCAGATTTTGAGCTAAACAGCCGATGGCTGTTGCTGCAGATGCACTCCCACAATGATCTGCCAGACATTTGCGTTCTGTTGACTACATGCCAACTTTGTTCCTGGCACAATGTGTGTATATGTATGTTTGTATGTATGTATGTGTTTGCGTGAGCGCATGAGTTAATGTATGAAGAAAACCATGTTTTCAGAATGGACCTTGCGTTTTCTAACTACCAAAGACTTGCCTCATACTCACAAGCCAACCAGGACCATGTGTTACTTTCACAGGGAGAAGTTTGACCGCAGTAGTTTGGGAAAATAGAAAAAAAAAACGTGGGGTTTTGTTGCTCTATTGTGTCCAGTGGGATGGGTGTTCACAATGATGTACGGATACAAAATGCACACTGCAATAAACCTTATGTTTACACTAGTTCTTCATCCTCTCTGTGTTTTTTACCAAGCTCTTGGCTTCTTTATTTGGCTTATTTATTTATTTGTGTAAACTAATCATCTCCCATTTGAGTCAAAATAGTGAGCCTCTTTACTGATAAAGGTTAATTAGACTTCCTGTAGCTGGTGCAGTGCTCTACAGTCTGATGACCTCTATAGATAATGATTTGTTGGAAATATATTTGGGCCAAGCAGGCCAGACAGTCCAGTGGATTGCCAGCAGTGGGACATCTTCAGTGTATTGCTGTTCCTGCTTACAGGTTCTTCTGTTGTACCTCCTGATCTTAGTGTGCTGCATAGTTATATTTTTAGTCTGTTTTGCAGCTGCAGCTATTAAATCATTGGTGGAAGCGTGTGTTCTGAGAACATTTGAGATGGTTCTGCTACAGTACATCACATGCATGCCATTCTCAGAATGTGAGCTCCTTAAATGATGCTAGGTGATTCGGGTTTCTTCTCAGGTGCTGTAAAGCTTTGTACCACAGATCAGTTCTTCCAACGCTCCCCAGTTTCTATTCCTATCCCTGACTGTTGGACGTAAATCTCCTGCTCATTGCTTGGTAATAAAGGCAGTTTTTCTAGAGCTTGGCAACGTGAATATGATCTACTCTGAGACACCCAGAGCTTTCTTTGGAGACGATGACTCCCCAATGTGGCGGCCAACTTGAAATAGGAGCTGCCCTGGGTTTCCTACAAACACCCGGGAGTGAGACGGGAAAACCTAAGTCAGCAGCAACAGCAGCAGTGCGCCATGTTAGGCAGTGAGGGTAATGAGAGTATCTGGTCACTTTTTGTGGTCTCAGTCTAGCCTTGTTCTGTTCCCCTAGTCTTTCTCACCAAACCCAGTGATTGCATAATGCTTTATTATGCAGCTGCCGATCAGTTTGTAAATGTGGTCAACCTCAAAGAAGCATGGGAGATACTCAGACTTTGACATCATGAATTCATTGACTTTTCCCTTTGTTTTCATTTAGTTTTTGGTTCAGTGTTTTGCTGTTCAGTGTATCTAATATTACTTCAGTGTCTACATTTTCAGTGGAAGGGCTCAGGCCTGATACAGACTGCTGTAACATGCATCTTTGCTAAGGCTTTATTTTCAGGCCACACACTGTAGGTCTGGACTGTTGTGCCTTGTTTGGACTGTACACCACTACTCTGGTTGTTAGTGGGATGGCCAATCGCTTTTGCAAATGCCCTGGGGGGCTTGAGGCATGTGAAAAGTAGGCTAATTGGGCTATGGCTAACAGTCAGTACAGTGAATTGGTCATCCAGTGAATGCCTTGGCCTACATATCTTGGGATTTACAGCAGTGAAAACTGAAGGCCTCTTGATGTCCATGAAGCTGATGTCTGGAAGCATGCCACAAGCTGAGTCAAAAAACCTTCTAATGTTGCATGAACTTAACACAAGGAAGCAGAATTTGAGTGGCGTGGAATCGGGCTTTTGATTAGGGCCACTTCCTGCACTGGCACTCCTCATGGGCTGCAGGGAAAGGCAGCTGCAGGACGGGCTGTTATGCAACGACGCCAACATCTGTTTCGGCTGGAGCAGTTGTAGGCGGGTTTTGGATATCGAGCCTTAGCCGGAGTGCGGTTGGGTTTGCATGCAAGGAGACACTTAAGACTTTCATGCACCCCCACGGACCAGCCATGTTTGTCCTCGCTGCAGCTCACACAAACACAACATTACAAAGGAGGATGTTTGTGCCCCGCTGCACCACCCCTGCAAATACTTGGTGTTATTTCTAAAAAAAAAAAAGCCTCCATAATGGAAAGTCATTGTGAATAACAGCATGGCAGCCTTTGTAACCAGGAGCTCTTAGGTCAGGTGCATCCTGTTGAGACACAATGATGTAAAAAAAAAAAAACAGGAACGCGAAAGGTGTTTTCATCAGGAAGGACCGCTTTCGTTACTAAGAGGAAAGCTCTTTGTGAGGTGATAAACAATGCGCAGAGGTATGAAGCAAGTTAAATTAGAATCCCTCAGACTAAACACTTGGATATCAGTAATTGGTCCTTATGCATCATACTGGCTCAGGGCAACCCCTGTTGCATTGTCTTGTGGTAGCACATGAGCAAGATGGAAAATATCCAGAAATGCATTGTGAGCAACTTGGACCGAATTCAAGTAAATTTCTCTCGCAGCAGGATCAAGGACAGAACATGGCAGATTACGGGTATCATGCTGGATGGCCACACATGGTGGAAGGCGGATCTGCATTTACTATGGTGTATACAGCTTCAGACATATAATCATGCTCAAACCATAGAGCTTAACCAGGTTATAACTATGTAACATCTTTGGGCAGTGGCAGAGGTGAACATTACAATGTTTATGTTAAAGTGTTGTTAAAAGTGACAAATGGCACTTTTGTTCACATCTGAGTAATTAGTGCAGAAAAACAAAGAATGTGTCTTAGAAAAATATTTGTGGAGAATGTTTGTCTGAGAAACATTTGTATATTTGTATTATATAATTGTTCTTATAATTATCACAATTATAATTTAGAATTGTGATAATTATAAGAAACATATTAACAAACATAACTGAGGATTATGTCAGTGTGCTGAGATGGCTGTGACTGCCTATGTTATGATTCATACTTGCCCTAGTGACAGAAATAATTCATTTATGAACGCTTTTTAAAGTCTTTCCACTGAAGTCTGCTCCATGCTTTGACTCGTCTCAAACCAGATGGAAATGAATGGTGGTGCCTTGGCCTCTGCTGTGTCTGGGATTCATGCTTTTCACCTCTACCCCATTTCATCTGCAGCTAATTCATATCTCCTTCAAAGATCTGTACATTCTTGGTTTGCAATAGTAAACACCCTCTGGGGTAGAGTGATGGTTGTAGAAAGCGGGGGGAGATCCCTATTTCTCTGCATAAAGACAAGAACAAAGAACCGTTTCTTCATGCAAATGTGCACAAATATGTTTTCCCACTCTCATGATAGTGCATTAAGGTTGCACCAGGACAATGTTTGGCAGATCGTTAGCACATACACCATGCAGTGAAATGCAGTATGGCCGTGGGCACACCCTGTGAAGACATTCTCCTAGAAGTTGCGGAACGTTCATGGAAAGAGGATTTTGAAAGCTGTTTTAGTAACATTATCCCCCCAAAAAGGGATATTACCACACTTTCTTAAGCAGACTTTCAAAACAGTGGGTAAAACTTGGAGACTGCCAGTCTAAGCAAGGATTAGTTTTGAGTGGGTGTATACTGGGTACTGTGTACTTTCATCTAAGCTATTTATACGTTATAAGTTACACTGTTTTGTAGATGTGTGATTGTGTATTATGGTCCTAAAAGATCTCTACGACATAATGTTGTACCAGGAACGTCATTGATGTTGAAGAGACAAACAATGTCTACTGAGGGAAAGAGTTAATGAGTGGAGTGAGCCTCACAAATGAGTTGTGTGTGGGTTTTCCAGGCCTGACACAGACTTTGACCTCTTGTTCCCAGGGGATTCCTTGTTATGGTGCGGCCTGGTGCGATGCCCCTCATGCGTGGTCCTAGCCATGCGGAGAATGTGGCTCGCTCAGAACATCTTATTCAAAACAACTGGGGCAGAACAAAGGGCACCAGCATGTGGCCAGGGATTTAAGGTAATACCACAAGTTCGCGGTTCCACCGCGGGACCTGCACAGCTAGGCTCGGGCCACAAATCAGAACGCGTTTGTGTTTCTGCAGAGCCATGAGGCAGAGTGAAAGGGCGGGGCGGGGGGGGGGGGGGGGTGCAAATGGAATTACATAACCACCACAGTTCCATGGCAATACATCTGTGACTCCTTCTTAATAACTAAAGGCAACAATGAGTAATTATGGGAGAAATGGGAAGAAACAGAGGGAGAAATGAGAATGTGGCAGATGAATGCTGTAGGAGGGGATGTGGTGGAGGGCGTGGGCCAGAAGACTGAACACTGGCTCATCCCAAAGACGCTTTGTCTTGAATAGCAGTGTGGACATGTTTTAGTACACTCTGTGCTCAGTTTTTTCATTTTATTTTGTTGAGTGGAATGACATGCAAACCAAATGTAAATACAAATTGGATAAGATACATATAAACGTGTCTGTATTGCACACAGCATACTTTAATCTCAAAAGAAAAGAAAAACTTTACTGTAATTATAAGAATCATATTTATCTTAAAAATAAATCCTCTGTTTTCAGGTTTAGTGAGCTGAACACTGGATTCTGTTTTATAGTGAGGCCCATAAGAAATCAAACAGACAGACTGGAATATGTTGCAACCTAGTGAACATTTTCCTGGGGCAAAGAACATTTGTCAACAGCAGTAAACACCAAGGGCAGTTACAAAAACAAACAAAAAAATCCATGTAGAGACAAGAAAATGTACATGACGACTTTTGATGACATTAGAGAGAAACCGGTACAACCAAAGTTCAGCAATAAGTGCAAAGATGCAACAGTCCCTGCAGTAATTAGTAACGCTTGCACAATAGTCACTGTAACGGTGTTTTCGGGAAAGCGAAGGTATTGAAATTAGTTCCAGCTAAACATAGAGATGGCACAATTATCATGTCAATCATTATGTGAAAGAACCCTAAGGACTAATTGGACTCAAGTTACTGGAAAATATATTCTGTAACACAGCACACCTCAGACATTAAGAAATAAAGGAAATAAACGATCATCACTGACTAAATTAGACTTGCCATTTGAGGTGCAGCAAGCACTTTTTGTCAGGTGCACATTCTTTCTGGGGACTGTGCCTGAAATGAAGCTATACCCTACGCAAGAGTCACCCCACCTTCTGATTTTAGACATTTTCCACCCTCTTGTGAAGGCCTACAGGGGAAAACAAAAGCTGTGCCAACATAAAACAAACAAATACCTGCCCATTTTTTTCCTTTGCTGCTGACTATCTGTTTTGAAAGCAAAGAGTTTGGAAATGGATGCTTTTGTGTGGGCTGCTAATCTTTTTGAGCTTCCCTGTGAAAGAAACCGTCAAGCACAGCCTTTCTTTGCATGCACACCCCCACTGTGCCCCCCATCACCCATGCACACACAAACATGGAAGACCAACACATGGAGTTACATGAGGGGAGCGGTCATGACTGGATTCTGACCAATCGGTGATGAGAGCTAGTGATCAATCACAACAGGGCCCTTTTCGCTCTGTCATCTGTTGTCTATTCAGGCCTGCTAATAGCTTTTCCCTCTCACACACTTTGACAATTATTTTGGCCCATCTCTGAGGTCTCTTGTTTGTTGGATTCATTGCAGGCTTTTTGGTCATGACGGCCATTTACAGTCGGGAGGCCACCGCTCTGACGAACAGAGGATCCATTCCCCGATACGCTGTGACCCATGGCAAGAGCCAAAGGTTTCATAACAGGCCATAATCGTAACAGCATGACTCAGTTTAGCAGGAATCACTTAAAACTATTTTTTTTCTTCTACCTCTGAAGACAGCTGAAGAAGATAGCATAAGCATCCTCAGGAGGTCTGGGTTTTTCTTGGGTGGGATGTGGGTTATGCTTCAGGTCGGTCGGTAAAGTCGTCCCGTGACACGCTACTATACAGTATGAGACAGATTGGATTGTATAAATACAAAATGTATGCCCTGAATTCTTTTGTTCTTGTTGCCTTTCCCTAATCTTCCTGATAACACTGCACACTAAACACAATATGTGGTCTTATGCAACTGTGTGTTTCTATTTGTATATGTTTTCAGTCTACTGCCATTGTGTTATAAATATAATGCCTGCCTGCACTCCCTCTCACCTTCTTTCTACCTTGTCACCCTGTCTCAGGAAATGTATGGCTGTAAACAGTACAGGAAGTGACCTCAAAGATGAGTGTTTTAAGCTTTGTTTTGAAAACAGACTAACGAATATTTACTTCTCATTCCAATGTGGGACAAAAACTATTCGTCACGTCAGCTCTCCCTTAAATAGTCTTCCAGGTACTGAGTGGAAAAAAGGGGACATTGATGGCAAAACGTATTGAGTTGGCTGTCAGCCACGTCCTTAATATTCAAGAGTGGAAGACTTTCCTTAGGCTTTGCCATAACCTCAGATCTATTTTTCAGGGATGTTTAGTAGGCCTTTTCCATAGAGTTTTAGCCGACTCAGGATTTATGAAAGGCACTGGGAAGTTGTGAGTATTCTGTGGTGTACTCAGGCTATTTTTAATCACATAGCAACTAAGTTCCCCTTATTGTATGTTTCCAGACGTGGAACCAAGCTAAATATGACCTGAATCTATTTCTTCGTTAAATTTGTCATGAAGCTTAGCTACTGAAGAAAAATGTCCTTCTGATATTTAACTGAATGAAGTAAACACTTCGAGAGTTCATCGAACATTCATCTACACTTACCATTTCAAACTTGCTATTTATAAATAGCCGTGTCAGAGACTCTTTTATACTGGGCAGTGCCTTCTTACCGGAAATATTACTTCAGATTTTCACACAACTGATTTGAAATGCTGCTCTTTTCCCACGGATGAGTTGTATTATGAAAGATCCTGTTGTTCCATGCACTACTTGTGCAATGTGAAAATAAAAAACATAAAGAGGGAACTGGGTGGTTGGGAAATAAAAATGTGTTAAAAAGTTGAGTATATGTATAAAGATACTTCAACATATAGAACATGTTACAACATGCTCTTACGAAAAAAGCTGATTAGCAAAGTCTTGCTTTTCTGACTAGGCATCTTGCCTCCTGTTTTTTGACACTACTAAAGTCTCCTCACAAAGATAGAGTCAGTCTCCAACTTTTATAATGATACATAAGCGAATGCTGCTCCCATATTGCCAAAACACGTAGAGCTGCAAAGTTGGGAAGGGCTGCACAGTGCATGGAGACAATGAGGCCGGGGCAAGGTGTCATAATGACACAGGTCTCAAACGGATTACAGAGTCTGCAGGGTCATTATCCATGGGCTGGCCATGGGCTGGCCTCTTCAGATGTCTGGAATGGGAAGAGATGTGGAACAACTGAGGCATTATGCAACGCCTCTCTCACATGCATCCTCAGATCAAGTCGGACATGCGTTCCACCTGGATTTCACAGCAACGCGGCCAAACCCTAGCCACGGAGAATTTTAAACCAATCAGACATGAGAGTGTGGAAAACTTTTCTGCTAGAAGGGACGTGTGTTCTTGCCTCAGGGTAGAACAGGTTTGGCTTAATATCTCACAGAGGAATCCCCTGTGTGTTGTGAATGGAATACATAGCTTTCATATTTTCCAAATTGACTTTTCAATAATTAATGCCCGAACCATCACCACAAGAGAATATTTAATATCTGTATAGATTAATGAAATTATTTTGTCCTCAACTGAACTCTTTGGTACAGCAAATGGCAGATGGTACCATGGGTAATAAAAAAGGAACCATCACAACAAACAGCATGCGTGAGTAGAAAAATATAATTGTCCTGCGCCCCAGTGGGCATGGCGTCAGTGGAGGCGCTCAGAGGCCGCATTTCTGTCAGCGCATAACGTTTTAGGTGCTAATTATCACACACCTGTCTTCAGCTTCCACGCCGGCTGGAGAACGAGGCAGCTTTTGAACTCGGTGTGCGAGGGGGAACAGTGTGTTCTCTCGATACAGTTTACGACTTTCCTGTGGTTTCCGCGGGATGTGAACATTATCAGGCCATGTGTAGTCTGCTGTCACCCCACTGACTTACATTAAATGCCATGGCAAGAAAACAGTCTTGGGGCAAAATGAACCTGGGTTGCTCTATAGAAATAATTGCACGCCACTCAGCTTTGTTTACCTGTGCTTATATAACTTTATGCCTGTGTTTGTTGACAGCAGATGGGCAAGATGTCCCAGTTTACCAACGGCAGCTCGCACACCCTTTCCTGAACACACAATGAATATTTTTGCAAACACTGAAAACCTAATAGGGCTGAAATGATGCAAAAAAAAATAGGAATAGGAAAGGGATTTTACAACTCAAAAGTGTTTATTTTATTATCAATTATTTATTATTATTATCGGAATGTTCCAGTTCCCAGAGGCTGCAGGTGCTTTAGCCATGGCACATGTAATGCTTTAAGAAGCCCTGAGCAAACAAACACACAGTGAGCGCAGACCCAAACACCACTACCTCTTA
Source organism: Alosa pseudoharengus (assembly GCF_046254945.1). Classification (NCBI taxonomy): domain Eukaryota; kingdom Metazoa; phylum Chordata; class Actinopteri; order Clupeiformes; family Clupeidae; genus Alosa; species Alosa pseudoharengus. The sequence goes on from NW_027468657.1 coordinate 31,323,061, forward strand.
AAACACGACTGCAACAACCATACTTGTATTCTCCGAAATATCATTCAATGGCAGGCATATTTTTCATGTAATTTGTTTGGAGAGATCTGGACAATTTCCTCATAAAATTACTGACATATTGCCACAATACTAACTGCGCCAAATGCCAAACAGACCATATTTCATTGCAATAAAATAATTTCCTACCCAGCGTTAATTAGTTTTAGAATGTGCAGTTCATTACATTCCTATCATAATATCTGGATATTCCAACACCTCTGTCAGTCAAGAGTTTTCGTAACTTTTCTGAGCACGTCTCTGTCAGTGTGAAGCTGCGTGCATATTTGGCCGCAGTGTCTATTCCACAAGACATTAGTGAAGAGAACTGACATTAGTGAAGAGAACTGACATTAGTAAAGAGAACTGACATTAGTGAAGAGAACTGAATGAGCAGGGTCAAGAGGACTGCACTGCCAGCCCTGGGCTTGAACTTACACAGGAAAGGGCAGCAAAATAACATTCTCAGCTGTTGCACACCACCTGTCTGACAGACAGTTCACACGCAAAGGGCCTGACCAACAGGCATGGAGCACGATTGGTCACTGTAGGGGTGTTCCCCACAGGTGATGTAAAAAAAAAAGTCATGCCAAAGAATGCCAATGCAATCGTCACACCTAATCGATGCATGCGATGACATTTCAAAAGTTCCTTCAATCTATCACTGACAATACACAGGTACAGATTGAAAACCATTTGCTTCCAACCATGCGTGCAGTGCAGAGGATTGAGGGTTTCTAGCGAGAAAGGGTCTAGGGTGTAAATACACTGACACAGCAACAACGACTAATCATTAACCTCACTCCACTGGCACCACCACTCACGTCTCGTCTATTTTCTGCCCTCGTACAGAGCAGACATAACTTACTTCCAAAGTGAACGCCTGGACAGTGTCCAAGTCTGCCACGTTTGAGGTGCTGAACATTTCATTCTAATTCAGTGAGGCGCTTTGGCAGCCGCTTGGCCGGCAGTAAGCAGGGCCCACTGATAAGATGACCATATAAACATGATACAGGCTCTGCTGCGTTGCCGGGGCTTCGCCACTGTTGCAACAAGTGCAACAGTTACATTACATGGCATGCTCTCTCACAGTACAGTTTTATAAGAGCCCAGGACCAATCAAAGCGCCTCAGCGAGTGAGAGATGGCAGAGGGGAGAGATTAACACATGCAGGAGTGTTTTTTATAATAATTATGGAACTGCAAGTGGAGGCCAACTGGGAATGGTGGTACAAATGGTGATGGGAGTGCAGTTGGAACTTATGTGCAAAATAAATGATATTAATAAATAAAAAACATGGATCTGTCCTAGCCTCTACACACACACACACACACACACACACACACACAAACACACACACAAAGATGTACGTAAGCACACAAAGACGTACGTAAGCACACATGCACACACACACACACACACACACACACACACACACACACACACACACACACACACACACACACACACACACACACACACACACAAACACGCACATAAGCACACATGCAGACACACACAAACACAGAGAGAGAGAGAGAGAGAGAGAGAAACAAACACAGATACAGAAATACCAACACTGATCCCATGATGCTCTTTGACCCCGTGATATAACCATGACACTCAGCCAACGCTAGCGTGGGTCAGCCTCAAGAACAGGCAGGCTAAAGAAGTGTCTTCCCCATCCCATATGAGAAGCATGACCCACAGTACACAACACATTCCTCCCCTCAGCAAGGAATAGCAAAAATGCCTCAGTTGACAGACACTTCGTAATGACTACATACTCCTCCTTAAGGGCTTGCAGTGTTCTTCAACTTGCTTACATTGTGCTGACAGTTGTTACTTAACAGTTTCTTTTAAACAAGAAAAACAATTCTTCTGATAAGTACTTTATGAGTGTTTTGACAGACCAAACTAGTCTAGACCGGTATCTCTTTATTCACCTAAGAACTCTTTAACTTGTGCTTGTGCTCTATTCAGTTCAATGACAAGAGACTTACATTGACTTGACAAGAGACTTAGAATGCTTCATAAATATCCTCAATAGGGAAACTACTGGACATAAGACATAAAATCTGCATTTCATCCTCATTAGTATTCCTGGTGGATTGGGACTATACTTCACAGAAATGGTGCCTATAACATGAAACTTTGTATTACATGAAACCAAAATTAAGAGTTTGAGTTGACCTTGTCAGCTGAAATCAGGTGTCCAAGTCCATTTCTGGATAGTTTTTTTATCTGCCTACAGAATGTCCCTGTGGAGCTATACATTCTCTCTAATTCCCCCCCCCCCACACACACACATACACCCAACCAAACACACACACACACACACACACTCCTGAATCTGCCTGTGGCTGCACTGAAGTCTCCTGTAGATGTTTAATCCTTGCTTTGATTGAGCTCCAACACAATGCTCTCACTTGTGCAAATGTGTCTGACCCCTCTGACCTACTGTTCCTTTTGCGGAGCGGCCACACAACACATAGTTAATCCTGCTCCCTATATTTGTGCACAAATTAACCTGATTCTGGGCGCCCACCGCACAAAAACACACACACATACACACACACTGACTTTGGGCTGAAGGGGGTCCTTTGATAGGAAAAGGGGACTTTCAGAACACATTAAGGCACATGACAGTAACGCTGCCACCCCCATGAACACACACACGAAATAGGGGGATTAGGCCAGCCCTGGAAGAAAAACAACAGCACAGGATACTCCTCTCCACTGGCCCGGTCACTGCACAAGAACTCAGAGGCCAAACCTCCTTCCTCACGAAGGGCAACAACAAGGTCTCAAAGACTGGTTATAGCGTTTGCGTGTCCAGTGCCGACCTTGGGTGAAAGATGAAGTGAGACAGAGAGCGTGACTGAGATGGATGGACGGATAGAGACGAAGAGAGGGAGAGAGGGAGAGAGTCGACTGAAGTGCAGCATTGATGCCTCCCAGTCCGGCTGCCACCGCAGCTGCGTTCCCCATTTGTTGCGTGTGAGTGTGTGGGTGTGTGATTCAGGCCCGCGCGGTACATACTGTCCTACTTGGAGAGTTGCCCTGTGGCTAGCAGCAGAGCAGTGTGCGGCGGATGAGCAACGTGCCGCCACCAGCACCGCCGCTGCACCAGCCCAACTGCCTTTCTGTCGCTTTTTTTTCACTTTTCACCCCTTTGTCTACTTTTTTGTGTTGTTCCTTTCTGTTTTCCCCTCCTGGGCGTCTCCTGTTTCTCACGAGGCAAACCCTACACCTCTGGACGGCGCCTCGCCAACAACGCAGCTGAGGGTGTGCAGGAAGAATTCCCATTGGCTGAAACGTACCCATGCACGTTAAATGGAGCGTTTTACTATCCATTTCTTTCTGGGCCACTCTGTTTTTTGTCACGTGTGCCTGTGTGTGTGTGTGTGTGTGTGTGTATGTGTGTCTTTATTTGTCTTTATATCTTTATATCTGTCCTTAACACAAGACATATCAACAACACTCTGAGAGCAGGTCTCCTGTTTATCTAAACATCACCTCAAGGACTGTTGGCTTTGGCATCGTGTGCGTGTTTGTTAAGAGTGGCACGGCGCTGGCTTATGTAAAGAGAGAGAGAGAGAAAGAGAGAAGGAGAGAGATAGAGAGAGAGCGAGAGAGAGATAGAGAGAGAGAGAGAGAGGGAGAGAGAGAGAGCAGAATGCAGTTGTTAGCCGAGTACTAGAGAGTACTGATGTCTGCGGCTAATGCATCAAGCAGAGGTGCGCTCAGAATGTGTGGCAGCCGAGCCAGCGCACGCTGGGGGAGTGGCAGGAGAAGGCCCTGGGTCCCCTGCTGCTAGTGACAGGCCCCAGATGAAAGAGGACGAGCTTGACAAAGTACTCCACCCTTCTCCACTCACGCACACAGTCCACTACACACACACGCACACACACACACGCACACACACACACACACACACACACACACACACACACACACACACACTTCTCACACTCTTCTTCTTACACATTTCTCCAAACGCTCCTTTTGAAAGCGGATACACAAAGGGATAGACCGTGCGGCCCGCGGGGGCACGCAACTCTGGATGAAACTGGAACACCTCGCTCTGGGAGCTTATGTAACTACCGTGCAGGCCCAGGGTCTGGGTAATGGGGCAGAAAAAGCAAAAAAAAAAAAAAGACGAGGCAGGCCAACGCACGATGGAGGAAAAAGCCCCGCGGGGCCAGAGGGGCTGGAACCGGCCAGCGCACAAAAGGAAGCGAGAGCAGTGCACAATGAGGACCACTGGGTGCATTGTGGCGGCGGCCGTGACCTAGTCGAGAAGGGACTGTTCTGTACTGTCCTCCACGCAGCTCTGCTGTGGTCCTGTTTCCTATATTTACATTGCACCCTAAATAAACCAAGATTCCTCCACTCGCACAGCACATTGTTCCCTTGCATTTCAGGAGAGTTGCTTTTGGATTAGCGAACTTCTGAAGCACTGAAGTTGTCTTGGACGGCAAAAAGGAAGGAACTAAATTAATTTAACCTTCACTATTTGCCATATAGGATTATGCAGGAAAGTAAAGCATTTTAGTTTTCCTGGCCTGGCCCCTCAGACAAAAATTCCACAGTGCAACACAAATATACAATCATAATAACTTTGCTTTCGGCTCTCAAAGAAACCTCAAACCTAAGAATGAGCTAATGACCCACACAACTCAAAAGTAATTTTACATGACATGCTTAATCCCGTACAGTGGTAAACAAACACATGTTTCTTCAGCCTGGCATGGCAATGCAATGCAATTGCATCTATTTTCCACAAACATTAAAGGAAAGGGAGGGAAAACAACTGCATGTAACTATATATACATGCATGTACACACAAAGGCCTTTATGGTGAACTAATAACTTGCTATATATGAGGCAATGCATAGGAATAGGTGTCTGTGCCAGAGTTATTTTTATTAGTCAGCTTTTGTGAGCCAGAGCAGGAGCTCAACAGCTTTGAATCTGTCAAACAAACACAAAACATCTGGAGTTGAGCAAGCAAGCAATGTCTTTCTGCGCTACAAGTATAAGTTGGTTTTACAACTCTGCTCTCCAAAATAGCTGTGTGGCTCAGAAGAGGTATATGCATATATGTTTCTAATTGGAGTTTAAAGCCTATTATCCAGATTTTTTTGTTAAGGACAATAAACACTATGAAAGCTCTCAAACAACTTTGGTGGTCCTTATTGTTTATTAAAAAAGATTGTGTTTGAAATCAGATATTAAAGGAGACAAAATGGGTCCTGCTGTAAGCTTAACATGCTCTATATTTGGAGTTTATTGAGAAAAGGGAATGCCTTTCCCATGATAGGACTGCAGAAACTGGTAGCTGTGGCTTGCATAAGAGGGCAGTTCTAAGGTTGGATGTCTCGTGCGAGAGCCAGCACCAAGAATTTCATTTGATTCCTGCTTGCTGAAACTAGAGTCGCGCATTTGTTGACTTAAGACTGTTTTCCCATCTTTGCCTCTCAAGATCGCTGGCCAAGCAGTCACTTGAGTTGAGTTCCCATTCTGTGCTCATGACTGCCAGAGTACAGGCTTAATTTCTCAACAAAATAATCAGAATAGATGCTGAATTCTGTGGTTACGCCTTAAAAGAGCATGGTTGTGCTGGGGTGGGAGAAAAATAGTGTACCCTGCTCAGAGAAAAAGATGAAAAAAACCCTACCCATTCAGCAAAAGCACGGAAGAGCCTATTTCTTTAACACACTAGCTCCATTTTGATGGAATATGCAAATAGCCCCCCCAGCGGCCAGCCAATCAGAGTCAGGAGAGGCCCATGGGGTGGGCGGTCGAGGGAGAGGGGGGGGGGATGCAGAGCCACGGTTATGTAACGGTTCAAACAGACATGAGAAAAGACATCCGTCTGAAAGTGCAGACGGTGACTCCACATGCTCGGAGGGAGTGGGGCCGAGGAGAGCTCTGTGGCGGGAGCCGCACCGCCTCTGCAGGGCAGCGCTCAACAACACGGCTCCAGAACAAGAGAGCCGGCAGAGCCGCAGCAGGTCGTCCGTATTATTATTTTCTTAAGAACCAGCTTTGGCAGGAGGCAGTCGAGCGGCACTGAGTCAGTGCTGGCACTGGGGGCTGCACAGGTGAACTTGTTTGTGTGGCTTCATGGGATTGGAACACCTCTCCAAGTTACATTAAAACTTTTTTTTTTTGGTCAAGCAGAAATAAAAAAACTCACACACAAATGTTTGGACAAACATTTTTATACAGCTAGATCATTCGCTTGAACAAAATAAAGCAACACTCACTACTGGAAGGAACAGGAAAAAGCCTATTAGTTTGTACCTTCCAAACACATAATATTAGTTTGTCCCTTTCAAACACGTAATATTTTATTCCAATACATGACGCCTTGATGAAAAATCGAGATTGGGACTGGCTGTACGTCAGCTATTCCAACTGGAGGAAGTCATCTGGCAGGAGCAACAGGAGTATGAGGGGGAAACACAATAGCTGCTGGATCCCCTCATAATGCCTTCTGTGTGGTCTGGCATTCGGCAAGGCTGAGCATTGTTAACAACATTTCCACTAGCTCGCCATGTTTGGTGATGTTGGTCTTTGTTGCGGGACCACGCAACAGATGCCTTCCATGACATGCTAGGGAACAATATGTGCTTTCACACTCATACTGTGGCCTGCAGAGAATCTGGCCACTGGGAATCAAAGCTCTGAGCCCTGGAATTGCAGGAGAGGTTTGGCTGCACGCGTGCATAATCCTGCTCTATTTTTATCTGGGATTTTATGTGTAAAGTGTTTTAGGACTGTTACACATGTGATGACAATGTGTTTTGACAATTGTGCTTATTAGACCACATATGCACATTTTGTGTATGCTTTTATAAATGATCATTCTCTGTAAAGGAATGATCACTCATGAAAGAAAGTTGATAAAAGGGTATATATAATGTATGTAAAAATATAATGAATACTGCATTACACATACAAAGAAAACAACAATTTCTAGATTATGTAGAGAGATGTATCTGCAGGCATTTCATGCAAGAATTAGAAGTGTTTCTCTGCACAGGTGTGAAGTGGAGGAAAAAACACACACTCTCCCACTCTAAATACCTTCATGCTCACTATAGCATCAAAACCACTGTCCAGCACTGTCCAGCAGGAAAGACGCCACTGAGTGCCTCCTGGCAGCCGTCAGCACCCTCGTTCAGGCGGAGCAGGCAGAGTGAGTGCTGCGCGACCCCTTCCCACCCCCCTGCCGGGAGCTTCAATGAGTCTCTTTAGCATCTGCTCAAAGGCAGCCTGCAGGGCGAAGCACAGGTTCAAAGCATAGCTGACTGGCCGTCTCCTTCACACACACACACACACACACACACACACACACACACACACACACACACACACACACGTGCACACACACACACACACACACACACACACACACACACACACACACACACATACACACACAAGAAAACACACACAGACCAGTTAGGCTTGTCCAGTGACACAGTGGCCAAATACAGTGACCCACATTCATCTGCGCCGTACAGTCACACGCTCTTTTGGAAGGGACGTCTGAAAAACAATTGGAGCGCCTTTCGGAGGGGGCCCTTTGCTCAAGGCTGCACATTCTAACAAAGGCATTGATAATAAGGGAGCGAGACCCTTTTGCCTTTGGGTGAAGCTTAAAAGCCTGCTGTATGTGTGGACTGCAGTGTAGAATAACATGCGTCAGGGTCATGATTTCATAACTCCTTGGCTCTCGTGGTGCGGCTCGCGCGGGCCATCTGGACTCAGTGCAGGATCCCACCACGGTATCCTGCTGATGTATGTGTGCTCTGTTCCCACGGGACCCAAATCCATCGAAGGCAGGACAGGTTATTCCCAGAGTGCAATGCACTGAGGCATCCGAAGTGCATTCTGTATGAGTTACCCATCAGGGTTGTGCACAATTCAAATTGCAATTCTGCTTCCTGTTTGCTACCTCAATTGAAATGCAAGTGAAATTCATGAATTGAATTGGAATTTAAGAGCCAGTTTCAATTCAATTCTGGAATTTTGCACAAGCTTGTTACCCATGGGTGAAAGTCGTACATTGTGTTCCACATGGGGGTTAGACTGGATTAGACATCTGCTAAGTGATGGCAGCCAGAGTGGACTGTAGAGCTGAAGCATCATGAATGTTTCATCACTTTCATAAGAGTCATCATTATGGCAATTACCAGTAGATCATCACTGCATTTAGGATTTTATATTGTAAGGCTGGGCAATCATTCAGTGATAAACTCCATTACTTGATGCACGGTGTGCAATTTGGTGCACGATGTGGAAGATGCTGTGGTGAACTCAGGAGACCCGTCAAGCTAATCAGTGCACTTAGACCCAGTGCGAGGGGTGTTGGTATAGTCTGGAAGCTTTATTGACGTCAGGACAGAGGTTCTTTGTGTCTGTTTGATTGACAGATCACCCTGGAGTTGATTAGAACTAAGTACCTGCCAGACAGTATGCACACACACACACACACACACACACACACACACACACACACACACACACACAAAGACTGATTATATACACACTGATTGTATATTATTGTTCTCATATTAATGTTATACTTTGCACCGCTCTAATATGTTGAGTCAGTCAGCTGCATATCTTTCACCTTATCTACACATTTACTGCAGCCATTTAGAGGAGAGAAAATAACAGTCAAAACACTGAGGTCTTCACTGAAGTAGCACCTCAGGCGATGCTTATATTGTAACTTAAGTAACAGGATTTGTCAATTGTTGAAATGCTTGTTCTTAGACTTTTGAGCTCCGCCATCTTTCTTCTGCAAATACTGTTGAGGCATGTCAGTCAAGACATACAAACCCCACATCTACTCGAAAGGCCAACATCAAAGCGTGCACTTGAAAGGAATGCCCAAAACACATGCACCATCCCAATCGCTCCTCTTGGCCACGGCTGCAGTCAGAATGCTTAACCGTATTACGCAATATGTCTGCAGGATGTCTCCTGACATTTTCTTTTCAGTTTGATGTGCACTGTCTTGTGGCGTGTTTGCTCAACAACTCCCAGAGATTTAAAAAGATTATGTTTTCTGCCACCAGCAAAACATGCTGCTGCCACTGACATAATCTACTCTCTTAGATAGGCAGGTAATTCGGTTGTTTCTCTGTATCTATTTTATGCTCGCTAACGCTGTGTCGGCCGGTGAGAAGAAGCCGACATGCGTTGACCTGCAGATCCTGAACTGGACAAATACTGCGTGACTGGACTCTGCCCGCTCTGATCAGTACCAGCTGCGGTCTTTGTCATGCAGCCATGTTTATATTGGCAGCTGCCGGAGCTGTAAGTCACATTGCATAAGCGAATCAAAGCAAGTTGATTTCGCTGTTCGCCGGTGATCTGTGCCGTCTTCGACGGCATGCGAGATAGTCTCGCTATGCTGACAGGGAGTCCCCAAAAAACTATGCAGACAGAGTCATCGGATGTCGATGTGAAAGGCCACAATTAATCCCCATGGGAAACGTCCCAAATGTCACGCTCGTGGAATTGGTTTCTGGTGACTCTAGCCATCAGAACAGACCGTATTAGGGCAGTGGTTTAGTGGTTTAACTCGATTTAAATGCTACTGGAACACTAACCAGAGGCTGGCGGTGTGAGGAATTAATGAACTTTGAACTGTGGCGGTGATCTAACCAAAGAGCACTACGTAGTAAGCCACAACACAGAAACACACTGCCTCTCAAGCTGAGTAGGTGTGGAGGGTTGACTTGCAGCGTTGGCTCAATAAAGCTTGTTACCATGCCACCGATGCCTGGGCGCTGGCTGTCTAAAGTTTAAAATGCATCTTAAATTGTCCCCTTTATCAAGGTGCAGAGGTGGAGTGCTTATGTCTTATTGCTTACGCTGAGATAAAGGATCAAGATAAAGATGTCCTGTTATGTTTTGGAGATCGCTCAGTGATGCAATAGGAGAGGCCAAGCGGGATTGCCCGTGCGGGCAACACTTGGTCGTGCCTGCCCGAAGGTGGTAAAGCTGCTGATATAACATCATTTCGGGTGCCTTGGTACGGCACAAAATCCCATAAGACCTTGCAGCAGGAGGCCCCTTGGCCGGCGTCCAAGACGTCGATCTCATGAGGATCGGCTAACCCTCCATTACATCTGGAGCTGTGCAGCTCTGGTCTTAGTCAGACATAGCCCCGGGCGTCGCACAGAAGGAGGCCGCGGTCCCCGAGCGCTCCCTGGGCCACTGTCTGTTTGTTCAGGTGCCAAGTATCCACAGATAAGCCTCACCAAGAGTTTATGCGAGATTAGGCAAATGAACTATATTGCGTTAATGTTATGTAAGCTGCATCTGGGTGAATGTGCCATTATTTGTTGGATTTTTCAAACCTCTTTTCTGGGTGGGAATTCACAGTGGTTCTCCAGAATCTCAAAATAGCTGAAAAGAAAGAGAGAGAGAGAGAGAGAGAGAAGAAAGAGAGTGTGTGATCTGTGAACTTGAGCCCTCTGCTATAAGCACTGGCTCCTGGCTCGCTTTGCAAGGCTGCGTTTCAGCGCAGCGCAGCGCTGGGGCCTGTTGATCAGGGTCTAATCTAAAGGGCTAATTCCTCCAGTGACACACATCTGGGCTTAGCTGGACTGACATCTGTTACCAGGGCCTGACCCAGTTCTCCCCTTAAGGAAAGTGTGAGCGGTTTTAAGGTCCAGTAGTGGATCTCTTGGATTCCACCATCTTCAGAGGCGTTCATCCCTCCATCATACTGCTATTTTAGATGATAGCACTCTCTCCCTCTGCAATGGCCTTCTCTCTCTCTGACGAATACTCTCCTCTGTTTATTTGTGCCCTGTCACCGTCACCATGGTGACACTGAGGCTGGATGGTATTATGTAAACAGAGAGTGTGAGGTAGAGTGACAGAAATGGAGGGAAATAATGTGTCAGCATGGGGTGACTCAACAGTGTCTTGGGCCTTGTTCATATATGGCTCTAAACAGCCTAGCGCGATGACAACTGCTAGTGATACATTCAACCTTGCTCCAGCTATATCTTTTAGTGCCAGACAGAAAGTGAAAGTGAGTTTATGTCTGCTAGTATGCTAGTGATAATAAGAGAGTGAAACAGAAAGAGAGAGCGAGAGAGAGAGAGAGAGAGAGAGAGATAACGACATAGAGGGGAAGTGAGAGGCCAGGAGAAAAAGAGAAAGAGACAATATTAATCCTTTTCATTGCTTTGATGCTATGGCCAATCCACTGTGCTCAAGGCAGGCTCAGCTGGAGAGAGCCCATTCTACCCCACCCTACCTCATTCGCATGGCACAGCCAAGTCTTGGCAGGTAACGTGCTAAGGCGCACAAAAGGCTGCAGGAATGTCTGGTGATAGATGATCCTAATTCCTGTAGGGGAGAGCTGCTGCCTCAGAGCGCTTTAGCTGCAGCATAAACACACCATTCCCTCTGGAGTCTCGGGGGAACTGAGAAGGCTTTTATGGAGCGCTTCTAATGGGGTGATTCAAGGACAACCACCACAGCCATTTTGAATGCACAGCAGCACGGGCCTGATGAAAACGACTAAAGACTAGGGATATTTTTTAGAGGTTATTGGTTGACAAAATGAGTCAAATATGTAGATGCACTGTTTATTTTGCTTTTCCCAACGGGCTCTTTGTTTATTAAATACAGCTTAGGAGACTCACACTGTGCATAAATGCGAAACAAAAATACAGCAACTGTAAACTATGGAAAAATCACAGTGACCCTACAAGATGGTGCAGTTGAAAATAGTTCATGCACCAAAATTGTGTTATAGTATAAGTGGATTCATGGACTTCATCATTCACTTGTGCTCACAGCTCTTAAAATAACGGCCCAGTTCCTCACCACCATTGATATACCCAACAGGGATGCAAAGACGTATTTGCCATCAACATTCATGCGCAGGCAAAAATAGACGTTCTCTGTGCAGTGCGTGCCGTGTCTTGGCCTCTATTTGGTGGAGTAGAGAAGGGTGGGGCTCACCTCAAGAGTTTTCATTACAACATGGAGAGTTTCAGAGGCACTCTACATGAAACAATACCAGCGATCTGAGCATGAATCATAGATAGATAGATAGATAGATACTTTATTGATCCCCAAGGGGAAATTCAAGGGTCTCAGTAGCATACAGACATCACACACAACATGCACTTACAGCAGAAATGGTAAATATAAGTATAAGTATAAACATATAACTAAACTTCACCGTACAATAAAGACAGTAGAAGATAAGAAAACTAACAAAACTAAATACTAAATCTACTATATAAATTAAATTTAAAAAGTCAAATGTGCTTGAGGGTGATCAAGCATAAGATGCTTGTAGTGACAGGGCCGGGACTGGTGGTAAGGTGCTCAAATGAGTGAGTGTCATGGTGAAGGTGCAAAAAATAGTCCAACCATAGCCCTTTAGTTATGTGTGCATGGTAAGGTGCTCAAGAGAGTGAGTGTCATGGTGAAGGTGCAAAAAGTAGTCCAACATTAGTCCAACAGTGCAAGAATAAGGGCTAGAGACCAGCATAAATAATATGGACAAATAGGAGTAGAGTATAGTGTAGACAAGGTGATATAAAAAAACTGTGTCAGTGCAAGAACAGGTTGAGGTAATAGGGTTACAGCCATTCAGTATTGTAGCAGAAGCCTGACCGCAGATATTGATCATGTGTGCTAATATAGCATGAAAAACAGTGTAGCAGTAAAACAGTAGTGAAAACATTAGTAGTGGGCAGTCAGTACCAGGGCTCAAAATGGTCTTCAAATGTTCCGGAACAGAAACGATTTATTATTTTTGGGCATAGCTACGGTATAGGCTAAATCATGGGGAAATAATGAGTACCTCTATTCTAAGGTAAAGTCCAAAAAAATAGACTTGATAGGCCCGCCAAACACTGCCGGAACTTTAAGAACGAACGATATTTTGCGTTCCGAACCGGTTCAGGACCGATATGTTGGTGGCGGAACGCATGCAAGAACGAAAACGTTAAACATAGGCCTACCTGAACCGTTCGGAACGGAACGTTTGAAAAATAATTTTGTTTTCAAGCCCTGGTCAGTACTCAAACATGGAGAGGGTGGAGAGGCAGACAGACTAAGCAGAGAAGTGAGGCATTGAACAGTTCAATGGCCCTGGGGACAAATGACTTCCTCAGCCTTTCAGTTGTGCATGGCTGTGAGCGAAGTCTCCAGCTGATCAAGCTCTTTTGCTTTTTAATAGTGCTGTAGAGTGGATGGCATTCATTGTCCAAGATATTGATCAGTTTGTTCAGGGACCTTTTGTCAGATATTGAAGTGATGCACTCCAGTTCAGCTCCCACTACAGAGCCAGCCTTCCTTACCAACCTGTCAAGTCGCCCAACATCCTTCTTCTTTGTGCTTCCTCCCCAGCATACCACTGCATAGAAGAGGACGCTGGCCACAACAGACTGGTAGAACATCCTGAGGAGCTTGCAGCACACATTGAAGGACCGCAGCCTCCTCAGGAAGTACAGCCTGCTCTGTCCTTTCTTGTAGAGTGCGTCAGTGTTGGCTGACCAGTCCAGTTTATTGTCCAGGTGGAGACCCAGATACTTTGACCCCATCGTTGACCCCATCAATGGAGACTGGTAGCAGAGCGGGCTTAGACCTGCGGAAATCCACCACCATCTCCTTGGTCTCTGAAGTGTTGAGTTGAAGGTGATTGAATTTGCACCAATGCACAAAGTCCTCCACCAGGCTCCTGTACTCCTCCTCCTACCCGTTCCTGATACACCCCACAATTGCAGTATCGTCAGAAAACTTCTGCATGTGGCATGACTCGGTGTTGTAGCAGAAGTCAGATGTGTACAGGGTGAACAGGGTGAAAAGGTCATCGGCATTTAGGAGTGAAATTTATCCAATGATAGCAATCCTCAACTGTCCCCCAGGGAAATCTCACCCATTATGTGAGCCTTGGTTGTTTTGGATACCATGGTTGTCTTGTTGCACCATGACCAAGCAGACTGGTACAGCCAGCAGTGTTTTGACAGAAAGTCACCTGGTAAGCTGTGTGTTACAGCTGAGACGCTTGGAGATCGAGAAACAAATCAAATCAATTAGCCTTTAATGCCACGGTGACCTTTTCCAGTGGTCTTGCGTCACAGTTTCAACAGCTTTGGCCCAAGCTTACAAACAAGAATCACCCAAAAGAAATTTGGCCCAATTTTGTTACGGATGACTTGCGCAGGCATTTGCGTATCATGTCACCCCCAGCCACGCACAGGCTTACGGCATAACAAAGCTCGGGTTACTGCCTTTGCCTTATGGCTGGTGAACAAGGCATACTTTAAATGATCGGATAAAAAGGTGTGATATGACTGTCAAACCCCTGAAGTGCAACAAGCTTAACACCTGTAGAAACCTGATGAACTTCAAGAACACACTTTGCCCTATGGGAACAAAGACACGACTGTAGACAGAAAAGAAGCAATGCAATTTCAGGCATCTAGCGAACTTAAAGTAGCTTATCTAAATACGCACTTTGTGGTGATACCTGTCTGACACACCTCTTTGGGGAAAGCAGTCTTAAAAATCCGATCATGCTCGGGCCTTAAATGGACCGTAAAGTTATTATTTTCTATGAGAAAGTGGAGCATAAATGATTAAAAAAACACCTGAGCTGTCTGGTTGTGAAGAAAAAAAGTGGTATACATTCCTGGGAGGCGACAAGTTGAGTGATCCTATTATGCTCTCACCTGGGAGGCATGCACATTATTTACATAAGCATAACCATAGTCCAGGTGTCTGCACACCGTGGCTTACGCAACACTTCTCCTCACAACTCCAGCACGTGTTTGTACAACAGGCAGCCATATCCAATTCTACATATGTGTAGGAGGCCAAGAGAATGTTTATCTTCCCAACATATGGTTTGACAGGAAAACTAGCGCGCACACACACACACACACACACACACACACACACACACTACACATCCTGTTTTTTTGTGTTTTTTTATTACACATTTTGTTTTCTTCCTCCTACCTGTGAAAAAGCTGACGTTATTTCTGGCTCTGGCTGAACAGGCAGGCTGCACATGTGGAGCTCTTGCTATTGCCCAGACATGGCTCCCCTCTCGTATCAGCCTCTCGCCTCTGAGTAACCCACACCCCGAGCCCGAGCGCTGCACACAGGCCACAGCTCCGTGACGCTGGGCCGCTCAGCTGATGGAAATCACTACCACTGTGGCAGGAGCCTCACTCCCCGCTGGCGCGTGCAAATAGGATGTTCCAGCAGCCGGGGAGCCAAGCGTATGTGTGACTGTGGGTGGCAGATTGAGTGTAGCCGACTCAGCCCACTTGTTAAGGGAGGCCCCCCCTTTTAAATGTCGCACCTCATTCGGCTCTAAGCGGTTCTCCGTGATACCTGTGTTTTAGACAGCTAAATTGGAGCATGCCGACCAAGTCGCAGGAGGCTACAGCTGGTTGTATTTAACCTAATCCTGACCTGGAGTTTCAGTTAATGGTTTGAAGCCTTTTGGTGTTCATATACCATTTAGCACTCTGTCCTTAGCATGTGTTTATAATGTAATCATGCATGACAACAGCTAGTTTTGTTGTCAGTTTAGGGCGCTCTAAGGTTACATCAGCATCACTGGCTTAGCGGAAGAGAAGTGACATCATCCAACCATGAAGTCTATCAGTTTCAATAGTTTCATTTCACAACAACGGCCTACTTACAAGATCCTCATATGATACATGGTTAACAGAGACAGAAACAACAGTGAACTCTATGGCAACGGTGATGTGTGAGTACAATATTGCTCCCTGGAGAGCAGATTTCCTCTTTTTAGGAAACAGGGTATTTTCATAAAATCGAAAGGGATAAGAATTGACGTCAAAATTGGTAAAGGTGCCATGGTGAGGAATTAGGATGTCACCATTCCCATCACTTCTATTAGAATAGAAGAACATCGGAGTATGAATGTGCCAACAAAAGATGAGATCTAAAAAGATTGCATCTCATGACTCTCCTGTCAATCAGTAAAAAATCCAATCAGCACCAGTTTCAGCTTTCACACGATGTAAATGTGTGAATGTTTCATCTAATGAGTTGCCAGTGCGCTATACCACATCTAATTAATCTATACAAAGCTGTTCAGGAGGTGGGAGTCACACAATTTATTTTTGCTAATTTATTCTAAGGAGAAATGTAAGACATGCAAGCTTGTTTTATATCCCATGAAGCTGCGCACTATCCCATGGCCTCTCTCCTGGGTGAGATGGACTTTATTCTGAAGGTCAGTTTGATCAGCTGTTGCTGTACTTGAGACCTGTATGTGGGTCACCTCCCCCTGCATCTGAGAAGGTCAGAGTCGCACTGTGCCTCTTTGGTTTTCACACAGCTTCCATCCCCTCACATCCCTGTGGCGGCCCGCTGACCTCTCCTCAGGATGCTGGAAACGGGACAGGACTCAACGGGCTTGGGAAAGAATAGGCCTCCCAGGGCCTGTTGCAAACGTTTACAGACAATCAATAGGAGTTTTATGTCTAGTTTGTATGTGTAATCATTAAGTTAAATTTCAAATAAATACTTTCAGTTCTGTTTGATGATGCACCAGTGGTGTAATATCACACAGACTAATACGTTACTGTCAGTGTTACACCAATGGCTAATGACGCCTTCTATGCAGTGACCGACAGATTCATGTTAGCCTCGATGCTTAATGTCAGCACCTAGATAATAATACGCTGGGATGAAGGAGAGGATGCACTGACCGCAGACACCGGGGGCAGTGTCATCAACAGGGCTGCACTGGACAACGAGGTGGCTCACCTCGGATTGGTGACAGGTCTTGGCTGGCGCCGCACACGTGTGGAAACAGTCATCCGGTGCCAGCCAAGAGGATTTCACGGTGCTTGGGCCAGCAGTTGCAGGGCGTACAATAAAAGCTTCGCACCATGTTCAATGAGCCGCGCACAACTGACTTCAGGTCAGCTGGATGCCTTCTCCCTCTTTCTCAGCTCTCTCAGGTCTGTTGACATGCAGCCATCTCACGAGAGGGGAAATAAAGTGGTCAAAGTCACCTGATGAGGTTAACTGCTGCGACTTTCACACGTGTGAGTGTAAACAAGTGCATATCTCTGGCCGACGAGGGGAGTTGTCTTTCACATGACAGCTCGTCAGGCATGTCAGGCAGAGAAAGTGAGACCAGTCAAAGTGGTGTTGATATCCAGGAAGATATTTGTGGGCCTGTGGTTAATATGAGCTTGGACATTGTTTTGCTGATAACGCTGTACCTCAGCATGTCATACCATGCCAGGAATTTCTGTATTGTTCATTTGCTCAGATCTACCTCAACACATTCAAAGGAGTACAGTTTCAACAGAAACTATTTCATGAATTTAGTGGCACCTAGTCATAAAGCAATAACAAGGTCAGAACAGCCATAAAGTACAATACATTTTGTTCCACTGTACTGAGCTGATCTGAAATTAAAAATAGAAATATTCAACACAAATGCCTATGTGCAGTTTAGAGGGGGATGATGCAATAGCCTATCCACCAGGATAAGGAATGATGCAATACTATGTAGGATATGTAGGAGGCCTCCCTACAAAATTGTTATGTAGAAAAGTTAAAGACATCCATTAGTCTCGGTAAGTGGGACAAAAAGGAAGGAAGATGAGCAAATAGCCTGAAAATAGTAGGCAGGCTACTCAAACAAGAAGACCACTCTCACTGGGGCACTAAGAATGGCTACCATTATGGCACACAAACCTGTGACGAGGGTGGTGAGATCAGCAGGCAAACTGGTCTTGACTGGTTCAGGAGAGGTTGCTGGGAGTGAGGGGGAAGAGGGCTGGAGAGTGGGGGAATCCCGGGTAACCCCCTGAGTCACAGCAGGAAGGCTGCCAGACATCGTTAGTGTGGCCGTCATTCCCTGTAAACGGCTTCGGACATGCTGTTCCATAAAACGGACACTTTCCAAAAGCTTTGGAAAAGTTTAAGAGCTGGGACAAAACAATTCACTGTCTCTGCAGGGCTAGTTGTAAAATGCCGAGTGTCTTTTCAAAAGCTGGCTTCATCAGGGTCCAGACTGTCTGGCACTTTTCTGTAGCGTGGTCGAATGAGGACAGCCTTCCCCCCACCCCCTTCTGTAGTGATACTAGTACACACAGTCTCCATGGAGACGGACTGTGTGGCTCTGTAAACAGACAGAACAGGAAGTCGAGCAACAGGAAGTAGGTTGCAACGATGATGCAGTTAAAGATGTTTAACACCCTTTTCTATACACACGTGGGATAACATGCTGTCTACCAGCAAAGAGCTCAATCACGCACGTCATGTCTGCACACTTGATCTCCTTAATTCGGATGTTATACATTTTATTAATGGTCTGTTTAAACGTGCATGTATGAACTAACCCTTCTTAATGTATTAGTAGACATAATATGGTATAAAGTGTATTTATTAAGTGTATGTATTTATTTATTTATTCTGTATTCATTCTAACTAATACATTTAATCAGAGTAGGTTCAGGGAATGTAAGGACAATTGTATTTTTATGTATCATGTTAATACAATACAGTTATTCTTACATTTTCTACTATGAGACATCTTCTAGATAGCATCCTCATCACATTCTGGGGCTTCGGGGTGGAATCAGTTTCTGATTGGGCCACTCCCACACAGTTTACCCCCATCAGAAACACATGGCTTTACATGTGGCCGAAAGAGCCACTCGCGCCTATGCTTCCACTGTTAGCACCACAGAATCGAAGCCGCATCATCACTCTGGCCTGACCCTCCCTCAAATGCCTACTGGCTGCGTAACGCAAGGCAAGATGGAGCTTTTCAAAACGATTGGCTGCTTGAGACCTCATGCCACTTCTGTCGCCCCCACACCCCTTTCTCACTCACCAGGCCCCAAAGCCAGCACATGACATCATCCCCCACGCTATAAATGGAAAAATAAACCACAAGCGCTGGCGGACTGTGTGTGTGTGTGTGCGTGGGTCTGTGTGTGTGTGTGAATTCATTCATTTTTTAACACACGCCTCACAACAAGCTACTTCATGCCATCAGCAGGCTAGGTTACAGGAGTGGCTGGCTTGAGAAAACAGGTAGGGAGGTAATTTGTCTTGGAAAGCTGATTTCACCGTGACTCTTACAGACACACCCTTCCTCCCTTGCACTCAAAATGGATACAAACACCTTCTCTGACTTGCTGACCTCACCACACTATATCTTATCAACAGGAAACACATGGAGGTGTAAAATGCATCCTGGAGTCTGAAAAAGGCCATTCAGGAACAGTAGCATGTGATGCTTCAAAGTGAAAATATTTTTTAAAAGAAGAAATTAAAGTACTCCATGTTTCCATGTTACTTAAGCCGCTGGTAAGCTAAAGTGTGCTTAGAGCATCTGATGACAGCACAGTGCTCTGCCTTTCTCTGGGCCCCTCTGCCTCTCTAGAGATGAGCGATTCACTTAACCCTCTCAGCATGACTCACAGATTGGTCTCCAAGGCATTCTTTGTTTCCCCTGGAAAACATGCACGCATGTGCACACAAACATACATACACACACACACACACACACACACACACACACACACACACACACACACACACACACACACACACACACATACACACACACACACACACACACATTTGGAGCTATGTTGTCGTTGCCATAATTGAGGGAAGCCCTAGTCACGAGAGGGGGGAATGGGGGAAGGGACGTCATATGTTTTCTTTTTGGTAGAAACTCAGCCCCAGTTTCTTTAGACCCAGAAACCCTTGAAATGGGCCCCACCCATTTAACACATACAGTATCTCCTTGTTACATCTTTCCCTCCATGAGACAGCTCCAGAAAGCCTGACTGTTTACCCAGACACTGAGTGAGAACTTTAGCTCTTCACTTCTCAGAAAGTGTTGCTATGTGTTGCTATGAGTAAGTGAAATCAATGACACAGCTATTGAATGTGTACTTTCAAGGCTCAAAGGCTTATCTTTGCTGCCAATCCTCCACTACCACATTCTTTTACTCTAGCTTTTGGTGTTGCATTTGCAAAGACAGGCAAGATTATGTCACAGGGAGATCTGTCATGGTAGCTACCTGCCCTAATGGATTGATGTTCACTGACATTAGGCCGGGCAGAGTGCTCAGGTTACCTGGGAGACAGGTCTCAAATGTAGGCCCACAGTAGTTTGCGGTACTCTTCTTACTTAGGCCAACAGCTTGTTATCCACTTACCGGAACACACTGGCTCAACCATATGCGCCAGAACCACCTCCTAAAAATATACACAAGATTTAGGTCAGTTGAGGCCCATGGACCCGCCAAGTGGGTCTGTAGTATGTCTGCAAATCAAAAGAGGCTTGGGGTTTTGGAAGGGTAAGGCATGTTGGAGTGAACACTGATTTAAAGCCTGCCGTTAGCTGACCTGTGGAAATTTTTGTCAATTTATGACCTGCATACTTGTAACCCCTCTATGGACTGGAAGTTTTGTGGTTGTTTTTTTTGTTTGTATGTTTTGTTTTGTTTTGTTTTGTTCTTCTATGTTCTATCTGTGTGTGCACTCTATGTGTCTGTGAAAACAGCAAGGAATTACGGTAGCTTGCAGTTAGCAGACTAGAGCGTTTGTTGAAGTCCAGTTTGTGGAGCGGAGAAGCCATGTTTGCCCTGAGGCCAACACCCATTAGGTGATCTTCATCTCAGACACAGGCTGGCCTGTGGATCACAAGGGATTACGTTGGTCTGTATGGGGATTCCCTGGAGGTGCTGTGTAGATCTCACTCTGGTCATGTCTTTCTTAGGAGCTTAACAGATGCACACGGGTCAGGCTGGTACCATTTATGTCCAAGGGTTTGGCGGGTTTGTCTTTGGCAGTTTCTAAAATTACTCCATCCACCTGGTCCCATTTTAGCTTGTGAATGGAAGCTTGAACGCGTAGGTGGGGTCCATTTTCCTGCATAAGCACATATACACTCATTTCCTTTTCCATGACAAAATGTCCAGTGGAATCGTCCATTAAGGACACACCCACTCAAATAAGGAAGTAAAGGCATCAGAGTGGGGAGGCTGCATTTTCCACATTTAAAATGAAAAATAGCCACAGAGCATTTATTTTAAACTTGGCCCCCTTAACTCATAACAGAGAGGATTGCTATATTCGAAAGAGCTAGAGAGATGTCTTCACTGCCAGAACTTTTTGTTTTTTCTAAGCTGACATATGGTTACAATATCTTGCCACTAAGCGAGTGTTTAGATTCATGAGAGCTAAAGAGCTCTGAGCTATCTGACATGTCTGCAGAAAACAGGGAACAAGTAAACATCCGACTAAATGTTTACTCTTACAGTCAGATTTCCTCCCTCAGTCAGAACCATTTTTCTGTATGGCATCTACAAACAAGTACAGATGGGCACTAGTGCCAAGTATGGCCTACCAAAAATCCCAGTGTCAATTTAAATTGTGTTGGACCTGCCATTTTGGTCTGGATCAGGCAGCCTTGTCCAGGGTGGCCTTATGTAAGAGTCCAGCGGAAATGTGACCTTGATTTACGGCCAAAGTGTAATTGCTGGTCTTGTTTTCTTATGGCCTAGCGTATTTGGATGTCCTACCGTTACTTGACACTTATCTCCATAAAACATTCAGCATGTTTAATTGGACATGATTTATGAGAATGACAGATAAACAGACTCCCGTTCCAACCTCCAGAAAACATGATGTACTGCATTTCATCAAAACAGGTCACGCAAAAAGCATGCAAAGCACTTTATTGTCTGCCACTCCAGTGCCTGAGAGATACTAATATTTGTTGGTAATACTCATTGTTTGAGTATTGCTTCATTCAAGACAAATTACTGAGATATTTCCAATCATATTTCTGCAATACAAATTCACTGAATAACCCTGCACAGCCTTCATTTCATAATTCCATCTTTTGCCGTATATCATTACAGTCATGCTTGTCACATGCTGTGTGAGGCGAGGACAAAGCCTTTTAGCTTTTGTGAATGCAAGATTATACACTGCAGAACGTGGTTCCTGTACTTGACCTTAAATGTCAGAACAGTTGGAGAGATTTATATAATGTTACATGGAGATGTAATTCTCTCATTCTTTCACTCTGAGCCATGCACACCTTGGTTTAAATACCTTTCTAGAAGTGTGAAACAGGTTGGTGACTGCAATTAACAGATATTAGATATTATTAACAGATATTAGATATTATTATTTTTGTTTTATTTTTAAACTCAAACTCTGTTTTCCACTTTGTCCACACACAAAAACTCATTAGGAGCCGTAAACAGAATTACTGAGGAACTATCATTCCCCACTTAGTTTCCCAAGGGCCGATTTAACATCTCTCAGGCCCATCATCCTCCATCAGTGGTATGACTCAGGGAGTTAGCCACAAAAACAATGCAAGATGTGGACCAGCTAGCCTGCATCCTATTAGCTGGATTCTGGGAAAACGAGAGCTATATTTAGCTCACAATATTGAGCAATAAGGGCTGCCACCCGTGAAAACAAAATCAAACACACACAGTGGGGATAAAATAATTCTATAAATAAAACGGTCCTGGTGGGAATTTGGTCTGAATTAACACTAAATACCTGCTATAAGGAGCTTTACTGCCTCGTTGCATTTCTGCAGGTAAGCAGGTAGATCAATGTCTTTTTTATTCACACATGCTTCTGACGTTTGAGTTTGTTTACTCGTATCTGAACTGAATTCCAGACTACTGAGATGATGTTTATAGAGTTTGTGGTCAGCGATAAAACTTATGCACTTGGCCTGTCGAGGATTCGTTTGGTAACAGGCCAACTGTCATTAACTTTAGTCATGGCAGCTTTGGTGGGAAATGTGCTACATATTCACTTTACCAATGGACTATTTGTTCATAGGCATATGTTCAAACCACAAATTGATGATAAAGTGTTTTATTATTTGTAAAGTTAGCTTAGTTAGCAGAGGCTATAATATGGGTATATCCCAAGTATTCTTTAAGTCTGTTGACAAAAATGTAGGGAAATCCATACAATTATGTTGAAAACATTGAAAATGGTCAGAAATGAAAAACATGCACCCAAAACAACCCATGAGGGGACAAAATGACTGATAAAAAGGCTATTGCCTCATGGGAAAAAGCAGGTGTTAACTGGCTGACAGTGCAAGTGTGCATGTTGGCAAGTTCACACCATGAAGACTAGTTCTGTTTTTGTTTGCTGCTCTAATGATAAACAGTAATAGCAGAGTCTGGAGGATAATACTGTAGCGACCGGCTGTCAATCATAGAGTGCCCGCGCTATGTATAACCCCGGAGGATATAGGCTACTGTAAAAGGAAGTTTGTGCTCTTTTCAGTTCTGGGCCAGACATGGCCCGCTATGTTCTATGCCTGCATGTTGTGCTTTTGTTAATAAACCAGTTAACTGAACTCTGGCCTGTTGTGAGACATTACAATACATTAAGCAGAATGAAAAGAAATGCATCAATGCATCAGGACTAAGTGTGACATTAAGAGGCCCTTTACAGTGCTTGTAGAAAAAGCACAGATCACAGACACTGAATAGTATGCGACCACATTCAGACTAAGCACTTTTTGTCACTAAATAAAGCGTGCCTAGAACCAGCTACATGTTAGTCATCCATTAAATGCTCTGTTGTCATCAAATGTAGTGTGTGAACTGAGGCACATGCTGACACAAGCTTAAATGAGCACATAGTAGCAGTTGCTGGTAATGTCTGCGATCAGACAACCCAGCCAAAGTTACTTTTACAAAAGTTACAAAGTTATATCACTCATGAGGGACTTTATTTTCCCTGATATGTTTTATGTGATCTTAGAATTATGCTAACCATATAATTGACCATACAATTCAAAGACAAGATCATCTTCTCCTCATACACATTACCCATGATTGAAAGGCTTCTGAATCAGCTGTGAAGGGTGTGGTCTGGATAGGAGCTTTGTTCCATTAGGAGCCCAGTTGATGTTATAGGGACTGCTAATAGCTTGGGGCAAAGATGGAAGGCAAGGTAGGGCTGCTCGGCACAGGCTGAGGCAAAGACCCAGGAGCCTGGCTTAGAGTAGGTCACAGACTTGGCAAAAACGAAAACCACTTCAGCTATCTTTGGCAGCGCTTTTGCTCCAGATGTAAGTTCAGAGTACGGTCACTGGCACACGCCCAGCCCAAGGGTTGGGAGACATGGCGGTTGAGGGAAGAGCTGTAGCAGTAACGGAAAATAGGCCTGAAGGCGTGCACGTCTTACAGATCAGCTTGCTTTAATCCAATGTGATTTTTCAGTGAATATGTTTACACAACACAAGGCGGCAAACAAAAACATTTGAACATTTTAAACACAACAAAGTAAATGTTTCCATATGCTTTTGGATGAGTGCATCCTTTATACTAACTCATCCTCCACCAGCATTGAATGTAAACCTTTATAAAACAACAGCAAGAGGACATTTGTTTGAATATTATAATGCCTTATTTTAGGTACAAAATGCAATGTAAATTAAACAGTATCAGCTTACTCCATTAATGTACTGTGTGGTCACCAGACAATAAAGCATATGACTCAATAGGTACGTATGTTTGGTTAATGTGTGCTTGCATAGATACATTACAAAGATATCACTTGTGGAGGGAGGATGGGGGTCGACGCTGCTCAAAGGAAGAGACAGAACCGCTCAACCACAGAGGCCCCAGACTCATAGTAGAGACACAAATCTTTTCCACGTCTCTCTCCAATGTCAACACGCAGCAATCCTGTGAGCCTACGTTTCTGTGCACATCTGCTGCGTGCCAATCCTCCTCTCCTCTGTGTGGGAAAATGGCACCTTTTCATCCACTCACAGGGTGTTATATCACAGTCACAATTGGGTTATCCAGTGCAGCAATAGACTCCACTGTGTTCCAAATTCACATTAAACTTTCTCACTGCTCTCATATTCACAACTTTGGGTTCCCTCCCTGATGTCAACTCATGATTTGTCTCTGCATTAAGAAGTCATGTAACTGCTACGACATTCCACTTTCCTTAAGTTAATAATGCTGCTGGATGCCGTAATCTGTGACGCACAACTTTCAATGAGACGCACTGAAATTATACAAGAGTATCCTGAAAAAAAAAAAAAACATTAGGAGCAATCCGTGACCGTCAGCATTACTGCATCAGTCTGTGTGAGTTTGTTGTAGCATTGTTGAAGCTATTACCTAACTTACACAATGAATTCAGAAGATGAGTACATTTGTGTGTATGTCAGGGACTTTCCTGCCCTGCATGTACCTGTACTATAAAGTGAAATGAAACATGGAAACAGCATCCATCCAGAAACAGATTTACCATAACACCTCCAATGTCCAGTCTCATTTTTCATAGCCCTGATCTCTCTCTCTCTTACTCAGATAGTGACAGCTCTGTGAAATGCAACAGAGATAAAAACTTCCTTTTAAGTCCCTTCTTAACAGTCAGGCCCCCCCCCCAACTCCCTCATACAGACAGGCTTTCCCTGAATGAGCATTAGAGGGTGACAATTTTTCGGGACTCCCGCGGGTCTCCCGCAGTACGGGAGTAAATTTCACTGTTGGTAACGTGATTGGAACGGGACAGGAAATAATAATCGGGCAGGGCTGCCAACTTTTCAAAAAATCTTGGAGTGAGATTTGGTGGGGCCAACCAAAATTTTGCTGCGGAAATTTTTGTTTGGCTCATTCAGCATTATACCGTACAGTAAAAAAAAAGTACATCAGTGGTTCTCAGGTGTAAGGACCAGGCATGGGCCCACATGTATTAAGGGCTCCCCACTAATTGTCGCATATGTGGAAGGGGGGTTTGGGGGTCCTCCCCCAGAATTATTTTCATTTGTTTGATGTGATTTCCTGTATTCTGGTGCATTTTGGTAGCTTAGAAATCTAGACACACCCTAGCGGCAGCCAATTACATTTGCTTCCAGGGCTAGTCTAGCAACTCTCCGTTGGCTTGTGAGCTCGAAAAATTAAACTTCTATCAGGCCAATCAAATCGTCTATAGAGTCGTTAGGGGGGCATAACATAATGATTGATAGCAGAGTTGCAACGGTTTGGCTTGAATTCCCTGCTACTTGAAAACAAAGATGGATATTGTTAAGCTTGTTTTGAGATGGCAAAAGTTTGAACTAGCCAATTAGCTCCGCTGGTGGGAAAACGCATGGGACTCAGTGCTGTCCTATTGCGTGCAGAGGGAATTTGAAAGACAACCGATTATACCGCCCCTCGGACTGAGCACTGTGAACGGTGAGTGCCCAGATCCTACATTTTAATGTGGGTCTGGCTCGTCAGGCTAGCATTTTGGGGATGGCCAATACTAAATTCAATCAGATTCATAGCCTACATCCTGATGTGTTGATATTGAGGCAATGATTCCATGCAAAGGCTTGGGCTTCAGGGCCCCCTGACACCTTGGGCCCCTGGGTCTGGGCCCGGAAGGCCCGTGCAGTAATCCATCCCTGTGACCAGGGTCCCAGAGTTAAATGAACATTGGTATCAAAGGGATCTAGCCTACTACTAGGACCATGGGCGTCGGAGGCATTGTGAAAGTGGGTGGGACATTTCAGAAGGTGGGTATAGGGGTCCTCCCCCAGAACATTTTTTTTGGACTAGATGCAATTTCCTAAATTCTGGTACATTTTAACAGGTTATTTAGATACTTCTATATAACAAAATAAAGCCAGCCTACGAAATGAATAAAAAGTAAATCATGCATAATTTAAAAATAACTCAAAAGGCTACTTGGCTATGCAATAAGGTTTCCATTACAGCACCGCAGACGTTCAATGAACGCATGAAAGCGGATGGTTTGTTTGAAATCCCGACACTCTTTCAACTACATGGAACATAATAGTGATCATCAAATACCTCCCCAGATTTCAGTGCCCATCAGTCCCAACATTTAACAATGTAATCAAACAGTCCAAAAGTAAATTAAATATCAAACTAAACCGAAAATGTCATGCTATGGAAGGCCTACCAGTATGCCGCTCCAAGAAACGCATGTCTCAAAATAAAACTCGCATAAGAAATAAAGGGCTGTCTCGAATACAATCCTGCCCCTAAAGGCCTGTACTTACTGTCTTAAGGCCCAGGCCATAATTTGAGGATTTACAGTATCTAAGTAGACAAACTGGCTTCAGATATCCAACAGAGTGAATAGAGATTGTGCAGTCTTAGCTGTGGTTAGTGACGTGATGCTGTTAATGGAGAGTTTTACATAGCCTAGCGTAAACCTATAGGTTATTATTTATTTGGCGTACCTATAAGGCTTTTTACCTTATCAAAAGTGAGGGGGATGACTGATCTCTTCAACACTGCGGGGGATTTAGCGCTTGTCACTGTGTGTGTGACAGAAGAGGAATGGGAGAATGTGTGTAACAAAAAAAAAAAGTTTATGAGCGATTTACGCGCAAATGGGAGAATCCAATGAAAATGACAATGAAGCACTAAACAGATGCTGAAAACAGCACTGGTATTTTGCACGGCAAAAGTGGGGGGGTCCAAACTAAAAATTTTAAAAAGTGGGTGGGTGTTTTGTAAGAATTTAAGAAATGTTTGTATATTTTAACTTTTAAATGCATCAATCAGGTGCACTTTCAAAATAAATTCAGAGGTCAGACTTGCTTATTTTTATGGAAATATTTGTGCTGTAGCCTAAGCTATTTTGCACTTCAGAATTATAACCATGCACACACAGGTGGAATAGTTATGGTGATATTGAAATAAGTTCACAACCACAAAAACATATGCTACATTTCACAGTTCAGAAATGTTCAAAAATGTGTGTACATTTCAGCACTCCATGAAATTATGCAGAAGTGGTCACCTGTGTTATTCAGCTAGTTTATTTAAGATAATATATTGGTCAATTGTAATGGCCATAGCCTACATGCTATTTCTTTTTCAGGATGTACCCATATCTGCATGATGTGAATGTTTGCATATGGCTTATGTCAGGCTTTATATCAATATTTGTGTCTCGTTATTTGATTTTCTTCATATTTTTGCATTAATGTCACTAGGAAGCATGCCAATATAAATATATTAATTTATCTGTAATGGAATTGGCTGGAACCTGACAATATAAGAACCATGATAGTGGGATAATCTATGACTGAGCAATTTACAAAAATGTATGTAGGCCTACTGACAAATAGTTTACATTAGAATACATTATAATTTCGCCCCAATGAGGCTATGTAGAAATGTGTTGCAATTTCAAAACCGGATTACTCAGGAACCACTTATTGCACAGAGGCATGCTTTATATCCTCGTATTCTGTACGGTTTGCTGTTTATTGTGAAATTGGGTTTGCCACGTGTTGTGGGAAGGGTTAGTGAAATATTAAACCGAGAGTAATGGGTGTGCACTGTGTGGAAAATGCAAATATGATTAGTCTAAATTGCACGTCGGTTCAATGTTAATTTTCTCGCGAACCATTTATCACAGCAACTTGGCGCTAATATCATTGGAAAGCTTAGATCCACCGTTCACTTGATGTGTGATATCATATGTATGGGTTTAGTTTAGTTGAACCTTATCTGCCAGGTATTTGACCTACCAGGTTGACACTTCAGCGTGAAAAATACTCAATAATAGGCTACTCAAAGCTGAAGCCGGGGAAATGTGGGGGGAATGCGCCTGGGACGGCTTCTGAAGTAGCATCGCAAATGAGAGAAAATTTAGAAAATTCCACAGACAGGGAAGGGCTCTTGAACCCTCTCACCGTCTCTGAAAGCATAACCGTGGCTCAACAGGTAGATCTATAGATAGGCTAAACTCATTTTTCAGGCATGACCGACCGGGTTGACACTTCAGCGTGAGAAATTGGGGGTGTGGCGTGTGAGTGTGTGAAACGAATCAAATGCGTGTGTCTCACGGCCAATAGACCTCTGAAGTTCGCCTACAAAAAAGCTGCCATCTTTGACATCCGGTATCTGGCGATTTTTCCTATGGGAAAATAACATGGGGATTTTGAATTATCGCACCTGCTAAACTCTCGCGGGGATGAAAAAGTCTGAAATGCAGACGTTTTCCTGAACACACTTTTGTCCTCTGCCTTCGAGTGGATATTGTGATCTCCAGTACGTGAAGGCGGCACACTTAGATTTTTGCTACCCCAGAGCTAACTTTCAATGCAACTTGCCATAGGTAGTTAGCGTCAATTAAGAACTGGATCTCCTTATATGGGCAAAGATGGCCGTTTTGGTTCTTTTTTGTAGGCGAACTTCAGAGGTCTATGCGTGAGAGTTGGCGGGAAGCCAGAAAAAAATGACGCTGCAATATAGTGAGTGCGCCCAAAGACGTGAGGCATTTCATTTTAGAAAAGAGAACCAATTACAACCCACAATACTTTGTTGTTGATTGGTAGCCTATCAGAGCTACCATTCAGACAAAGACAAAGCAGATGCCCTGTTCACAATCAATCAGCTTCAGCGACTAGGCCCTAGGTCTAAGGTAAAATGGATGCAAAGAAACAATTAAAGGCGAAAGTGTCAGCAAAGGACAGCTCTATTCAATTGCACGATCTGTCCGGGAAAGCGATTCTCGTTGAGTTTAATGCGTCATGCAATGTTGGGGCATGGCACCTCGACGATCGCATTCCTCAATATATTTATCGCATAGGCTAACCCTGGCGGAACACAAAAAATAGTTTTGTTTACCCATATGCTTCGCTGGTTTAACGTGATGAGAACGGTGCAAACTTAACTGATGGGATGAGATCTACAATTCTGACTATGAAATGATTTAAGCATAGCTACAGCAAAGTCCTGTAAAATATGTAATTTTAATGTAGCCCAAAATGATTGGCTATTAAAGAAAAGTTAGACAAGGCTTTCTGCCCTACCAAAATGTATGGTCACCGCACGCTACTGGGTAGCCTTACAGTCGGATAACTTTAGACATCAACATAGGGAGCGAGACGGAATTCGGGAGTCTTACTCTCGGGATTTTGCGG
>NW_027468657.1:31958100-32190600 GCF_046254945.1 Alosa pseudoharengus
ATATAGCACAATGGATACTTGTGTATGACGTACACAAAATCACAGAGTGGCAACATGATTGGCTAATTCATTTCTTTTTAGAAATGGGAATAAAATGAGAATCCAACCACAATCCCATTAGAAGTAATTCTGTTATCAGAACAATGGGCTTCTTAGGGATGACATAGCTGACACTTTAATCGTGTGTTTGAGTCTCTATCGAGCTCAGACTGGGGATCTCTTTCAGGCCACAGCTCAGTAAATTAGTTCATTATTACATTTGTGGAACAAAATGAACTACAGCTAATATTGAACTGCAATTGTTATACAAGCACCATGTTGACTTTACACATGGAGAGGAACAACCGAGAACATGATGATCTGTGTTTCAGTGTAACAGAGCTTAAATCGGAAAAAAAAGAATAACTTGATGCAAGCAACAACAACAAAAATGCTGTGGATTAGAATAGACTGTGGATAGACTATAAAAGCCCCCCCAACCTACACACACACACACTCAGAATCAGATTTACCAAACTCCACAAGAAGTCTGTTTCAGGGAAAATTAATTATACTCTACAAACATGTGTTCAATTTCCAAATTCCACCTCTGGTTTGTTAGATATGCATGCCAAGGCAAACCATCACATGTTTGGCTGGGTAATTAACAACTGATTTATATGATTGCATGCATGGTCATTCTGTTATCTATTATATACAGTACATGACCCTATTTGGTATAGAGGGAACCTATTTAAACTGACAAATGATTTATGTGACTGCACATAGAAATACCCCTGAAACGCAATACAGTCAAATGTTTAGAATATCCATTGTTACAGGAACTATAAACAAGACAGAATATATAAAATTAGGATGGCGTTAGCATTGCCGAGGTGAAGGGTT
Organism: Alosa pseudoharengus; assembly: GCF_046254945.1. Lineage (NCBI taxonomy): Eukaryota > Metazoa > Chordata > Actinopteri > Clupeiformes > Clupeidae > Alosa > Alosa pseudoharengus. The sequence goes on from NW_027468657.1 coordinate 31,958,986, forward strand.
CAGTTGCACTGATAAAAAGAGTATCCCTCCCATATTTGTAAATTACTTTAGATGAAAGCACTCGCTAAATAGATAGCTGTAAAAGCACTTCAACTCTAAATTGACTATTAATGTTTTATTTATCATTTTATCTCTCATATTTGGCAAACCATGGGGTTTGTAGATGTGAATCGAGAAAGGAGAGCTTCATGAACTGTGATTAAACTTTATCATGGTGTCCTCATCAAAAGCATGTACTGTATTTCGTATAAAAAGGCAGAGATGATGTCAGTCAGTCAACCACCCCCCCACCCCCATCACCACCGGGAACAGTCTCCCAAACACTCCCAAAAACCTCTGCCCCTGCCCTGAGCCCTATAGGACTTGTGTATTATCGAGCCCATTCTAGAAGTGACCACGCTTAATGATTGAAAGAGGGATATTGAGCCCGCTTAATTAGCTTCATCTGAGGAATTATTAAGCCCTAATATAATGGCGTGATTCATCTCTCCCACCATCTGGTTATGGAGAAGTGCTCCTCTGGTGCTGATTGCTTCCCCCGGTGCGGCGGCGGAGGTAATAGGCTGTTCAAAGGCTGCTCTGCCATGGACAGCTGAGCAGAGGTGGAGCCGGAGCAGCTGGGGCTCAGTCTGTCACCAGCTGCCTGTCACAGGTACACGGCTCACCACGGCCCTGCCAGCAGCCACCAGGGGTGGGGAGGGGGTGGTGGAGGAACATTAAGCCTCGTGAGCATTTGTCTAGAGAAGTATGAGACTGATGAGTCAGTCTCCCTCCATTCAAAAGCCCTTCCACATGGGGGTGATTATTCCTCCCTAAAATCGTGTTTCTCTCTCTCTCTCTCTCTCTTTCTGTTTCTCACAGGAATTGAAAGCATCACGGACAACTCTACAAGCGACTCAATTGGAGGCACGCACAGAAGTCGCCTCTGAAGACTACTCAGTCCAAGTTTGCAATGCATTCTTGTCATTTTTGCATGACCCCACGGGCCAAAAAAGCATTAGAGGACCATTTGAATAACAGACATAAAAGATGGCATTCATTGAAGGAAGAATTGAAATGGCTGTGCTAGCCTGCACTGCCTGCGAGCTTGTCACTGAACCACAAAAGCTTCCCTTGCAGAACAACTCGCTATTGTAATGTTTCCCCTCAGATACTTTTGGCAGCAGAAGTTCCCAGGTGGAACAGAAGCAGGTGCAGCTCTACTCTGAGGAGGGTCCAGCTCAAGATATCTGCCTTTTATCAGTGACTACTTCTGTCTTTTCCTTTCCCTTGTGATAGATTTACAAAATCTATCTACAGTAACTTTAGTTCTCTTTCAATTACCATTGTCCTGTTTTAAATGCTTCACAGAGCTAACATCCAAATGTTCTCAGGTTTTACATCATTTTGTTCTGGGCTTGACATTACTTCTTGTCGCGTACAATATGTAAAGCACACAGAAATAAAACACTCCAACATACTCACAGAAACCTACACTGCTAAAACCATACCACAATCCTTTCGCTACAATTAGAGATACCAGTAGTCTCTTTGCAAATGAAAGTCACATTGAGAAAAGTGTGCATGCTAGTGTAACAGGTCATCAAAGCAGAACGTTACAGTACATCCAGACTTGCCCTCTATCTTTCCCCCACTAACAACACAGCAGCGAAACTTTATGGTGATGGTGGGGTTTCATCTTGACCGCTGCCCTGGCTGCAGACTGTAATTTGGCTGCTCCTGGGGGTTGGGGGAGGGAGGTCTGTGGATTTCTCACCTTATTGTGCAGACAGAGGTCATGTGACCTAAGGCCCATTTCAGCATCCTCCCAGTGGTGAGGTTTGCTGGTGATGACCTGGTGATTGACCCACTGATAGGGCGTGCCGTTATTTGCGCCCCGTGATAGAGGTCGAGCATCGCTGTTTGACTTTGAGGATGGCCAGACGCCAAGCAAACGATTCTCTCTTTCTAACTCAACCTTCTTACCAGCACAGCCACACACACAAGGCTATAAAGCATAATTGTCCACCAATATGCAGTAATACTGTTGGGAATCTCACTCCATTGCTGTCCAGAAGGCACTAAACAGCACTATGTGCCAGTGTGGCAGAGAGAGAGAGAGAGAGAGAGAGAGAGAGAGAGAGCGATAGTGCAAGAAAGAGAGAAAGATAGTCTTTAGTGGCACTGGCACTAGTTGTTGGTGGCAGTCTGGTGGATATAGATCTGTTCCAAGAGGAATCCTCCCTCTTCAGCTGTCACCGAGGAAGAAAACAGAAATCGTTAGTGTGCGTTTGCCATCTCTTGGAACCACCACCTGGACAGACTGGAAAGACCTCAGCATTTGATGTCATTATGAAAATGCCTTGGTAAGAGGAACTGTATCAAAATCATTCAATTTCATTGGCCCCAAATTGTCAGTTTTCTGTCCGTCCTGTGGCTGCGTTTCCAATGACTCACAGAGACTCTCTTCACAGAGTGGCTTTGTTGCTGGCTGTTGTGCTCTACCTGGGTGGTACGATGGAACATATTGTCCTGTGGTTTAAATGAGGATCATCAGTCTGATTCTGATCTGAGGCCATATGCCAGGCTTCCATCGACACTCCTCCACGCAAGTCCTGGTCATCCTACAGTATGGGTGAAATGATTCAACTGAGTCCACAAGAGTTAATGTCAGTCTTGTAACAATATTTATACATTCACCTTCTACTCAAGAGTATTAGGTGGATCTCAATACCTTCAATCTAAACTTTCTCACCGCTATGTCCTCCAATTGACATTCGGGCGGGGGGGGGGGGGGGGTTGGGCATTATTAAGGGCATTTCAGCTCTTCACATGCAGTCTGCGGAGAGAAGAACTTTGAGCTCACGTCATTAATTCAACTATTTCAAGTTGGCCATGAAAGAAATACCTCCCTGTCATACATTTAAAATGCAAATCAAGACCTGAGTGGGAGATCTGTCAAGTAAGTGCTGTTTTGATATTTTTAAATGTTAATAAAATGGATCATATTCAAATTACAGGAATACGTGCCAGACTCTCTAATAACCAACACATCAAATATACATACATAGTTTACAAATATGTTAAAATATAAGGTTATGCAAGTCCATTTCTTTAAGTCCCTGCTTGATAACCCTAGGGATTTTTGCTAAGGCATTCAGGCTGCTGGTAGCCCATGTTGTGCCGTGAAGGAGAAATTTTATGAATCACGGGAGCTATATTGCTGATTTTGTGAAGTTTCAAAAATATGCCCCTCAAAGTCAAGACTCATGTCAAATTAAGATCAGAACCATATTAGATTACAATTACATAAAACAGTCTAGTTTTGAATGAAACACAACCTTATTGTGTTCAAAAAGTCATTCCAATTAAGTAATCCATTAAACTGGGGGGGATTAAACAAATTCACGTTTTTCTCTCAAACACAATGTTATTACGTTGAACTAACATTTTGCCACAGCAATGAATTTATCCAACAGAATCATGTAAGATCAATGTGAAGCACCTAAGTACTGAATCAGTAAGGCAAATGAACACGGATGCCTTGGTGTCACCATTTCATTGTGTTCCCATGAGCCTTTGCAAGAACACTGAGATAATCACGCAGCTAACAGTGTTGTCAAAAGTTTTCACATGAGTTTTCTTAAAGAGGGTTATGCTTAGAGACCAGTAGAATTTGAAACCGAGTTGTATCTAATAGGGCTGTCAATCGATTAAAAAAATTAATCTAATTAATTACATAATGTGATTAATTAATCTAAATTAATCGCGTATATCATTTTTGCTGTGAAAGTATTTTAAATATTTAAATTCAAATTAATCATTGAATAATCAACATTAGTGACATTAAAGTTAAAAAACTCTTTTATTATTATTTTCACTGTTCAAATAATTGCCATAATAATCTATGATATGACCTAATATGCTGAGGAAATAAATTCAAATGTGCTTCGGGAAGAAGTTTTTTTTCACATACAAGGCATTTCAGGCCACAGATATAACCTAGGGGACACAATGAAAATGAATAAACACTCCCCTCAATGTCAACACTTATTTCTTTGCATTGATGTGCGACTATAGAGTTGATGAACTCCGGTGATATGCAAATTCCTTGCTGCAGACATTTTCAGGCCATTTTTTAAAAGTAAATGTTCCAATCAATGATCCAAGCAGCACGTTTTCTTCTCTCCTTCATTTTACAGTCTAATTTTTACTGACTAGAACGGCTCGGGGTCAAAGGTCATACGAAATCGATTAATCTGCACTAATTTTTTAAATCAGTTATTTTTTCTCAAATGAATTAATCAAAATGAATCAGTTATTTTGACAGCCCTAGTATCTAATGTTATGCTTTGTTATGTTTCAGCATGTTTAATATCACAATTATCTTCCTTTAATATTGATGTTGCAATACTAATTACATCTGAATGCCTACTCTCAGTACATGTCGCCTGTATAACACAATGACATTGAAATTACATGAATAATTCATGTAAGCTTAACTTAAACAATTTCATTGGAGTTACTTGATCAAATTGGGTAATTTTGTAAACCGAAAGAGAAATGTTGGATTCATTCTAGACATTTCATTCATGTGCAACTGATGTACACAACAAAATCAAGTAAATCCAGCGGGTTTTTTTCAGTGTGGGATTGAGTCTGTGCTCATAAGGGATATGCAGTGTTGTGTGTGGTGTTGTGACTGTTATGATATTACGCAGGGGAAAGTCAGAGGTGTTCTCACTCAGAGTGCTCATGCCACCATTATAGGTCGTCTCAGCTGCATGACCACTACAGAAAGGTAGCCATGACCCACTCACCTCAGTGTTTGGGGCCTTGTTGTTTTTTAAACAGACCAAAAATTCGAACTCTCTTTGCAGACTCTCAAATGAAGTCTGGTGTTTTCAGGGCCACGTAGAGACCCACCAGGTATGATTACGCGGTAATACTCCTCAGATCTAGACCTAGACCTTAGAGGAGAAAACATGAACTCAATACCTGCTTGCCTGACTAATGAACAGTTTGAGGAATTCAGAATGTTTTGTATAATGGGAGCTTCAACAAAAGCAGTGTGTTCATAATGACAGTTATACCTTTTTAAAAGAATTTGAAAAGAATCTGCCCACACTGACCTCTTTGGAGGCTTAGAAATTCATGAATATAAAAATGGCGGTGTACTTACGGTACCATTTCATTATCACCACGCACCACTCTGATGATATGGCCACTTTGCCATTTGGACAAATCATTTGCTCCTCAGTGGTGAATCAACTGGTTGTCAAGGGGAGCCGTTCTCCAACAAACAAATTAACCCAAGACATATTCTTGTTCTTTAAAACATGTGATGTGCTGTGTCTACAATCTTGTGATTTCAATTCGAATGGCTAATTAAAACGGCACAGGCCTCGCACTTCATTACCTGAGCTCTTGACAATTTGTGGGCCATTAAGTCGCTACCTGTTATGGTGGGGGAGCTTTAGAGGTGAACATCTGGAGGTTATTAGACAGAGCATGAAATGAAATGTCACCAGCGCTTTTCACTGCCTCTCTGTGTGAGAAACAGAGGATAATGAAATATAATGTTAAGGTTTCAGGGTCATGGCTGCTTGAACGAGCGTTTCAGAGACACAGCAGCACCAAACAAAAGTTCTTTACTGGCACTAGCACAGTTGAAGGCAGTCTGACAACGTCAGGCTGAAGCATTAAGTTAATAAAAAAATAATACCATGAAAGGCTCTCAAGCCTCACAGAAAAAAAAAACGAAAACAAACACAAACACATTCATTAAACACGTAAACACTTCGGCCTTTGGCCTACCTTGGACAACTTTGGAGGTTCCAAGGGCTTCCATTGCAGCAACAAGTTGTTCCATCCAAATAACTTCAAATAATTCCCTTCTGCTGAATAGAGGTGCTCACGGAAAGTATAAGGTCTAGATTCTTTACTGAGTGTCCAACTCAGAGAAGGAATGGCAGAGAAGTAATAGGCTCAGTGTTTGAGAGAGAGAGGCTTTTATACACAATGTGGGTCCAGCCTTGCCTGTCCTGCCTATTGAGGAAGCAGACAATAGGGCCTCCTACAAGCTCTCTGGAAGTCATATTTTTTTTGAGCTTCATGTTTTGAATCTCCTCTTTAGAATTTTCAGAGCTTCAAGGATTGTGTAAATGTATTTCTTTAATTTATGTTTCTTTGAATTATTTAGGTGTTCATCTATGTTAAATGTCCTCTTCCTCTGAAATCTCAAAATCATGTTAAACTCAGCCTTGGGCTATGTTTGAGTCTAGGTTAATCAATATTTTTTTAAAAGAAAAGGTTGAGGCTTAATCTTTCATTAACTATTAAGCTGCCACTTTGGAAGTAGTCTATCACCAGAATATGTGAAATAATAGGCATTTTATAAGAATAAGCCTGAGTCTGAGTTGAATATTTGATCATGTGTTTTTGCTGTTTTTTGTTTATTTGATGCTTTATTTTTATGTGTATTCATCCCCTAAGGTCTTTATGCTTATGACTCCTTCACTTTAATGTTAATGTTGTTTTCATTTGGCCCAACAGCAGAACAAACAAATACAACATAGACACACAGAACCTCATTCTTCACCTTCATTTTGAAAACAATCATGCTTTTTCATATTTGACTCAACATTATTGCACCCAATGTTTGAGATCTAGTCAAGCGCAACAAACACAACTTATCTTACTGTAATCAAGATATCAACTTTAGCTGATATATTTTGTATTTAATTCATATAAAACCCAAATATAGCCAGGATATTTTTGTCTATACTTTCTAAGACATTGAGGTTGCGTTATAGTTGAGTAGAGGAGCTCATTTTATAAGGAGACTGACCTTTGAAATTATGTTAGCAGCAACCACGTTCTGTGTTGTTCATTCCCCGGAGTCAAGAAACAGGCCTAATGTGTCTCTGCTAATGTTCTGAGGTCAGAAGGCATGGTAAGAATTGGACTCATAATGTTGGATAGAAGCACAGAAGAAAATGCTAATAGCATGGATTGATGAAGAGCTTTCCTGAGATGTTCCTGTGATGGAGGTAGAAACCCGAGTCCACTTGGAAATGACACCAAATCATGTCTTCTCCTGGCAGGGATTGTTACAGGACGAAGTGAGTGTTTACATTGGAACAATTGCCCAATCAATCTAAAATGTCAGCAGTCTGGATCTGCTATTTCGCTCATCAGCATGCGTGGAGTTCTGTGAGAAAGGCCGTGGTTTCTGTGGGGGTTTTCCGTCCCAGTAGCTTTAACAAGCACATGTGCCCGTTTTACCTCTCATCGTATAGACTTCTTTTTAGTCTGTCTTTCTACAGTACGTGACAGCAACACCGATACTCACATAAAACTCTTCTCTGTTGGGATGTATTTCCACAAAAGTAAAGTGATGTGTTTGCCAACTACGTGAGGGGGGGGGGATCTATTTTATGTAGAGCATTGGAAAGATCTGTTTAGTTTATCAGTTCCCCACTGTATCATTTCATAAGTATGTTTACTTGCTTTGATCAACATCTATATATCCTAACAATATATTGTCACATGAAATATCATTCTGTTTGACACGCTACACAGCTACAACAACAGTTTTACGATTCATTTTTATCAAAATAGAATTAATAGATAACAGACCATGGACAATGTTCAGTATTTAGGTGTTGCATGCATATGCCTTCAAGTGGTTTGTTTTGGCCGGCACATTTCAAAGCTCCTCACAAAAATCTTGGTGAGCATGGTCCCGGACATGGATTTCTACACAAGTCATTTTGTTGTCACTGATATAATTTTGTGAGATAGCAGAGTATGTTCCCACTTATGAATAGCTTTGCTGCTGAAAGGACAAAACATCCTCCTTTTTAAAAGATTTTTTGCTGTATGACTGCTGCTTTACTTACCTCAGTAGACTGCAGTAATTGTCTGGAATATAACTGAAGAAACACACACACACACACACACACACACACACACACACACACACACACACACATATATATATATATATATATATATACACAATGTAAAGCATCATATCGTCATATGATCTAATTAAAAGATTGACTGGAAGATGGTCAAGTTAATCTGTCATCAGTTGAACAGGGGTTATGGGTACTGAGATTTTGGCATGTTGGATAAGTGCAGTCATGTCCCCTGTAGTTGTCCTTGAATCCATCAGAAATCCAGGTATTAAGTTTGGAAAAATTTAGTCACAGAAATAATAGAAACGTGTCAATGTTGCCATCTTGTGGATATAAAAAATAAATCATTCAATGGTACACAGCAGCAAAAGATGAGCATCATTAACAATGCCAATTCCAGAGCAGTATATACTGTAGCTCTGGAGCATTAGTGCTCTGCACTCTACTTCCTGTTTTAAATCCTGACCTCACCTTGTGGTTTTATTATTCAACCTGTAGCAATAAAACTACTTTGCTGTGTAAAACTACTTTGCTGTAACACAGCAAAGTAGTTTTATTGCTACAGGTAAAAAGAAATACATAGAAATACAAAAAGAGAAATACATGAAATACAGTATGTACTTTGAATGAGTATCCAAACAGTCAGATAGATTCGGCTTCAGCCATACACCAGTGCATTTTTAAAGACCAGTTCTGCTAAAATGTGATTGCTCATGGCTATTCTTGATATCTTGAGTTTATTCTTTGGATGACAAGAAAAGTCATCCTTGTGGTGTTCATAGGCTGCATCCATCAAACACACGCCCAGTTTCTTTCTCTCTATGTTTGATGTGGTTTCTCTGTACAAGTTGCAGTGAAAAAACATTTGTGAAATGCCTTGCGACATTTTTCAAACTGGAGTTATAGCTAAAATTCCATAATGACACACTGAGGCATTGTGGGGCTATGACTATGCTGAGAGTCTATAAAGCCTTCTCGCATTTCTGTTATCGCAGTCAAACAGTATTTAGAATCTCACAGGAGATTTGGGTGGTGCATGTTGTACTTGGGATGATATGCGCTAATCAACTCCTTTGAGTCCCTCCTTCTAAAGCTGGCACACAACTTGCTGTGTCTTTGCGTTACATCATTCTCGGCATGGCACATTATTAAGCTTTGGGGATCCATCTGGAAGAAAGCCTCGCCTTCAGATTTGTCATTCCAGAGAGTTGCAATTGTTACAAGGGGAGATGAATCGCTCGCCATCCAAACCAGTGTAAGCTGAGGGGAAATAATTTATGTACAGTTTTAGAGCACAGAGCACATACTTCGAATAGACATGGTTCCCATCCTTGTGATGTTGCCCCTTTGTGTATTGTACTAATGACAGGAGGATGTTTTGTAAGGGACAGGGTTTTTCAAATAGGAACAAAAAGGGAAGGTAGGTTGCCCCCACCCATCCCCCGACCCTTCTCTCCCGCCCCCACCTCCCCCCTCACCTCACTTTGTAGTTGCCACAACGTTGTCCAATCTGAAATTCCAACCAGGTGCGCTGTGGTGTCATGGTGAGGCTTAGTTATGCAGTGGTATTTATTGTCTGCACTGCGGCGGATTATCAATGATTAACATGCCACAGTGGAGACTGAGGCAGCTTCAAAGCAGCCTACTGGCTCCTTCTGGTTGTACATGATCAGGATGCCACGACTCCTCGAGCCCTGAAAAAAAACACATGCATGGACACAAACACATGCTCGCAAATACTTCTCAGTCCCTGAAATGCAGACACACACATACACGCACACACACACACACACACACACACACACACACACACACACACACACACATACTCTTCACCTCTTAATAAGCATGTACACACGAAAACACACTTTGTGTTGTTTCTTGGAAAACACATAAAACACACACACAAACACACACACTCACATAAATGTGCATATATCGAAACATGCTGTGAGGGGCATGCTTATGGAGAGAGGCACAGCTTCTGTTCTGTCTCAGCAGCTGATGGCAGTAATCGCTACTATAAAGCACCAGAGCAGAAGAGACTGTCAGTGTATTACTGTAATGCATTGGCACAAAATCACACTCTGCTAGACTTCTTTCAATGTGTCCGGTTATGCAGCATTGTGATTCATAAATCCCATAATGTTATGTTATAGTGCCTCTGTCAAATGTCATTGTTCAACATTACCTCATGTACTGTAGCCTAGTCCTATAAGAATACTCTCCCCACTCATAATATTGCTACGTTTATTCATAAATTACTAAAAGTGTTTAATAATGTACTAAGCATAATAGTGTACTAAGTCAAATGATACCTCTCAGCTGTATGTGCAGTTCATATTGATTTTCAAACTTTGTCCTTGTCTATATGTCTTGTGTGTTCTGGTATGGGAGTTTGACTAGCCATTAGATGTGCAGTCATTGATTTTAAAGAACAAAGAAATCTAATTTCTTATTTCTCACTGCAGCATATGGAAGTAAAAAAATCTGATTAGATGGCAACTATGTACATGCACTAACAATGGAGCGAGGTTAAATTAAATACTCTTTAAGACGAATCCATGCTTCTTTGACATTAGTAACATGTTGTATGGCATAAGCATTCCAAGTGATACCATTTTCTAAGAACAACAGAGCTTACTAGTCAGTCTTCTGGACATTTGTTCAAGGATAAGTCTTGACACGCACTCACACAAGGCTATCAATTTTCATGTCCAGTTGAGCTCTCCGTTCACAGCAATCTGCACTGGAATCACAAAAAACCATAGTGTCTCCTCTCTTCAATAATATCAGCCTCTTTAAAGGCAAATTGGTGCAGAGACGAGTTTCAAGGCTGAATCTACAGAGAAAATGCTCGACTAAAATTCTAACTTGCAGTATACCGCAAGTCAACAGGGGCTCACTTGTAACGTGTATACTAAGATCAAATAAATCTTGTGAAGTTGTTAACGGAGGTAGGCTTCATTCCTGACTCCGAGCACAAACCAGTGGAATGAGGCAAGCCACTGGCAGGCCCTCTGGCAATATATGTAGAGTACAGGCCTGGTACATGTGATGCGGTTGCCTGCAGAGAGGCCACCTACAAACCGCTCTGAAATTGATTAAATCAAGGCCGCGTGCCACTGTGCAGAGCTCTTTTGCAGCCGAAGCTCGAGCATTCCCTGCTGTGAGAAGACTGTCATTGCCTTCAGTTTCATGTTTATTATGCCATCGTTGTTGGGATTAGGTGTACAGTACTCTCATTGCACATACGGCACACAGTGCTTCTGCTCTCTCTGCTCGTGTGCTATGATGTGATACACACCTTGACACATCAGCGCCAAAAGAACACCGTATATGTACATGGCATGCTTTACATGAAAGAAACTGAAAATATGTATGTGAAATTATTCAGAATGTTAAACATTGATGTTATAAGAGGTACATGCAATGGCATGCTCATCAGTAAAAAGAGTTACTGTTTTTGATCTAGCTAACATCTTGAACATCTTGGAACATGAAAGCACCAATGATTGACAACTAGGTAGGCCTACTGCATTTTCATTTTTGTCTCTTGTCGAATAATTGAATTATTTAGATAGACAGATATGTTCTCTGATATGTTCTAGTTTGTGGATACAAGAGCTGTTTCAATTTGAAGTTGATTCTGCACATGTGCCAGGAAGTCCTGCTTAGTGCAATTTCTGAAAAGTTCAGGCACACAGTGAGATCTCGACCTCCCTGGAAAGATTCTTTAAAGCCACAAAGCCTCTGAAGTGGACAGTGGCTTTTTGGAGTGAATGGCTCAGGCCCCAGATAAGGCCGTCCATCTCTCAGAAATAGGTTTGGTGGACTTGGCTGAATCTGATATGTTTCAGTGATTTTAAATCCGCAATCATTGTGTTCTTCACCTCTCTTCACTTTGGTGGAGATTAAGTTCAAAAGTTCATACACTACACAGTTAAAGCCAAGGACCAGGTTTCATGTATGCCAGGATTGCCTGTGTGAAGTTCACTGTACAGCATCTGTGTGTGTGTGTGTGTGTGTGTGTGTGTGTGTGTGTGTGTGTGTGTGTGTGTGTGTGTGTGTGTGTGTGTGTGTGTGTATGTGTGTGTGTATGTGTGTGTGTGTGAATAACCTTCAAGTCACCTTTCAGTTGTGTCCACAATGGAATACACCAGCTGTCCTTTTGAAAGAAGGCTAGAGAGGGCTAGACGTGTATAATTCCTGTGTCTCCCACCAGACACCAGGTTCTCTTATCAGCAAGGGTATTTCTGTAATGTACTATAAAGGTAAATTTAATCATCCAAGCTGTTGTTAAAGACTTGAAAGCACACAGACATTGTTAATCAAAATTTCCATATTCCAGATGAGTGATATTACTATTAAGTAAATCTAAAGAGAATTAAAATAGGCTGTTTCATGACTAAATGCCACTTAACTTCAGTTGACCCAATTGGTTTGTGTTAGAGCAAGCCTCAGTGGTGAATCTGGAGATGTTTTTGTATCTCTTAACAGATACTGTGTCTATGTAGTGTTATCATGATTCAAATTTACAAAGAAAAATAATACTATGAAACATGTATATACTGTAGGTGACCAGTTTCATATTCTGTCACATGTGTGCCACCTAACCCGTGCTCTGGAGTTAAATGTGAAAGTGTAACCTTTGAGTCAGGTAAAGTAATGACCTGGAAATTTAATTGTCATGGGTTGTTAATCATCTTTATAATTTCAGACTCTGCACAGTGACTAACCTCCTTAGGCTCACAGAAAGCAGTAATGCTGCTGGAGATATATTAAGGAAAGTCAGCAATCTGAGTGTGATGTTGAACTTGTGACCTCAAATTATATATCTGACCTATGCAGAAGTGTAGCTGTAACTGTTACAATCATGATCATGGTAGTCTATTCTCTGAGACAATCATATGTTTTTACCCTGTTTTAAAAACAAAACAGTTTTGTTAGCTCTTCTGCCAGTGCAAAAGCCCATCTGTGGTTGCTGACACTGTTGTGGCATAATCACCTTGGACCATTTACATTTCTCTCTGGATAAGTAGACCAATCATGGTTTAAAAGTGACGGGATCTTTGGATATGGGTCTTTGGACCCAAATGACTTTAATCGCAGCACATGTGCATGTAGACCCTAAATTGCTGAATGTCTCCCAAGAAAGTTGAAGCCCATTAAAATGATAGATTGCACAGTGTCACGGTTTATGCTGAGGGACAGTTTACACCCACAAAACAGTCTAATTGCATTCAGTCTGGTCCACAATTGTTGAATTTGGAGCTCTCCGGAGAGTTGGCAACGAGCCATCTGACGGCTTTGCTCTGCCTTTGAGGGAATAGAAGGAAAAATGTAAATCCTGACAAACAAAAAGCAAGCGTCCGAATCATCTGTCGCCTGTTGACAGGCCTCCCTTGCATAATTTCAGAGACGGCTACGGCGAGCGATGGGCAGACTCATTTTCCTCTGGCTCCCATCTTGTTGATCCCCCACTTTCTTCTTATCACATCTTGTTAAAATACTTGGCACTTAGCGTTCTGTTTGAGTCCCTGAGATTCAATCAGTAACCACATGGTCGGTTTCGAACATCTGATGTTCCAAGTGTGGATTCCTCCCCAGCGAATCCGTAGTCAATACTGCTTTTTGTTTTTTTGTTTCTTTTTTTTCTGGAGTGGGAACGGTACTTCAAGAATGGTCTTTGTAATCCTGCCTTGTATTAAATCAGAGATTTTTCCCCTCAAAGGAGAAACATAAATATGAAGGCAGGAATTTTGATCATCAAGAAGAAGTTGAAAGAAGAGTGTGCCTATCTGTGCAAGTGTGTCTGTCGATGTGTGGTGTGTGTGTGTGTGTGTGTGTGTGTGTGTGTGTGTGTGTGTGTGTGTGTGTGTGTGTGTGTGTGCATCCATACTGTATGTGCAAGCGTTAGTGTGGGTCTCTTTGTGTGCCTCACAAGATAATGAGATGACAATGTGTTCACAGACCGTGTAAGGCACGTCTCTGTTGTGATGAAAAGCGTGTTGGCAGCATTGAGATGGACAAGAGAGACCAGAATCTTAGTCAGAAATTCTCTCTTCCTAGAGTTCAGACCACAGTGGGAGGCATATTTAAAGTATAATGTATTTACTGCCATCTCTGATTGACAGTGAACTGTGGATAGTTCTGTATTCTTTGAATAATGGCAGATGTTTTATTAAAAATAAATAAGATATGAACACTGAATATCAGAATCTTGTCTGATGTTTTATTGAGTTAAGTGCATAGATAGTATCCATATTCTTGTGTTATTGTTTTTTTTATAGATAAGTTGAATATAGATTTGGGATCATTTGAACTGTCTATACTGTTTGTTCTGACATGCTTCCACTTATATTTCTTGTATTCAGAATAAAAAGATAAAGATACTTTTCTGTAAAGTTCGCCAGTTAAAAAGAAATCCAATCCAAGGTTCTGATTAAAAATGTATTTGTATTGACAATAACCCTCAACATTTACTAATTTACACATGTTCATTTGATCAGTTTGTTGTCTCCATAGGTTTTGAATCCTTGGACCTGGACTTGTTTGGACTTTTCTTTATCCATTGAGGTACAGAACCATTGAGATATGTCTAAGCATAAGATATAGAGCTAAACTCTGAGGCTATTTAAAAGTTTGAAAGCTTACATAAAGGCTGGTGCACAACAATACATATTTCTTGCAGGACTGAGTATTTAGATATTCTTTAAAGTAATCATGATGTTGTTCCCACCTTTCTAATGCTGACTAGTTTGTTTAAAAAATACAAAATAGTGTACAATCTTGGCTACATCAAGATTGACATATGACAAGAAAATAATTTGTAAAAATAATTTGTGTAATGGAAATCTCCGAGTTGGAAGTCACAGCCATTTGGCAAAGAGGACACAGCACCCATCATCTTGTGCTGAGACTATGGGTTTGAGCAAAAGCAAAGCGCTGTTCCGTTCTCACTGTCAAGCCAGGCTGAGAGCCAGAGTTTGAGAAGCAAGCGCAGCCAAGGCTGTAGCAGTGCTGTTGCTGCCGTAAACTTCACATCTGAAGCCATGGAGGTCTGACAACAAGCTTGCCCGTGAGTGACATGGTGAAGTTCCGGCGCCAGGATGTGGATTTTCTCCCTGGCATGGTCAGGCTTACTTGAGCTGTCACACAACAAGCTGTAATGAGAGATCTTGAAAAAAGCACAGCCGACAGCCTTTGTTTTGAAGAGCTTGGCATGACAGCAGGCATATTTACAACAATCAATATGGTAATCCATTCAAGTCCAGATATCCTCCACTAACTGCCCGTTATCCTGGTATGATAACTTCTGTGTTCTTGTGCAATCAACAAAAAGACCATAGTAATCACTAACAGAAACAGTGTGTTAATCGTTAATTGCGTCTGAAAATGGTTTCATCACAAAGGCAGTCGTGGCAGTACAAAATGTGTATGCTTTTCTCCCAGAAATTGCTATTCTCAGAGTAAAGCACTGATGACATACAGAGAGGCGTTCAAGGCAAAAATGGATCCCTGCGATCTTTAATCTGCACTCTAAAGGTACTCAGGAGACACGCTGAAACAGAGTTGGTTTTGTTTCTGATGTAGCTCTATATTTGGGATCAAAGACAATTTTGTAATTTCAAGACCTTCGTGTTGTCACCTGTGCAGTAAAGTGTCCAGGAATGAACCTCACACTGGATGTGATTCATCTGGCAAATCCACTTCAAGGGAGCTCACAATGTCAAAAAGCGAAGACATATTCCAAGCCCAGTAGAAATGAGTAGGATTTTGTCAACCCCACCAAATTTGGGTTGCAAATCCCAACAAAGAACCTAGCTTGTCAACTTCGCCTTTAAATGACAATCCCAAAATAAAAATGCTTTTGTTCTATCCTTTTATGTTCATGCTACAATGCTTTGCATAGCACCACAATGAGCCTTCCTGAAGTGCAACATGGTTATACGCAACAATAAATGCATTCAGAATTCAAGGACTGTCGTGAACCATTTTAGCCACTACTACTGAACTGGGCTCTTTGGGACACAATCCTTTGCCACCATGAAATGTATTGAGGAGATGTGCATTCAAGGGGCATTCTACCAGTATGAAGACACTATCGAGACTGACAAAAGATTTGTTGAAAACTGTTCACCATATCTTCATGCCATCCCAATGTCTTTCACATACACAAATTAACACACAATTATTCCTTGTCAGAGACTTCAGGTCACGCCTCAACTCTGGCATAAAAGTGCTTGTTAGGCTGAAGGGGATGCTTACCCTTTCATTTCTCAATATTTCATCAGCTAGCCTTGTTATTATGCAGAATTGTTAACTCAATTATTTGTCCTTGACCCATATGATGCTGGTTGACAACTACTTTGAACACAAAAGATAGAAAGTAGCTTTTTCATTCCACTGCATGCGTATCATGCTCCGTCAACAACTACGAAGCAACAGCATCATCTACAGAACATTTGAAACATTGCAGTTGAATTGACTGTGTCCCTAATGAGACAAATTAAGAACACATGTCAAAAAAAGAAAAAATAGAGTGTACACAACAATGATAAAGCATGATGTGAAATGATCCTGCAAACAATGAAGTCAATCAACAACAACATTTTATAGAGTGATTTTATAGACAAATAATACCAAGATCCACGCACAGCCTGGTTAGGTGCAGATAGATAGCAGGAACATACTTAATTAGAAAAATTGAGAAAGTTCTACCGCACACTGTTTTGATGTTTCACTTGATTTTATTCAGAGCGAACAACGCGTTTCGCATATAGCGTCCTCAGGTTCGCTCAGGTATGGTCTGAGCTCTCAGGTGTGTCTTTAATTACCTTCTAGTCACATGACCAGTTGTTTGTAACGTCCATTTTAAATGCCAATATCCCATATTCCCATAAACAGTTAAATACAATCAACAATTAACAGACAAAGATATAGAACACGTCCGCAAAGATATACAATATACAATATATACACAATTCTTATCAAATATATACATATATACATAATTATCATCATCAAAAATAGTGTCATCCAAAGTCCAACAAGATCAAAGAGTTTTGCAGAAAAGTACATATAGGTCACAGGTATCATCAATGCATCACCAATGCCACGAATACAGCTAAACCAGTGGACAATACCCCATTGTCTATACACTTACATTTACAGAAAACAGCTTAAGTCCTGTGATTCATTCATGCCAGCGGGTTCAAGAGTGGACAGTTCATTTATCCAAAAGGCCTCTCTTCTCAAGAGCTGTTTGACTATGTTACCACCTCTAGGGTTTGGTTGGTTTTCTGTAAATGTAAGTGTATAGACAATGGGGTATTGTCCACTGGTTTAGCTGTATTCGTGGCATTGGTGAAAACGCGTTGTTCGCTCTGAATAAAATCAAGTGAAACGTCAAAACAGTGTGCGGTAGAACTTTCTCAATTTTTCAGATTTTATAGACATTTCCACTGACAATCCAAACTAAATTGAAATGATCTATTATTTTTTTAGAAATGCATGATATGATATATTGTTATATAATAGTTTGTTTGTTGTTGTTTTTATCACAATATGTATCAGCACTGTGCAAGCCACTGTCTCTTGTTTTTATCTACCTGCTTTTAGAGTAGGTTTTAGATGAGTGCAGCTCCAGGCTATATCTGATTTTCATGAACAATTTAGAAGGGCGAGAGGGTGCGGAATCTGGCACGTCATAATCACAGGCTCTGCCCAGGAGAAGCCAAATAATACATTTTGATGGGGTTTTATTTTTGCACTTTACTTTTCCACTCTCCACCAGTGCTCTCATCCATAGGCATAGCCACGGGCGGGCCTGGACGGGCCTAGGCCCGTCTACTTGTCAGTCTTGCCCATCCGATTAGAGGGCTTTCCTTCGTTTTTCGTTCACCATGTACACCAAATGCATTCAATACATTCCACTATGTCATAAATATAACATGCCGATTAATGTTTGTATGGTGTACCTCATCTAGGCTCCTCTTATGTAATCAAATTGGCTTTTCCCACCCGTTTTTTTTCTGTGCCCACCCATTTGAACATTTCTGGCTACGCTACTGCTCTCATATCTGTATTCAAAGTTGACTCTTTGCCATCCTGTTTTTATCATCGAGTCTGATCTTGCTCTTAGCTCTCAATTTCAGTTAAATCCAGCGCACCTCTCCAACATGCAGGTGGTTTTTTTACAATTTTTTTTAAGAGAAATGTTGCATGGATCACAGTACATCAGATGGCCACTGGGTGGCACTGGTGTGTAGCTCTGGGATTGGTGATGGTTATTTTGTTTAAAAACAAACATTTAATCAACTTCCAAACAAAACAAAAACAAAACATCCTCTATTCAGCAATAATATAAGTAGGAATTGATGATGTTATTTTGGAGGTTTTGCTACATACATTTTTTTAAAAGCTATCCTTTCTCTTTGGTGTCTCTTTAGGAATGCATCCCTTTCAATGTACATGATTGTAGTTTAAGCAGTAGGACACAAGTGAGTGTGGGGTGGCTAAACCTCAAAAATGATTCACAAAGGAAGATGTCACCTTCAATTATTTACACTCAAGCACCTAGCCTATGTATTATGACACATCAGTTGTACTGCAAAGAGAGATTAGAGGGTTATCGCTCTTTGAACCCGGCAAGATCACTATGGTGCCTTATGCTGCAAATGTCCACAGGGTGTTATGTTTGAGATAACACATCAAAACATATAAACACAACGCCTACCGACCAATCAATTATCTTGCAAAACTGATTCAAGATCTTGGAAGATCCTGTTACAAAATCCAGGGATGGATTACTGCACGGGCCTACCGGGCCCAGGCCCAGGGGCCCAAGTGTTCAGGGGGCCCTGAAGCCCAAGCCTTTGCATGGAATCATTGCCTCAATATCAACAAATCAGGATGTAGGCTATGAATCTGATTGAATTTAGTATTGGCCATCCCCAAAATGCACCAGAATACAGGAAATCACATCAAACAAATTAAAAAAATTCTGGGGGAGGACCCCCAAACCCCCCCTCCCACTTATACGACAATTAGTGGGGGACCCTTAATACATCTGGGCCCAGGGGCCCGAAAGTTCATAATCCGCCCATGCAGAGCTCCACCTGTTTATGTTTCCATCTGCTACTATTGTCTTTGACACCATAAAAACACATCTAAGCAACTCATTCATTTAATGGAATATATATAGCCTACATATAGCCTATAGTCTGATCTACTCATCATGCCTGAATAACAGTGATGTTGATTAATTTCTTGATGCAGTAGGCTAATGCATTAATTTATGCATTGACACAGTTGGCAATTTTCTTTGGCTGTTTTTTTTTCTGCTTGAGTGAAATTGGTTGACTTTACCTTACGGTTGCAAGTGGTCAGCTAATGTCAACATCCCCCTATTTGGAACACATTTAGAAGCAGAAAACCTGGGTTAAGAAAGACATTTTATATTTATTTTTTTAGCATTATTTATGCTATAGACCAGTATACTATTCATTTAGAGTAGATTAACTCATGCCATTTCTTTATTATAGTCTTGGGAAGTAGGTATGAGTAAAATGTGGAATACAGATGTTTAAGCTATAGGGCTTTAAAAAATCTATGATGTTCTGTGGTCTTTCTCATTTTAAAATGCACTACTGCTCAGTATGACTGTATATTGTGTGTGTGCTTGTGTGTGTGGGTGTGGTGTGTGTGTGTGTGTGTGTGTGTGTGTGTGTGTTTCAAAAACATTCCAAACACTCCTGACATTGCAATTGTAATTGAGGCTTGGAATTCTGTATTTGTCATTGAGGTGGGCTGCTGCTTTCACCTGTACATGGAAACATGCTATTTTTCCAAACTACTGAAATATCAACCACTGGTAGAGCTCATGCATCAACTTGGATACCACTGTAAGTTAATAACTCTGGTATAGTTTAGGCCATGTCTGCAAGGCCATGTTTTGCTCTGTCAAATATGGAGACGGAGATGTTTTGTTTATAGATATAGATATAAGTATGTGAGCCATGTAGACCTTGTGCGTCAGAACCAGAATAATGATGACAACTTTTTCAGAAAAGAGAATGGACATGTTTATTTGTAAGCCCACATGCTATATAAAATAATGAAAAACAATTGAAAACGTTCCTAAAGGCATCACATCTTTTGCAATTATAAATACTTCATCTTCTTAAGAATGTTCTCTGTATGGCTGCAATACTTCTTCAGATCTTAATAACCATTATGTAAAAGCCCTACCATTAAATTGCAGAATAACTGGACATAACACCCAATAATTTGAGCATCTTCAAAACCCAGAATGGAAGACTCCCTTGCCGCAATACGAGGCTGGACAGATCTCTATTTCAGAGCCATCAATAAGGCCCCTCCAAGTGCAGAAGAGTTCTTCGTCATAGCAAACAGACATAAAGTGTCTTTGCAAATATTGGGTATTTAGCTCAAACATTCATCTGTCATTATAAGATGCTGGCAGTGGGGTCAGCTAATCCTCACAATATCACTGTGGAATTTTGTTTTCTTGATGCACGTTTGTGCCTTTCAACAGACGCGCAGTAACGGAAGCCAGTTTTCCTCTTAACTTTAGTGTAGAGCCTGTGGATGAGGGGTCAAAGAGTTCACCAGCAAAAAGTATCACTTCATATCAGCCTTAGAGTCATATGAAAATAGAAAGCAATTTTCAAAGTATTGCAGAGAAGCATAAAAACTGTCTCAAAGCAGCATGCTCTAAAAAGAAACCCGTTAGAAATGTCAAAACATCGGCTGGAAATGAAGCACATGGTTGCAGTCATTGGCAAACTTTCAAAAATCTTTACAGTAAAGCGAAATATCAATATGATATAGTTGCATATTCACTATTGTGTAAATTTCATCGACATCAAGACAAGACCCCTAAAGCGTGCTAATGACTTTGGTGTTTGTCAGCTACTTTAAAAAAATAATAGTAATAATAATAATAAACTCAGTAGATGCGTGCTAAATCTGGGTTTTAGACAAAGACTGCGTCAGGATGGCAACTGTGTGTCATGGTTACTTGCAAGTGCTTTACGTAACCTAGCTGTTGTTTTGTTGCAAGCTCACAATATTGGAAATATTCACAGTGTTTCTTAAAAAGGCTAAAATACATTGTTCACAAAACATCTAGAAATGAAGTAAACATAGTAGTACTTATTTTATCTCAAAATACAGATTTATAGTGTGCACCTAAAATGCAGGAATAATGAAACATTTGAAGATGTACAATGAGGTAATCATGAAGTGATTTCCTAGAGATGAAAGATTTTGTAGCTCTCTTTTACATTTTAGCTGCTCCCTCTTCACCTTTCGGTAAGTAGTGTGTTGGAAGGAAGTGTGTCTTCCTTCAATGAAATCAGTCACTGCTGTCTGACACAAGGCTTTTGGATCCTCATTGTACAAAGTGGACGCATTGTGTTGTAATCAGTGTTAAAAATCAAGGGATTGATTTGATTTGATAACTCTTGTATCCTTGTCAATACGCTGCCTGATGAGAAGCATACATGTGTCTGTCTTTGAAAGCAGAGTCCATGGCGGTGTCCTCCTCCCCATAGTTCCTGTCTCCCATGAGGAAAGTCAGAGTCCTCAAGGCAGTTTCACAACCACAACACAAGCTCCAGCCCTTCCGATCTTCAGTGGGACCTCCTATACGAGAGGTAAGGAGATAAGATTAATGACAAACATAAAAATATTTGTTTATAAAAAATAAAATAAAACAAATTAAACAAAGATTAATGATAAACAAATCCTTAGCCTCCACATCCCAGCTCCAGTTTTTAATATAGGTAATGTAAGTGGATTAGAGATTCGGTTACTGAGATTCTCTCCTCAAAAACGGGGTCAACAGAGTCAACAATTCTTTGTTGATTATCACATATTACTCCAATGAAATTGTTGTTCTATGGCACAAGTATGCTTACACATACATTTTCCAGATGTTCAGATGGTCATTGAAAAAGGGGCAATTTTGAGTGTTACCTCTGTCCATTCATTGTTTTGAGCATCATAGGATTCCACAGTATTTAAGTAGGACTGTCCATCATATCCCCCGACTGCATACAGTCTGTCTCCTAGAAGACAGACACCGACACCATCCCGGGAAACACTGAGAGATGCCACGGTAGTCCATGTGTCTGTTTTTGGATCGTATCTGTCATGACAGGAAGGGACAGTCAACCATCACAGCCTGGTAGACTGAAAATAACAGCATAGGGCCTAAATCTTATCTTATGATTATGATCTGATTTATTTATTCTTTAGCAGACTGATTGTCTTATTATTACAATATTCATCACGTTTACTTCCCTTATTATCTATAGTTTTAGTTGTTATAGCTTGTGGATATTGAATTTCCCCTTTCTACCCCATTTTAAAAGTATAGCAGGCTATCGCAGGGTTCTGAAATGGACTAAATTTGACGATCATGCTGTGTAATTTCCAGTAGATGGCGCCAAAAACCTAGTAATCGCAATTTATTTCACACTCCTCCATGTTGTCCTGCTAGTTCTCCGGCTGAAGAAAAGATTAATCTACAGGGTTCTACAGAGATGCCTGCTGTGTTGACATTGATATTCTGTTGATAGTCCATTGGCTTTGAACAATTCTTCTCTTCAATTCCCTGAAATAGGCTACCATACTGTAGAACATTTTGAATGTTACAGGATCTAATGTTTACCTTTCGACGCAGTCAGAAAGACGAGAGCAATGATTTGAAGCTGGTGCGTCATGCCCTCCGACTGCATACAGGAAACCGTTGTAAGTGGCCACACCTACACCGCCTCTCCTCTTGGACATGGGTGCACACATACTCCACTTGTTGGTATGGGGATCAAAACATTCCATTGACCGAAGGCATGAGCTCCCATCCCGACCACCTACTGCAAACAACCTGCAAAAATACAAGGATAAGTCAGTCATACTTGCTACTGACCAAACAGATTATGTTATTTTAGGCTCCTCAGTGAACAAGGCAGGGCAAGGTACAGTAAATAAATAGCTCATATCACACTCAGAAGCAATGCAGGTGTTTGATAGCCTAAGCTAAAAAAAAAAAAAACATGAGCAAGATCTTCAGAATATTTAAACTACATTATGACTTAAAATGAAACAGGAAATTCTAAACATTGCATCTTTGAATTCATTTGAAGTTATTTGTTTTAGCTTACATCATAGCAAGTCGGCGTGATAATAACATAACCAAATTCACATAGCATGTTAGGCTACTGTCCATTCTTAGGATCCTAGAATATATGGTGGCAAATTGTTGTCTGGGCACATCCTGACCCTGCCATGGAGAAGAAATTGCTCAGTCAGTCTCTCGGCTATAGTGTATCAACGGACTCCATTTTCCCCAGTAAAAAACAAACAGCTGTGTTTTTTTCCATCATGTTCTGATACTGCTCCAGAGCTGGTCTAATGTAAAAGACATTTGAGACTCACTGGTCTCTGAGCCCATTACCTTCCCAGGCAGCCATTTGGGGCCAACAAAATGTATTGGATGAGCCACCTAATACAGACAGTGTCATTATAAAAAGCTGGGGGGTGGGGTAGATTTATAATCATAATCAGCAGGATAACGACATTGTGCAGGATGGGAGTTTTTTTATTTTTACTTTCAGACTATAGGCAGATGTCTCAGTCTATTGAGTATTTGGGAGCTGTCATAGTGTCTGCTCTGCACCAAGTGACCATATAGATTGGCTTATTTGACCACGAGTTCATCATAAAGCATCCTTTGAATATCGGACTGGAATGTGTCCTTAAGTAACGCGTGGCGGCGGTAATTGTGACCGCTCTAATTACTTACTTCCCATTGAGGGCTGTGACGCCCACTGTGCTGCGCGGAGTGGACATGCTGGCCACATAATTCCACTGCCTCGCCTGGGGGTCCCATCTCTCCACTGTGTTCAGATAGCTCCATCCATCATGCCCCCCCACAGCATACATAGGGCCTTCCAGCACTGCAATGCCTTCTCGACAAAGAGAAAAAACGAGAAAAGTAATAATTATATTTACACTACACATACATTCAACTGACACATTTATGTGTCTCTGGTTTGAGCAAGCTGGATTTGGACATAGAGGGGTGAATCAAATTAGAGTTGAGGGTTGACGATATAATAATAATAACGAGGGCAGGAGACAAGAAAGACATTCTTACTCATGTATTTACAAATTAATCGTTGAAACAATCATGTGTAATCAGAGTGTGTTTATACAAACCAGGGTAATATCAGAGCAATGAAAACTAAAGACCACCCACTTACATTAAAATACCAAATAAATCTGCAACCCCCAACTCCCGAATATGGCTGCTGCGAGACTCTGCCATTATGTATTCATGTTGCATCCGACTGTCTCCTCTGCAGAAGAGCCCCCTTATGCTCCTGCAATAAATCTTGGCATGCTGCTTTTTTGCTACTAGATGTATAAATAGCTTCTTGACCAACTGCAATATATACTACCTTCTCTCGTGTAACCTTCAATAACCCCAAACTGGCAGCACACAAAAGGTTTTCGGAGCAACCCTGACATGTTATTCAGACCACAGAAACATTACATTGTGTGAGGTCATCTGCAGCTTTCAGACCAATGGTGATATGCTGTTAAGTGTAATATATGATCTTCTAAAAAAGGCTAGTAGGTGTTTTGCCAATGCTGTCTTTAAATCAGCACAATTACATTTTTTATGTGATATAGACTCTAATTAGGCTGGTAAATAAATATTATGTTATACCTGTGAATGCTCAAACTATAACAAAAGCTCCTTTTTTCTTTGTTTTATGTACAGTACTTTGACTCATTGTTGTATATTAGTTGCATTTCCTATGGATTCTCTCATAACTCTGACAGTCTGTCGATATTTAATACTTTGTTATTTGCATTTAATTTCAGCAATTCTCTTCTCACTGGTCTAGAGTGTAATTTAGAGAGAGGGTTTTTAAGTCCACCATCCATCTTTTATAATCTGCAATATTATTGATGCAGTGCAGATGTTAAAGAGCTGCAAATGTGATTTTATGACTTTCAATCCACATACGGACTTAAATTACTCTCAGTATTACTACTTCAATTTTCTCCGTTCTTCTTCCATTTACCCAAATCCATCATTCCCTTCAGTGAACTGCTCATTTCTTTAGAACACCAATTGTTTGACTGTGCTGCTGTGGCATTTCACCGGGTGCCATAAGCTGTTTTGAGACAAGTGCATGGAAAGCCAGCGGTACTGAAAGCATCTTCTTGCCAGTGCATCATAATGGATACCTCTTAGTCACCACATACTTCTCATCACTTCATTAACAGCTTACTCAATATCTTACTCTATAAATCTGTTCAAAAGCACAGCACTCTAAAGCCAACGTAAAAAACTCTTCTCTATTCATTTTCCAGTTGGTTGTTTACACAGCTGTTTTGTGCAATGTGCAGCATGTATGTGATTGAGTAGCATTAATGCATCATACAGTGCATGCACCACTCTAGAGGCTGCGCTGTCATTGTGTAGTTTTGTCTTCGCACTGGCTGGGAAAGCAGTGTTATACCCCTGTGTTTCCCAAGCATATGACATCCAGCTCTGTGTGGGAGGAATCCAGTAGCCCTTGATTTCACAGCCTTTGGAATAGCATTCAGTCTATCGGCACATATGTTATTTATGTCCTCCCAGACTGTTTGCTTTAAAACTGGATCAAAACAAGGCTGCTTAATGCCCTATATGGAAGCTAATTTAGTCTGACTTGTCAGCAGTGATGCTTTTAGAAGCATTTATTGCGGTATTATGTTGAGTCTTAGTCTTGTAAACCAACAAGTTCACTGACAGGCACTTAATAATATTTATATGCCTCTGGCACATAATTTAATAAATAATAAAACATCATTTAAATAAACAAACATTTATTTTTTCATTCGATAAATCATATCTGAGCGTATCACAGCCAACGGGGGAACCTCCTTTTCAATTAGGCAAGGTTAACTGTGCATGCAGGCAGTCGTGACCTAAATGTTTTTGTTCTTGATATTTATTGTGTACACCACCACTGAGAAGAAATGAAAATGGTTTGTCGAATTGATTGTCTTGGATGTATTCTACTGCACAAACAAAGAGGAAACCTAGGGCTAAACATGTTTTCTGCTGGCACCAGGGGTTAGGTGGTTAATTTGCTGTTCCGGCGGTAAGATGTAAGCATCTAGGCTCTCGCTTCATTGGGAGTCAAGTCGTGTTCTAGGCCTCACCCATTTGTTTTGACTAATTTTATTTGACAGCCTCTGGAGAGAGCTTGTCAGTGAATCCTAAACGCAACACAAAATCTCACTCTTATAAATGACTGTGTCAGCTGTGAAAAAAAGAGAAGTCAGGCTACAAAGAAAGTACAAGTAGGTCACAAACATACCCAAACCGTGCCGATGGGTAGACATTGGAGGCATGGTGGACCAGACTTTGCTGAATGGGTTATAGCACTCCACCATATTGGAGGTCTTGAGGCCGTCCCTTCCCCCAACCACATAGAGCTTGTTGTCAATCACGGCGACGCCAAACTGCAGTCGTCTCCCGTTCATGATGCCAACCTGAATCCATGTGTTTGTGCGTAGGTCATACTTCTCTATTGTAGTTGAGCCTGATCAAAAACAGAAGTTGGATTGCTACTGTTTCTCTGATTGCAACATCATTATACATTATATGTAACTGTTACCTATACTCTTGTCATTTACTTTTACGCTCCTTCCAAACATGTTGAATAAGCTCCATCACCCATGTCACATCTGTCTCCATAACCCTACATCTGTCTTCTATTAATATATGCAGGTAGGTATATATATCCAAAGCATACATACAGTACAATACAGATCCAAGTTTCAAAGATTACTACACTAACCTTTTGTTGAGTCCATTCCTCCCACTGCATACAGAGCCCCAACAGTGGACTTGCGCGGTTTGGTTCTGGGGCTCTGTAACATTGGCCGCCGCTCGGGCAATAGATGGTACTTCATTGCCTCCATGAGAAGCTTTTGGCACTCCAGGTCTTCCGAAAACATTTTATTATTTTCCAAGTCTGCCAGGAGCTGACGGAGAGAAACAGCAATGCAAGCACATTATTTGAAAGCCGACACAATTACCTTAAATCAGTTGACTTGTGCATGGTTCAGTGAAGGTATTAAAGTGTAATATGTAATTTGTCTTTGGCAGACCTGAGGTGGCAGAAGAGGTAGACGAATGTAAGCCAAAAGCACGCCCAGGTCCTGCTGACGATGCTGCACGTCGTGGCGCACCCACATCATCAGAGCCTGGAATATCGTCTCCTCATCTGGAACGTTGATGTCATCACTGGACAGGAGCTTCACTATTTCCATGGTAGGAAGTAGCAGGAATTCCTGGTTCTGGATCACTTCTAGAAAGTTTTCCTGAGGAAAGAGTGTTGAATGATCAGTGGCAGAGCAGAGCTAGGGGGGAAAGCCTATGGAGCAAATAGAAAAATGATTTAAAAAAAAAAAAAAGTTAATATGCTCCATAACTACATTAATGATTGTATAGTTATTTTTATATCAAAATGTATGTTTAATTTTAGCCTGTATTTTGATCAAAATGTGTTAAGAAGATCTACATTATAGAGAGGGTCAGTCATTTGTAACAGCTCGAAATGCTTTCTTTTTAGTGGTGTTTAAGTGGTATTTTAAAAATGTAATGTAATAGTGGTGTTTTAATAATGTAATGAACTCTCAGTCGGGTCTGCGAGACAAAAGCCTGAGTTACTGTGAATGAAGGTTGTGAATCAAGTCGGGTAGTGAGCCTTGCATTGCACCCTGTTGGTCCTGCCTCAGCTCTCTGCTGGCAGGTCTGCAGTGATTTGCTTGATCACTTCCTCAAGGACATCGGAGATGGCCTACTGATATAATGGCTTCATTCCAGATAAAAGATATCACGAGGATCAAGCAAATCTTTTCAGCCGTTGTTTCCTCTGAGCCCCAGTGAACAGGGCTTATTGCAAGGACCTCTGTGTCGCTATGCCCTGAAAGGCCCAAGGATACGTCCGTGTCACTTAGAAACACAAGCATCCCATTGATCATCAATCAGTTACAGAATGGGAGCGCCTCTGACATCATGTGATCATGCTTTTCAAAGCGCACTGGAGATGTAATGAAATGAGTCCTGTTTATTGATCTTTCTTTTCCTCCAATCATTGCTTAGCGTAGATTCCACTTCTGTCACCAGTGGTGCTTGACATTGGTACCAATCCATTATTGCAATTATCCCCATATGCACCCCAAAAAATTAATTGAATATCATAACCTTACCCGACAAGAAACAATCGCTTAAAAGCCACTTGGAGGTAAATGTTCGGGGCTTTAAATGTCAGCAGTAAGAAGGAGCTTAGAAGGAAGTAGCCTATATCAACAGAGACTTGCTGACTAGGGGGTTTGATGATATAAATGGCAGAGTGTTTTGTATGGTTTCACCTTTAATCCAGCTCCAAGTAAATACAAAAATACGAATTAATCCAACAATGTTGACTGCGCCCCTGCGTTATATATCTAGGAAGCATTAAATAGGTTGATGCGTTTGTGTACTGAAGATATTAATACCACGTTTATCCTCACTGCATGGCAGCAGATAACAAGATTTGCTCAAAAAAGCTTTTCTTCTGTGATACAGTACTCCTGCTTTTGTCAGTCATCCGAGGCCACTGCTACCTACAATATCGCGGCTACGAAGCACAGCCTGGTTAATTGGCACAGTGATGGCTTCACAAGAGGAGCAGGATGTCACCATCAGAGGCCGGGGCGAGAAAGCGCTGGAAAATATGCTTATCAAAATGGAACTTTTCTGCCAGCGCCCAGTGGACTGTGGCCGAGGAAGCCCTGTTCTCCCCACCTTCATTATGGAGGCGATTGAACAGGAAGTCATCCTGCTTGTGCTCTGTGATTAGATTAGCCCCTGGGCTCTCTGGGAAGCCCTACGTAAACAGCCTCTGCAGATGTCCTTTAGGAGATAACAGCCATCTCCCTAAGTTGTTTCCGCACCAGGGTAGATATGTCATCCTGCAACGCTGGGCTGCGGATCTAGATCCCCCCTGAAGAATATCAAACACATAGCTCAGGCTTTTCATGAAGGCTACGCTTAGGTGTTCTCACGCTGGAGATGGTCAAAAAACATCCTGAAATCAATGGCATGCCATGCTATGACGATAATAGCTACCATTTTATCTCTGCCTCTCAGTCTCCCTGTCAATAATTCAAGTCATGAGAGTGGATTGATGGATTAAATTGCTTATCAAACTAATTGGTCTCCACTCAATGGTTCTCTGCCTATTTCCCAGTAATAAAGGCACTGAGCAGGCAGTCTGAAGTGGAAATCAGTCCTCTATCAAGCTCTCTGTGTGGACGGATTAGATGCCTCCATCCGGAGTTTGTATTAGTATTTTCTGTGAGTGCGCAACGAGTTTGCTGAGGCCCTACCATTGTGTAATTATGGGCGACGTTCAGCAAGTCCATGCAGCCCTGCGCATCAGCAAACGAGCGGATTCCCAGGCAGTTGGATGGGTGGAGCTGTTTCATCAGGAAGTTACAGCAAACTTCAATCACTTGCGAGAGCTGCAGAAGGCACGCAGCAGCCAG
Source organism: Alosa pseudoharengus (assembly GCF_046254945.1). Classification (NCBI taxonomy): domain Eukaryota; kingdom Metazoa; phylum Chordata; class Actinopteri; order Clupeiformes; family Clupeidae; genus Alosa; species Alosa pseudoharengus. Next base: position 31,988,523 of record NW_027468657.1, read on the forward strand.
TAGGCTCTCAATGGTCTCCTCCTTCAGCTCCAGGACCCCTATTGAATAAAGAGTGTTTAACATTATTGTTTTTGTTTTGCTTTTTCAGTGCACCTCTCCCATGCATAATTTTGGAGATGTGGTTTATCGGAAGGATGGGTGGGCTACAGTGCTTTCGCTTTCAGCACAAAAGAAAACAGGATGTAACTAAAAATGGCTGCCACTGTGGGTGAATGAGCTGCCTCTTGGCATGTGTATCTAAGGAGATGAAAGTACATCTAACCTGCCTTTAAGAAATCTCATATAAGCCAAAAATAAGGTAAATCTAGAGATGAGAATGTTTTATATTCATTGAAGACTAAGTTAGATTAGCACCTTTGATGAATGAGGGTGAATGAAGACAGACAGGGTGAAGAGAAATACAGATTGAACTGAAATAAAAAGATACTGTAACTGTCCATGTCATTTTTCATTCTCTCTTTCTATAATCATGCTGCACCTTGGGGAAAAAACGTTGTTTTGCAAAAATTGTGATAAAAGATTGGACTCTTGTCTCCTTTCAGGCTAATTCAGGGGCTTGTTAGCATATAAAAGGAAATATTCCTCAAAAGGGGTTTAATTCTGTTTAACTCCCCCGAACCATAAAAGTTAAAAGTATCATGAGAAGGCTCACCAGTGTATGCAAAATGAACCAGCGATCGCAGAGCCTCTGGATCAACGCCCTCCATTTTGATCTCCTCTTGTTTCGCCTCCCTTACATCATTGGTGAACATGGCCGCAAAATAGTCAGAGACGGCACTTAGAACGAGTCTGCAATGACAAAAACAACAACATTGAGGCCAAGAGTGAAATGTTGTACATTTGGTGCCAGCTGTGCTCCTGCTGCAGTATGTTCAACATTTCTTGAATGATGAAGAACATCTGTTGACAGAATGAGCACGTTCAATAAACGCAGCCTAGTTTATTTTACACACTGTATTTTGGTTTCCACATATTTAAGGGACCTGAGGTACACAGCCACAGAAGGGAACTTCAACATTTTTTTTAACTATGCTGATAACTATACAATTCAAAATCGTACGTAAAATCATTTGAAACAGTTCCGATTTTTCTAACTTCATTTCAAACTAATCATCTGACCTGTCTTTGATTTAAGACAGATCATGTAATCACTATACATCAGTGTTTGTATGCTTTTCCTTTATTTCTTTCCTTTGAAAAGCACATATATACTATCCATATGTTTATGTCAAACATGAGGGGTAACTGTGATAAGTCTATCAAATTGTAGATGCTCATATTTATTTGCATTGATAACCCAGCTGACCTGTGGGCAGGGATCTTGTGGTCCCCGGCGATCAGCAGGACATCACACAGCTGCTTGTGCTGCAGGTATGTCTCCATTTTGCGGAAGGTCTGCTCCGCGTGATTTGTGGCTTGGAAAAACTCGTCGGAGCTGTGCGTGCTCATTCTGGAATAGGTGCTCAGAGTCAACCTATGAAATCAAAAGGAAGGTCAGATGTCAGTGATGGGGAGGAGAGACGATGCCTTATAAAACCTCCACTGGCCTGCGGAAGCAGGAGGATGTCAGAGCCCTGAAAATAGAGGATATTTTACAACAACATCTGTCTCGTATATCAGGCTCAGCCAATTGAGGTTGTCACTATATCACCGCTGATGCTTGATAGGTTGCGCCTGTCAAATTGGCCCCTCAGGGACCCATCGAACTGCCATTAAGCCGTAGCTGCCATTATAAAACACACAAATCAGAGATTACATAGTATCAAGGCATGAACCTGCAATAATTTAGTGTTGATCCCAGGCATATTAGAGCAGGCCCAAAGAAAATTGCTGAACTGAAATGACACCAGGGTGTCAGGCTGACCATAGAGTTGCTCTGTCAGTCCTGTGTATATTGTGCACCCACCAGATAAGTGATACAATAACAACTTGATACAATGGTGCCCGGAGGGACGCATATGACACTGGATATCTTCTTCCTTCACACTTGTCAGGGCTGAAATTAAAACCATTACAGCTAAACTCCGTAAATAAGAGGATCAAGAACTGCAGTATTCCAAAGGGGCAGCTTACAATCTGGGCAACTTCTGCCTTCCAAAATTTGTGCTTTTTCCACAGACTTGGCTTTTTCTGGGCATCTGGCTATTGCTTCAGAGTGTTGCGATACTGTTCATTCTGAGCTTCCATCCCTGTGGACCAGTAGATTACATGCTGTTGTTCAGCATCAAAATAATCCCTCAAACTCATTGCAAATAATTCACACATGTTATTTTGGTATCCTTCACAGCGCAAATCCGCTCGTTGACATTTCAGCAGTCTGGATCACAGCTTGAGCAGTCAAGCTGTCTTGGGTAATAGAAGTACAGCTTGTTTAATCCAGTGTTATTTCGAAATAAATACTATCTTCATTTACTTAGTAATATCATATAAACTCTGTAGTGTTTGCGATTTTATGCTGAGATACATATTTTTTGTATGTTTCATTACTAAGCTATGGTTGACTCTTTGTATTGAATGTATATTGCAAATTTGATATAAGCAGACAGTACTAGTGGTAGTCTTTGTGAAAATGGTAGTCTTTGTGATTAATGTATTTAACAACTGAACAAACTCTAGGTGAACTTCAAAACACTTTAACATTCTGTGTAAATGGAGAAACATCCTCTTAATTTTATGTACTGGCAATAAAGTTGTAATTACTGTGTATATCCAACTGAAGGCTGAGTTAGTGGAATCAATAGGTCCGCGACCTGTAGTAGCATCTCCAAAGACAGTACATAAAGAACCTTCCCCACTATGTCCTTGCATTGGAGGCCAAATGTATAACAGAAAAGTAATGGAGGTACGGGTAATTGCACAGACATCAGTTGTTTACCCAGAGAAATCTGCTTGCTTTTGCTTTTGCAGTGATGATGTCTCTGCTTCTCCAGAGTTGACTGAAGTGGACTCTACCCGGCCTATCAGCAAGGTCATTAAGGTAAGCAACAAACAGAATATGCTGTTGTATCTCTCGTGTTAGCTGTCAGGGGCTTGGAGGCCCAGCTGGACTTGTATGGACCTTTCAAGTTTGAAGGGAACGGCCAAACACTGGACACCTGAGGACTGTGCTGTTTTTTTTCAAGCCAGAGCTGAAGGTCTGAGCTCTATATACCCGCTAGAAAAGAACGCTCAACTCACTCCCTCTAGACTGTCTTATGAAGGCTACATGAACTGCAAGAATGACCATTGCTACACCGAGGTAGAGAATATGTCGTCAAACGGTATTAGAAATAGAAAATGGTGATAAGAAAGTTTCACAGGGAAACATATAAATCTGTGTAGATATGTTCAAATATACAGTGTTTGTCCCTATGCTGCTTTTGCCCCAAGTACATGAAAATGACCAAAAACATACAAAGTAGGCTATTTAAATTTACTTGGAATAGCATATTCAATCGATTTCAATACTGAAACCATACAACATCTCCTTATGTGTATCAATAGGCACTAAAATTTCCTTACAGTCTTTTAATCTGTCAGATACGAACCAAGTTCTTAATTATGTCTGAATTTATGGCTAAATCTAGTTGTGTTCAGTGGTTTTGCTGAGAAAAATGGAATGCTTACACTAATATTGTGTATTATTAATTGACTATTTTTATTGTAACTTAAGGGCTGTTACTTAACTGTATATCAGGTGTTTCTTTATTTGACAATGTGAAGTGCACAGTAGTAAGGGAAACACTGTATAAGCATTTCATTTTGACAAAAACATTTATGATACCTTAATTATCCCTTGAAAATAAGTTGTTTTTTTTACATATTAACTGTAAAGTTTTGGTATTGGAGTCCCCAGAGAGATCAGCATTTTAGAGACTGAGTTTGAATTCTCCACTCTGAATGTAGAAAAGAGCTGATGGCCGTCAAGGGGGCTTGTTTGTTTTATGTTAAATACTCTGGTAATTTATCGGGCTGTCGCCACTGCTCCAGCCTGACCCAGGACCGCCTGCCCTGAATGAGACATAAGGCTGAATGAGAGGGGCAGTAAAATCTAGATGCATTGCCTTTATATCAGCTCCAAGGCATGTGCTGAAGACTTTTTTATGTCTACCAATTTCACAGACCTTAATTGCTTTTGTATCACATCCTGAAGAGCTGTAAATTTCCTTAAAATGTTTACTTTTTGTCAGTGGAATAGGGCTGTTTACGTAGGCTTTTTCCCGCAGTAAAAAAAGAGTCCACTAAAACTGGATAATGTTTTTTAGACCCTGCAGCGAACTCTGGCGTGAATGAGTGTGCACATTTTCAGAGTTTCGGTACCAAACAGAACATACTCACACGTGCATTATGTTGCTGGTGTGGGTATTTTTTTACTTTATCTCCATATTATATCATTGTGCCAAACTCCTAAACTGTGCATCATCCATTGGAGGAGTCTAACACTGTAACTGGTAACTCTCCCTTGGTTTGACTAGTTTCCATTGCCTTTCCAGGTACAGGTAATGCAGGCAATAAAGCCTTTCTCTCCTCTTCATAGACAAAACAAACATTCGCCTGGCAAAAGATATTGAACCACCAACCCACAAAACTCAGGGGAAATGCGTTTGATTATTAAAGTTATCTTATGAAATACAGCAAGGTTTTGTAAAAGTACAGTAAAGTAGATAGATATAATCAATAAATAAATAAATACATTTGCAAAGAACTTGATTCTGCATGTAGACGACTAGACGTATAATACAATACTTATATATAATTTCACAAAAGATCCTAGTGGCTATCTGTATTTTAGAGCACATGATGTTATAGTTGCAGTATTAGAAATGTGTGGAATTGCACAGCAGAACTCCACATTTCCAAATCAATAACTTGTGGGATGCACACTTGAGCAAACATCACTGAATTCATCTTAAAATAGAGGCTTCCAGTTGAATCACCAGCCTCAAAGTATTCTCACTAGATGCACCTCAAGCATGACTCTTTCTGTAACATCATGTATTAATTTATCAATGTATGTGTGCTATATAGTATGAGAGACTACAGTAGACTTTAGGCCATGAGTTATTTTCCAATAATAAAATATCTACTTTCTGACATCGAACCCAGCCAATACTGAAGTAAAAAACATTTTTCCAGCCTAGAGGCAGTGACCTGTTGCATGCCCAGGGGTTTCCTGGCACAGGCAGAAAAACAGCCTCTGAGGAGATTCATGTCATGATCTTTGCTGCAAGGCATCATGGGGAGGATGAGTCATTTTGCATTTTGCCCATGTCCCCCTATTTATATGCACAGAGAGGTATTAATTAACGTTTCAATTTCTGGGCAGTTCAGATATGAAAGCAAAGGAGAATCTGCCACACACACACACACACACACACACACACACACACACACACACACACACACACACACACACACACACACACACATACACACACATAGACAGACAGACACACACACACACACACACATACACACACATAGACAGACAGACACACACACACACACTCTCTCTCTCTCTCTCTCTCTCTCTCACACACACTCACACACACACTCTTACACACACACACACACACACACTTCAGGGTGCCGCTGGAGATTAGCAATGGCAAGAATCAAAGAGGAAAGATCTTCAGGTCCAAACCAAACACACTATTTTAAAAAAGCTTTTGGTAATTTTGTCCATTCTAGAGTCAGCAGCTTTCCGAAGCTGTGACTGGCCTGAAGGGGTGGACTGGCTTGTAGAAAAGAGTTATGACCAATTCAGTGTTTATTCAATAAAATAGTTCCTCTAAAAGGTAATATGCCCCATTTGTGTGGTATTGTTTTCATGATATGCAGTGCCATTGAAGATTTCATTAATAGCATCACACTAAATTGGCTTTGTGTTAATAATACTTTCTGAGAATGATCTTGACTGAGGTATAATCCTCCCATGGTTCAGACAGCAGCAAAACAAATAAAAAAGCAATAGGGTTTTCAAAATGAACACATCCATATTATGCAGCGATTGAACTGAGTTGCCACTGAGTTGCAACATATTGCTACAAAATACAGAAATCAATTTAAGGATCCAGACAAACTGATGGGTTATATCTCATCAAAGGTTTATCAGCACAAACTGAAATTGTAATTGAGAGTGATATTTTGATTGAGAAATGTATTATGCAAGATATACTGTATGCCTAGAAACAACAAAATTAGTCTTAATCACCAAATCTGCATCAAAACTGTATCGGAATCATGGTATTTCAGGACAGCTACAGGCTGGGGCATGTAATTCCTGGTTCATATTCCAGGATTTGAGTCTATGTCACTGCCCACATCCTCAACATTACGCACTGATACGCTTGACCTTTCGAGAGGCAGCCTTCGGCAAGTTCTAATCACACACTAGTACAGCCAAAAGCTTTCGTTCTTTTTGGCAGGATTTTTTCCCAAGTTGGATAAGATAATGTTGCATCATTTTGCTCAAGCATGTTTCTTTTCCATGGGTGAGCTAAAGAGAGAGAACAGATGCAGTAACACTGTTACGCTAAATACTTCCTAAATGTGAAGGGCATGGCACATGTTACAAAATGTACTTTTAGGCTGGGGAAACTTTTTTTTTTTTTCCCCTTCCTTATACCTTTATGACTCTTTTAATTCAAAAGTGGGATTTAATGTCTTATCGTAGTTTCCTCACAATGCCAATTCCATGGTTAAAAAACCTAAGAGGAGCTGAATGAATTCTACTTTCAAAGAGGATTACAGTATGCAGCAGCAGAGTCCCTTGTGGCAGTTTGTTTCTTGGAAATCTTCTTAGACGCCCAGACGACTCGACAAGACTACATATTTTGTATGATCATTTCTCTCGCTCTGTCCTCTAAGTCCAGTGGATTGACTACAGAGGGACTCTATCTCCTCCTTTTTAACCTTATCTCAGTTCATGTTAATACCAGGATTTGTGTGCTAAAGAATTCTTTTTTATTCAGTGCAATCACTGTATTGAACCAATCAAAGGGGACTGTCTGTTTATGAGATAACTGTCCAGCTAGCCAGAGGATTTAGAGACTGCTGTGAATTCCTGGGGTCCTTCATCTCTGGTTGTCCACCTGTAGCCCTGTACTGTTGTGTGGCATTTGAATACCGTGTGGCATTTGTGATCATAAAGGGGTGATGGTGGTGGTGGTGGTGTAGAAGGCAAATGTCACTACAAGCAGGAATGGATTTGACACTGACAGAAGTTTGTTTGTAATGCACTGAATTATTGTATTATCTAAAAATAGCTTCAGAAAAAATGTCAAGGTAATTCAATGCCACACATGGCTGTCTAAGGTGTTTTAATACAGATATAAAATACCTTTTCACTCTATAACCAAGGGCACAAATGATCTGTACTAAAGCCATCTGTATTAGCCAAGGGCCTTTGAGCTCAGATATATATGAGGGGAATAGCTGCTGGTAGAAAGAGTCATTGCCTTTTGTCTCTGAGAGCCCATGAAAATTGCTCTTGCTACAGTAATGTGAACGAGTTATGGTCTCAACATGCCTTGCAATCTATTTATGAATCCCACTTGTCATAAAGCCCTGTCAGCAGAATTTCTGCTACCGCATAGATGATATAAGGTATTTTTGATCAACTGATTCATTATCTATCATTACACATTTTGTATTTTGTATAACAGTTGCAATGTGAGGGTATCTCAAGATTTGTACATAAGAGTATGTTTCAGTGGTGGTCTATAAAAACAACAGGGGCTGTTGTCCTTAATGAGAAGAAATGAATATTTTCTCAGTAATAGTTTGCAGAGAAGTGCAGAGGCGAAATATGCACTCCTTTTCCAGTGGAGATTTGACATCAGGAGCCATCACCTGATACTGCACTGCTGAGCCTGAGGATTTTCTTATTCGCTGCTGAATGTGCAGATTTAGCAATTAGTTTGTGGGTTTCATATTTATTTATTGGCCATTTCTGTCTAGTTTAGGAGCGGGTACTTTTCAGGCTACCTCATACAGGGTTGAGAGCACTATTCTCTATCCTGCTGTGGAAAGTACCTCATTATTTGAGTCACCAGTTTCTGGGAAGTTAAAAAAACAAAGAGAGATCTCACACAGAAAGATATTGCAATTTAAAAGTGGTCTGTGGGCTATCTTCATATTTTAGCATGCCACATTTGAGCTTTGTGCTCATGCACTATCAGGTTAAGCTGGCATCGTAAGGAAAATGGGGTTTTACTTGTTTAAATTTGCCCTCAACATTTTCATCAGCATGTTAATTGCACTCTGAAGATTAAATATGTCAGTTAAACGTAGTTCAGACAGAGGAAAACTGCCAAAAAAAATCAACATTAAATGTAATGCAAATTGCATGAAAAATTTAATTGAAATTAAAAGCTGAAATTAGTATATTTATAGTAAATTTGTAGTTCATACGCAGGCTTAATTCACATCCTAATCACACCAGCAATAAATGAGGCACAACATTAATCATTTTTGCTGACAATTTTCCTACTCAGTTTGGTTGTTTGCTGCTTATTGGAAACGCTGCACATAATTGGGCACCACTGATTCACCCAGAAGGAAGTGTACTACACACTGGATTGCTGCGATGCAAGGAGTGTTACCTGATGGAATGCCTACTTTGGGTACGCCTGATCTGAACCCATCCACCTATCCACAGACCCACAGACCTAGCAGCCCACGGCTACATGTACCAGGCTAACAATACAGTATGTGGTCGCTCTCCCCTCTAATACTGTCACCCTTCCCTATTATAGACTACATTCTGCTGTAGCTTTCCTTCTCTCTCTCTCTGTGTCTGTCTATATACCAGCAGGTTATAATCAGACCGGAACAATGGAAGTCAAGGTGTCAATGTCAACAGTTTATGAAGATGCCATGAGTCTACTGCTGAGATGAAGCTTTTAGAGCCTATTTGAGTTACTGTTCATTCCTGGGGATGCTGCTGTCATAACTCTCCAAGGCAATATGGTGAGAATTGAGATATCCTTCAAAATAACCGCTGCTGACTCAACTATCCCATATTCCCTTTATGACGGGGTCAGGGACGACATGTAAAGGACCCCTTACATCAGCGGATCAAACCAAGGGTAGATTGCAATTTTAAATATTTGAACTTTTTTGCCAAATTCAAAGAAAACCAACTACTATTATACTACTACAGTAATTATTTCAGTTTGTTAAAGTTATCTACGGTGATGATTCAGATGGCTGGTCACAACAACTGTTATTTGTCAAATGTCTGCACTGAGTGTTTTATTCACAAAATAAGGCTTAACAGATTACCAATCACTGAATCTGTGAGTCATGCGTTATGACTGTGCTAATGCTGTGTGTTTGGGTGGCATTTTTGATCTTAGGTGTGACCATGTCAACAAAATGTGACTGAACTAGTAATACAAAGTCAATTTGAAGAAAGATAAGCACAGAAAAAAAACATCTCCTCATGCAAACACACTCTGGCTGAGCTGGCCCGACATTAATATTGATGTGGCATTGGGTGGTGCGAGTCCTGATCAAAGTGTTTTGATTGTGTCGCGACAGGAGAGAGCGAGACTGGTGTTTGTTTGCTCAGTGCCATATGCTGTAGAGCGCTGGACCCTGTGACACTGTAGTGGGCAGACCTGCTGTCAGTCTGACAGTCGGGCCAAACAAACGATAACAGACATCACAGATGCTGCTTAGATTTCAGGCCCAACCACCGACAAGGGGAATGAGGAAAAAGAATCCTCCCTGTGATATCAGCTTGACTCGAGATAAAAAAGGCTGGCCTGAAATGTTTAAATGGAGTACAGAGAAGTGGAGGTCTACCAATGACACGCACGCACGCACACACACAAACACACACACATTGCTCTCAAGAGGGTACTGCAGTGCCACTATTAAGTTGTGTGCGGTTGCTGAGGTATTCAAAATGAAGCAGTCAGTACAGGAAGAGTAATTATGACAATGAAAAGTGAGATCTTCATAGTCGTTGTGCCTTGTCATATTTCCTGTGTTGAACTATTTGTCAGTCCTCTTATGACCACAGCTGAGATGGTGACAAATTATGCATCACTGGTTTATGATGGGAAACTTAATGGGGAACCTCAGCTGTAAAAGCAAATTGGAATGGGCCTCTTTGCCAGCAACACATCTGTTCAGCAAACAAGGAAAACTCATTTAGATCAATCTATCATAAATTCCACATAAAGATATGGAGAACACATTATTACGGCTTGGGGAAAAAATCTGCATTATAGTGGTTGTTCATATTTTTATGCCTTACATGGAATAGCTAAAATATGTATATGTCGGTTGAACTAAACTGAATGTGATATTTTCAATGTTTTCTTAGAACTAAATGAGTAGCACATTATTGTTATAGTCTTTGTTTACACAGCTACTCCACTCATATTAAACAGTGCAAAACATCAAATAACTCTTAATGAAAGAGTGCAGTTTTAAGAGTATAACCAGAATGCATGGAAGAAAATAGCAAATGTGTGTGAGGGAGAGAGGGGTGGTTGTAATAAAGCCAGGAGCGAGAAAAGAGAAAGTAAATACTGTAATTTCCAAGATGTAATTTTAAGATATTCTGAAATTACAGTTTCAGATATAGTGTATATTAGTTTCATTCTTGGTTGGTGTAATGTACTTCCATATAAATTGGTCTCTGATGAAGGTTTCGCCACCCTGCTAATATCATCCTGATCATGAAGGAAATTATCTGTCCATTTGATTCACCCACTAGTTAAACTGGTGCCACAATTGCTACACTAGAGCTGCAAGTGCAAGCAAGGCCACGAATCCCCTCTCAAAATGAGCCCACAGAAAAGGCAGAGACAAGGAGATTCCTCGGACTTGACTTCTCATTCAAAGACAGTGGGATCAGCCTCAGTGGAGAGCCTGGGCTGCTCTTGCTCCAGAGGGGGCAGGAGTGAGGCTTTCATCTCGCAGCCCTGCCTAGTTTGCCTTTGTTAGTATTTCCAAACAACAGATAAATAACTTCACGGGGGAGAGGCGATGGGGACCCCCAATAACCAAGATCAAATTTAAATGCTAGCCACCACCAGATGCAGAGAAATATGAGGAGGAATATGTGGTGCTACAATGTTTGTCAGATCCTTGAGTATGACTCACATGGACTGTAACAGAATGAGCTGCTGGTTCATTGATAATTTTATAGTCAGCAGGTCTTGCTTCCCGCTCTAATTGGATGGTGGGGCGATCCGAACATGCTGACATCATTCATATGCATAACTCAATGGCTCTTTTGTTTTAAACAGCTTTTTTAGAGTGCTTCAGGACACTGCAACCAACCAAACAATGCATTAATAAGATGGAAGGATAAAAGTGTTTGAAGTCATTAAACTTCTAATGCCTCAACCATTATTTTTGACGCATGGTGTTATATAACAAGAATGTCTTTGTCTGGGCCACACTGTATTTTGGCCAGGTTGGCATAGAAAAATCTGTCTGAAGCCTCAACATGTTTGTTTGACCTCAACTTAAGTACAGATGACTCATATTTGCCAGTCTACAGTAATAGGGGTTTTAGAATGATTAGTTTCTAGAAGAATTTGCTTCAAGACAAAATTATAAAGGTCACATCTCCCCAATCACTCTCACATTCTCTGCTGATTAACTCACTCTCTCTTGCGCTGTCTGTCTAATTCATGGAGGGAATTATAACATTGAAATATGGTGGCACACTGACCTCATGCTTCAATTGTTATGAAATCCAAAAACCAACATTTGCATCTGATGCTGTCAGGATAGGGCACAGAAATATTCTAAACGCAAGCACTTGGCATTTTCAACCATTGCCATGGTGATGGTGTTACTAGGCTGAGTCCAAATTAATTCATTGCCTGAAATATTTTATTCATTACGTAGTATGATCAAATTTGGCTGCCTTACAGGTTTTTAGAAGAGCTGCTGCATCTGGAAAATCAAGCCAGCTGGCTCGAGTTGTTAAAAAAGGTGATCACAGTTCACACCTCAGAGTGACAAACACACCAATCTGCTTCTTTTCTGGAGGCCTCTTTTAAAAATGAGCAGGGATCTGTGATCTGTGAATATCTAAGCTCATCTGGGCTTCATCTTTCATAAAAAGAGGGCATTAATATATCAAGAAATTATTTTCTGTGGTTATACCACTGCATGGCAACCTGCTGCAGGTAATTACAAGCATATTTCACTGACTAAATTTAGTTAGTCAGATCTCAAAAACACTACGAGTCTTAAATTGGTAATCCGTCCTGCCTTTTCCAACATTTGGCAACAATCCATGTTTTACAATCTGAACACACAATTTTGAATACGGTATATCACATGCACCATCACTCACTTCACCCTCACTTCAATTAACACCCATGTGTGCCAAATTGGCATGCAGAGACAATAATACATTTCACCGTCAGATTATTTCATCAAGAATGAGAATCAGTTTCATTTTCACCCTGTGGACAGCACTGCAGCGCGAGGACCATATTAGGCTTTGATGAAAACATCATCATCACACTGCTTGGACACCCTTGGTGTCTCTGTGCATCTCCTCTCAGAGGGCACCTTTTGCATGCCATTTGGAACTGACTTCAATTATATGTTGCCTGTAAGGCTGCTTTGCCCCGAATTGGAGCAATTCATTGAATTCCATTGCTATTTAGTTTGCTTTTACACAAAGACTCCTGCATAGGTGCATAGTCATCTTCCCACCTCTGTATTTTTCTGTTTTTCAGAATAGCCTGTTATGATGCTATGTGCATGTGGACAGTATTCTACCCAGTATAATATTACATACAATTGAAGATTTAATGATATTGACACAAAATGTAAATCTATTTTTGGTCACACCATGTTTCACCCATAATAAAAATAACATACATGTGACGCTATCATCTGCATTTCAAAAACTGTGGCTACCAGTGACATCATGCCACTTCTGTCAAGCATGTGCAAAATCCTACACCTTAGGTGAAGGACATATTACAATACCTCAAATATAGCGCTTAGCCCATTAATACTGGCCCAGCCTCATTTGCCATTACCTTGAACCATTGCTTATAGACGAAACTGCAGGTCAGTATTTACATGTAGGGTATTGACCTTCTCATCCATTAAATTAGAATGAGAGCTACTCCTTGAGAGGAGGGTCAATAGATACACTGTCCTGATGGACACCAAGATTAACATGTGTTTCAAGTGCAGAAACCCTGGTGTAATTGCAATTTCATTAGTCTGACTTTATGTATAACACAAATCTGCCATGCCTATTCTCAACTAAGATTGTACTGAAGAAATGCAAAGGTTAGATATGCCGTGAAATGAATAGTGAGGAGAAGAAATTTGAATTTCATATTAACAAGAACAAATTTGCAAAAGAAATATAAATGTGCCTAAATTGTCATTTATTGCATCAATAAATCTCAGTACAACCAAATCTACAGTGGCTACAACACAGCTCCATACAGGAATGTCATACTTTATGAGCAGGGAAATGTGCTTCTACAATTGTCTGCATTATTTTGGAAAGCAACATTTCCAATAAAACAATCTAAATAATGCACTGCACATGACAAATCATGAATGAACTCTTAATAACATGTTATCTTGTACGATTCTTTCACAGTATGCTTGCAGTATTGCAGAATTCGACATCCAAATGCTATTACGTTAAAGTACTCAAAAACTTTCAGTGACCTAAAAACAAGTACCATCTGTGTAATTCAATTAAATTATGTATAGTTCTGAGCAATGTGGATAAACTAAGCTCATCAACCTCTCTTTAGTGAGGCAGGATATGTGTCTCAAAAGAATGCTAATATAGAATATACAGATATATTTTATATATATATATTATTTATTTATTTCATTATAAATTACACTATTTTTGTAATGCTTAGCAGTTCTTCTGTTTTGCTTATCAACATCCAGAGTGCTTATGGTAGTAATGAATGGGTGTGTATAGCAGGGTCATATTGTGCATCATGTTCATTGACAAGGCATTTCAGTTTGCATTTTCCCTCAGGCCATTTCACCCAAAGCCTATCTCACATGACATCGCCTTTTAGTGGGGTCACCCATGACACTTCCTTTCACAAGACAGCCTGTTTACTTCCTGCCACATCTCAAAATGAAATTAGACTGGACAGAAGTACATTTTTACAGATTTCTGTAACAGTCAAGGCACTTAATGCTCAGATATAAAACAGCCATAAGAGCTGAGAGAGTTCATAATCTCATAAATTTCTATCGATCCTGGTGAACAAATTAAACTCCCTCCTTTCACTTGTGCTCCACAGATAAATAACATTTCTAGCATGGATAATTCATGCTTTTGCCCTTCCCAATTTTATAGCGCCTGCGCCAGTACTCTCTGATGTAATGCTGTTCTTCCTGTAACATTTATAACTCAGTGGATGAATACGTTAAGATGCATGGGGGGGGGGAGAGAAACCCTGCTGCAGGTTATAAAAATGCAGTCGAGTTACTGACAGCACTCACAGCCCAAAATATCGCAACTTCGTATTTGAGTTGTCTGAAAACAGCACAGCGCAAGCTTGTGACCGGCTAGTGCTTGCAGTTATGCCGTCTGCTTGATGAATAATGAATATTCAGGATATGTTCGAGGTCTGTATTTTTACCCCGTGCACTATTTCACTGAACAATTCCCAGGTGTGCAATAGAGCCGCTGCTCCTGTGGAGCTGATATGAAACCAATAGCCTCAGAACACATTCAGTGACTTGCTTTAATAGTGCTCAGTGGGACCAAATATTATGTACAGCAGACATAAATGATAGCAGCCCCTTCATTAGTGAGTTCAGTTTGACAGGCATAAGCACACTTGTGTTAAGAGTCATCATAGTACTGTTTATATTTAATACTAGTACAAACTTGATGTACGGCACCATTCTCAGATATACAGAATACTGCTTTTGGTGTAAATAGTTTTACAGTAGGCAGAAAGGCTCAGCAACCAAAGTTGAGAGTATCAACTAATATTTATATATATTTCTTTATTTCTAGCATTCTGAGTTTGATTTTCAGAAGTAGTACTCTTATAGGTGCTGGCACATCAGCTTCTGTCTGCTCAGTTCTACATGCGCGTTTACCTTTCTTTTGCTGCTTCCTCCAGAGGGTCTGCTGGGATGTTCTTCACATTCTCCTGGCCACTGGTAGCGTCCTCCTTCCTGATGCTGGTCGGCGAGCTGGACTTGGGGAGCTCGTCTCCGCTGTGCAGGTGCTGTATGATGTTGTGTTGTTGGTTCCATGATTGATGGCTGGGTCTCACGTAGACAGGCGTGGGCCCGGGGGTCGGGGCCAGGATGCTGTGCGCCGGGCTGTTGGCCTTCCGGAGCGCCCCTCTGTCCCGGGCATGACTCTTGAGCCTGCCCTGCACAGGTGTCCCCCGGTGGTCGTGGCCGCCGTCCGGCTGGAGGAAGCCGCCGTTCCCCGCGGAACTTTGCGAGGAGTGACTGAACCAGCGCCAGCGCAGCCGGAGGATCTGCTTCACGTCAAACTCCTTCTTCCCCGACACAGACATCCCGTTCTCAACCAGTGGCGAGGCAATAACACATGGAAATCCCGGAGACAGTGGAGGCAGAGGCGCCCGTGCCGTGAGTGTCAGTGTGCGCGCTTGCTCGCTTGCTCCTCCTCTCGCGTCTTGGCCAGGCTGGCTGGTCTCTGTGCAGGCGGTAAAAAGGAGAAAGAGGGTGCTGCTTTTGTCTGTGCCAGAGCCCTTTTCCCTTTTTTTTTCTTTTCCTCCCTCCAACTCTCACAGCCACTCCTGGTGCTCAGTTAATGCACATGCATGATACACTCTCCCCTTTTCTCCCCTCCCTCCCTCCCTCCCTCCTTCCCTTCTCCTCTGTCTCTCTCTCTCTCTCTCTCCCCCTCTCTCTGTGTCTCCTGTGCACCGCGCACACACACACATACGTCCACACAACCCTCCAAAAAAAAAGAGAGAGGGAGCGGAAAGGAGAAACCCAATGCAAGCCCAACCCAGATTCCAGTGCCTGACGACGCTGAGGCACTCTTACCAGAGGAGGTGGAGTGGCATGCTGACAGGATGAGGAGGTCAAACCTTAAACAAGTAAGCCATGCAGTACAGGAAGGAAGGCAGCCAACAATGCCAGAGCTAGCTATCTCCTGGTAGCAGTGTCCTCTGCTGCTGCTCACTCTCTCTCTCCCCCCCTTCTCTCTCTCCCTCTCTCTCTCTCCCCCTCTCTCTTTTATGTGAACACACATGTGCACACACACACACACACACACATGCACATGCATACACACACTCACATACATGCGCACAGAGGTATCCTCCCACATGCTCAGCACCGTCCCCACATCTGACAGGATCCCGGGGGAACCAGGCTCGATCTCTCATTGCAGGAAACCATGCAGAAAAATGATTCTCCCGCCATCATCCTCAAGCCTTACTGACAGCTAAACAATAATGAACCTCAAAGGAAGACTGCAATTTTTTCCGGCAATGAGTGGGGACCCTACTATTGTTTAGAGATTTTGCTGTCATTTAGATGTGCTTGCAGTAATGGCTTTATTAAAGATAATAATGATGCCGAATGTGTGACATTGAAAAAAGAAACGTTGGGCAGATTATCATTGCAAGTGATAAAAATCCAATACAAACAAACCACTGTTTTTGAGACACCTTCAGAGCTATTGTTAGTCAAGTGCTTTGTCTGATTTCCTCAAAGGTGAAAAATAGTCTGCAGGGCAAGAGCTAAGGGGTCAAGTCTTTGTACTGGTACCACTCATACAAAACCTTCATTTACTTCATGCTCCTCATACAGCAGTATCATATCGGTCTGTACCCCTCAATATTCACTGCCCACACTGTAAAGCATACATTATGGATTTTTGTTATGTTCATTGTTGGGTCTCACCTATAATCTTGTGTTACAAACTACACTGAAAAGGAGTACAAACAAACGCTATTGATGAAATGTATTAATGTATTTATAATAATAATAATAATAATAATATAAAAACATATATATATATATTTTAAAGAATGCTCAACATTCACTATGATAACCCTTCAAACTGCTCACCCCAGAATGTATTATCAGTAACCACCCATACTTTAATGTTTATATGCTCTGTGAGGAGATAAAATGGTATTATTCTGCACTGCTGAGAGTGTACGATTCCATAGTGACTGGTGGCAAAAGTAGATTTAAATGTGCCTTTGAGCATCTCACTCGATTCCTGGGCTCCTGCGGAATACCAGGGATTTCCAGGTCCTGTACCACTGATAGCGTGAATGATTTATTCATATGTTGTTCCTTCAGCTTACTGCTCCATTGTCAGGTCTCACAAATAAAAAGCGGTTATTCTATAAAAATATCCCATTTCCTATGTAGCATCACAGTGAGGATGTTGGATTGCTTTACTGCACAGTTGGGATAGACTTGGAGTGAACCACTGGCAAACTGATGTATTTTGAGTAGATCCATTGTACAGTGGCTTGGTCTCTAATCAGTCTGCTATTGATGTGAAAGGTTAACTGTCAAGAGGCTATATTTTAATGACATTATTTAAATGTAATAACCACCAGCATTAGCAAAGAAACTGTACAGGTGTTTCCCTGAAAATTTGTATTTCATTCACATTTTATTTCAGTTTAATGTCAGAATATCACCTGAAATAGCAGAATTGACTGTAGAATTGACTGTTGATATTGAAAATTCATGACGAAAGGTGTGATTTTGACAACTCTGTAGCATGATGCATTATTTAAGACAATCTATGCGAGGAACAGCGGGGTGCAGAGGGCACATGTGTGGGATGGATAGATTTCCCTTTGTTTTCTGCTGCATGGTAATGAACTTGCCTGGCTGGCAACACTGCCTCAATTGCCTTTGTGTCCTCCTATTCGAAACTGTCTAAGATTCATTCTTTCAGACAAATTTGTTTACTTGCATGTCTGTTTGTATATTTTACCCTCTTTATTCTCAATAGCCACTGTGGTTACACATCAACAATAAACAACACTTTATTTATGGTTAAATGTTATAGACAAGGGTTAGATTTGGCAAAGTAAAAAATGGTACGCCTTGAAACAACTACACCCGAGGGAATGTGATGAGACTGATTGCATAACAAATACTCTGGTGTGCCAAGCACAATTTAAGTCCTACCACCCATCTACCACATAAGAATTACATTCTTACATCCATTAGTCAGGAATCAAGCTATCCCTACCAAACCCTTTTTGTCTGGAGTATGGTCAGCTGTAGTTAAAGTGGAGAAGGAGCAAAGATCAAAGTTTTGATCATGAACAATTCATGACGTAACTTCTGATGTATTTGAAGTGTATTTTCACTTCTGGGCCTCCAAATACCTCAATCTAGGTTAGTTTGTACTGTATATAAGTTGTTTCATCCACCCAGCATCTGTTTACGTTTGCTTGTTTTAATATTTTCCTTCGCCTCTGATACAGGTTCGTTTTTCGAAACATATTGAAGACTAGTTTGATTGCTTCTCTAAAAAGCACAATAATAATAAATAATAATTTTCAGTGTTGTAATATAGGATTAACTAACTTATTGAAATGCAGGAGTGGTTATGTGTGCTTTTGTATGTATGTAGACATTCAGAATCAGATATTTTCAGCTTTTCATTCATAACAATGTCTGCAAAACATTTTTGATCAATTATGTTGATGTTGTTTTGATCAATTAGGTTACTTAAATAGAACAAATTTAATATTTTTTCTCAAAAACAATTATTTTTTTTATAATTGGAAATTGTTCTTGAATGGTAGGGTGCATTGGGGTTTTGATTCCTTTTGTAACCTACTCAGTATCACATCATTGACATATCTGTATTTTCCTGTTTTCAGAATCTGGTATCAATCCTACCTCCACATATCAAATAGATAGATATTAGATAGATAGTCTTTAATGTCCCCAGGGGATAATCGCTTTCACACATCACTCCATGCTGCACTGCAAAGAATGTGGGCACAGCACACAGCACACCACATAACACATGGCAGCACAGGTAACATAACACGTTAGTTTGTTTACCTCGAGGTGCCACCATGTGAAATATGGCTATTTTTGTATATATATTTTTTTTGTACATATATTTTATGTCAGCTATAGCAACTTTCCTGCTCATTGTCTATTACCTAGCTAGCAAGGTAAAGCAATTGTACAACTGTCGCCTAAAGTAGGCTATGTAAGATACTCATTGCATCTTCATTCACATATTGTACATGTCTCACTTTTGGATAAAGCTCAGACATACGCAATACCTCTAAACACATAATATAGAATGTTTGTGCTATCTTAATGCATCTGCTGAAATCAATGCAGAGAAATGTGTTGTTACATAGTGAAGTTTGTTGCTTGCTATGCAAGTAAATTGACTTAATCATTGTTAAATTTGAGAGTTCACTGTAATGACTGTGACATCTTATTCTTTCAGGTTATTCTAATGGCCAATACCCTCAGTGACTATTAATGGTCTTTAATTAGGCCCAAATTAAAATAGGGCTTATGTTCCTACTACACACTCATTATGTCCAGTGATCATGTATATTTAAGTTTTAAGTCTGCAACTCTATGACTGCCAGACATACAGTAGTCTAGTATACCTTGTGATTTAACTGAAATTTAATTCAATCATTATTATTGTAGATGATATATTTTTTATTATTATTAATAATACACTGATGAAGTCCCTATTAAACACAACATGTCATTGCCCACCTTTGCTAAACACATTACTATCCAACACATCTAATCTTTACTCTTCTTTGTTTTTCCTATAGTTTATTTTTCTTGGTTTTGATTCCACTGGCTTAACATTACTGACAAAGACATGCCACATGCATGACATGGTAGTTGCCATAAGGGCATGACCATGATCACTGACCTGCTAAATGTATTGTTTTCTGAGCCCTTCGTAATGGTGTAACACTCTGACTGATATGAATATGTTGCAGTAGCATATATTGTACTGTACTTGTACATTCGAAAAACAATATACAATTGTTTAAATGTTCAATTATATGTTATATAATGAATGTGACATGAAATGTCATTAATTCACATATGTAATGATGCAGCTATGTTGGTGAACAGCTCAAGTTTTCATGTATTATGCATGTACTGTACTTTCAGTCTGTACTCTGTCAGCTACCCATTTAGCAAATCAAGCTTTTACTTTGCTCACATTCATAGAACATATTGCCATCGGTCTGGAGGTCACAATCATCATTTCCAATTGATCAAACTTAGAAAACACAGGAAAAACTACTGAATTACATGCCCCATCATGACTATACAAACACGCTAAAAAATAATGTGTGTGTGTTATCCTATGCTTTAAGTGGCTGCTAAAATGTGAATTAAGCTTACCTTAAAATGTTTGCAGGGTGAGTTTATTCACATAGGTCCAGGATAATAAGCAATTATGCGTTAAAAGAAAAAAAGACAGAGAGGAATGAACAGTGGCACGTTTCTCTGTTTGGACCTCACATCTCTATTCTACTGACAAATATTTGCATACAAAAGAAAAAAAAATACTTTTCCTCTTGGAAAGGAAATTCCTGACAAGTTCCTTCCTTGACTCTAAGCTGAACAATCATTTTGAAACAACCAGGAACTTGGGTCATATCCTGTGTTCCTGGTGTCCCACTTTTTGAGCCATTTAATAGAAAGCCCACAACAACAATTCTGAATTAACTATTCATGGTTAGACACTTGCTCACAAGTACCAGTACATTTCTGAGAAAATAGGCCTACTTTTTTATATACATACCTGATGTATAATGTTAACACATCTACACCAGCATGTGTAACACTACTTTCTAAAATAGCTAAATGTATTTTATATCAAATGTTTATTGAACTAATAAAAGTACTGGGCATGTGTGTGAAACTGAGTGTCATGTATTTCAATTGGCTTTTATGTGTGGCCATTCCAGTAGCCACACAGGGGAGCTCCAGCATTGGCATTCTAACAGCATGACAACTTGCAGCAATCCTGCCATTATGGGCAGTGTCAATGAAGTCAGTCTTGCACAATATAAAATGAATTCGGAAAAAGAGAGTATAGGCTATTTTTTTAAGACCTTATGTCATGACAGTCTAGCATTATTATGCTCAGATAGGAGATGGTTATGCTCAGAATTTCAAAAAAGAAATACTCTTTAAGGTGATCTTTTTTCCATACGTACACATACAATATGAAGACTGAATAATGTTATTTTTGTATGTTTGTTTATGTTTTACCAGTGTGGTTCTCGTGCACAAGTGTGGTGTTAATATGGACATTTGAAGAAATCACCTTGTATCTTACATGTCTTACATGCGATGTCTTGAATTTCCCCTTGGGGATCAATAAAGTATCTATCTATCTATCTATCTATCTATCTATCTATCTATCTAAATCAGGGGTCTCAAACACCCGGCCCGCGGGCCAAATCCGGCCCGCGCCCTGCCCAATTCCGGCCCGCGACGTATGACAAAATAATAATGTAATCCGGCCCTTGAGGCTATTAATTGCGACAAACAACGATACTGATTAAAATAGACGATAGATCCAGGTACGGTGACAAATCTCATTTGTAGGCCTACTCTGCTCCACTATGTGCAAGACATCCAGAGCTTGATTCAAACCCAAAATCGCTGCGCAAAGTTTTCAGGAAATACTACACGCGAGAAACACAAAGACGTGCATATGTAATGACGCGGAAGCGATGCAGGCCATAGTGTTGCAGAAATTGAAGCAGAAATTAAGCAGAAATAGGCCTACACCAAATTTTGAAAAACGTTCACGTGTGATGAAGTCTTAGGTAAGCTATGTTATTCACCTATTCTAATTCTGAAGGAGAATATCCTTTTGGAGATTATGATCGATCGTCTATGACAGTGATAGTCACGGTGCGTCTGTGAATGGAGGTGCATGTATATACAACGGTGTCCACTAAGCATACCATGCTTGTTTCGACCCTCTGCCCAACATAGCTTGGAGGTTGCAGTGGTAATCGTGATGAGTGTCCGTAATGGATGTGGTACAGACAGCAGGGCTAGTAGAAATAGGGCTCTAAAGAACTACAAAGTCACCCGCAATATGATGCGAACTTCTGGGTACTGCAGATTACCCGCGATAGGAACTGTTTGACCAGAATACTTTATTGTAGGCCTATATTGTAGTAATCTATTACTAAACCACAACATCTTAGGTGTTGGTATACATCTTAGGTGTTTTCCTGTAAATTTGTTATGTGGGTAATATGAAAAAAGGAAAGTAAACCTGTCCAGTATTTACTGAAAGGTGCATAATTTTGAGGTGCTTGCCATCCAGTGACAAATTAGATGGGTAAATTTACCCCCTTCATAAATTTTTGTTTTACTCAAAGATTTTTACATTTACAGTAGGACTTTATCTCTGACCACTTTCAAGCCATGGCCTTTTGAACTTTTGATATAAAAATCCAATGGTGTTGCTTTCTTAACCCTGATGCCTAGTTTGCCAGGTTTAAAAAAGTTATGAGAGGAAATATTTTTATTTGGTGTGAAACACACACACATACCTGTTTTTATGTTTTTCATTTATTTGATAATTTGTATTAATATTTATTTTATCATTATTTTATTTATAAGCTAAGGTTGCTAGCACAGGTGTCTAAAACTAGATAAAAACACTTGCACTTTCTGTTTGCAGTTTTGTGTGGTATTTGAAAAAAAGAACATTGCATTTTCAGAAATAGCCGGCCCTCCAATCAGATGACGTTGGCAGAATTGGCCCCCAGCTCATTTGAGTTTGAGACCCCTGATCTAAATGCTAATAATGATAATGAGCTGGTCTGAAAACCAGTCCTCATACTCAACATTTTTACATTTCTTTTCTGGACCTTATATGCTGTACAATATTCTTAATACATAATCAATTTCAATCAAACTCAATCAGTTGTTATAGCCAATGATCATGATGGTTAATGATACAGTAAATATGATATAGCCTACAGTGTGTATAAGTGTAAATTAAAACAGTGACATGAATGACAGTAAACCCCGTGGGTACTTGTACAGTTTATTTGGTTTGTTTTGTAACAGGAAGAAACATAGAAAAATACAATTTAGGATCTGCAGCTGAGAGTGAACAACATTTTATTAGTGATTAAAGTGAAATTGTCACCCTTAGTTTTTCCACCAGACACTACCATATTTGCTGAGAGAGAGAGTGAGAGGGAGAGAGAGAAACAATCATCTCAATTTAAGGTAATGTGTGATGGGAAATGGATGAACTATTGTGTACACTTTCAAAAGCAGTAACCTAGTTTATAGAAAAACACATTTTTTTTATTTAGGTTATCATTAACAAGTTTTACCAAATATAAATAATTTGGATAGTGACAAAAATGTAACCCAGGTGAAATTGTAATGGGAATATTATATACCTATTCTTTTATAGATTGAAATTCCAATTCTGCCCATCTCTGCAGTAGGATGAGGCAGCCACAGTTTATTTACAGTTTGTACAAAAGACATTTGTTAAAATCTCATTTTTTCTTGCAAAAGGATTGTCCTGCAAATCATTTTGGTAACTGTGAAAACAGGAATGATTATATGTGATGCTGCAAAATAGTTGCATAATTTCAAATATAAAGATTTTCACTGCTCTAAGTGTATATGCAAAAACACATTCTTATCAGTAATACAGTGATTGCAATATGTTGTGAATTACTCCCAGTATTTGTGTTTTTTAAAATATTACATGTTAAAAAAAGAAATGATAAAAAATCAAAACAAAATGCAAATATTGTTTGGATTCTCTAAGGCACTGCTTGATTTTTGTGAGATGGTGTAGTCTCAATAAAATTTAACTATGTACAAAAGGAAAAAAAATAATTACAATACAGTTTTTTTTCTTATTTACAGTTTAATAGCAAAAATATGGTATGTACCTCGAGAGGCTTCTAAATTGCTGGACTGGGATAAGAGAGCGAATGAATACAACTCACATATATTGATTATTAGTAATTATGTGACTGTGCAGTGAGGATTCAAAGAGAATGGTGTGAATATGCTATTTGATTTCAGATGCTTGAAGATTAGTTATGAGTGGAAAAATAACAATAACAATATGAGTACATTAGTGCTTTTTGTATCACCATTTCTTATTTCTTAGGTGACACAGCAAGCTCTAGTCTTGGAAAATGAAACCCACTCTTTGATCCACTATCACTACTGGAAGAGGAAGACATTCTTGACTTTTTCGATGACAGTGCCACATCACTACCTCCCTCTAGCTTTCCTTCAGCCTGCTCTCCTAGTGTCACCTCATATGAACCTTTGGATTTGGCTCCAAATCCACCAAATGTGCCAAATTTCAACTTTCCCTTTTTCCCCTTGACCTTACCCCCACCAATATCCACAGATATATCGCCACTGCCTGCCTCTAAGTGACCTGAAGCAGAGGCAGGAGAGGCCAGTTCCCCTTCATCACTGAAAGATGAAGAGCGATGTCGTGATTTTTTGAAAAGATCAAGAGATGCGGATTTGCTTTTGGGTGAAACTCTAAGTTCAGTACTTCCCCCTACTGACATTTTGCCACTTTGCAACTCTCCAGAACTCAAGCTGAGGTCTCTTGACACTTTGACATCTGGACTGCCCATGGTAAGGTCAGCAGCACTTCCACCCTTAGTCTTTGACTTGCCAAAGAATTTGGGCATCTTCACCTTCACTTTCCCACCTGATTTAAGTTCAGGGTCATGCAGATCTGAACCAATATGACCACTCATAGATGGAGCTGCCATTTCAGCCCCTCCACTAACTTCACTAGCCCCAACATCCACCCCAACCTCTGGCCCTTCCAGTCTGGGTAATGCAATACCAAACTTTGGAACTTTTATCTTTGGAAATGAAACATGTCCCTCTGGGTACTCCATCTCACCAGATCCCTCCATGCCCATACTTGCTCCACCTTTAACATCATATTTCATGACCTTCCCCTCAGCGCCCACTCTCCCCTCTCCAAATCCTCCCTTTATTTCTGGACCCTTCAGACTGATATCTGGGGCAGAAAACTTTGGCCCTTTAATGTCAAGACCAGGGGCCTCAACATTTATTTCAGGTGTACTCAAGCTGACATTCATATCTTGTCTTTCTAGACTGGAAGTGCTTACACCTGATTTGAGCTTTGGCCCTTTTCCTTTAGGAGACCCAATGTCAAGTTCAACATCCGGAAAATGCAGTCTTCCAAACAATGGCTTCTTTACTTTAGGTCCTTTGATATGCAGGTCAGGTGATTCTGCCTCTAATTCAATATCATGTGCTTTGAGACTTATGTCAGCACCACTGTTTTTCCCCTTTCCTTTCACTTTAGGTAATTTGAATTTTCCCTTCTTTCCTTTCAGACTTATGTCTACATCAGGAGCGGCAGCACTAGCATCAACATCGGGAAGATCTAATTTGGGGCTTTTTCCACCCATATGGAATTTGGGTTTCTTGACTTTTGGCGCTTTGATATTTGCCTCTGGCCCCTCTACAGTAATGTCAGGACCTGCAATGCCAATGTTAGGATCAGGGAGGTCAATTTCTGGACCTTGTACTTTTGGAGATTTTATCCCAAAACTGGGGCCCTTGAATTTTGGAAACTTGACTTCTGGCCTTTCAAAACTGGGACCTTTGATGTCAAAGTCTGGACCTTCAATTTTTCTACCAATCTTTGGTACTGATACATCTATGTCTCCCTTCACTTTTGGACCTTTAAGGTTAATGTCAACATCAGGCATTGAGACTTTCGGTGTAGAAATTGATGGCATTTTAAATCTAGGCCCTTTAATGTTACCTTCAGGGCCTTCTATACTTGGGCCTTCAATGTCGATCTTTGGTGCTTTGATGTCACCTTCAATTTTTGGTACAGACATATCCAAATCTCCCTTCATCTTAGGTCCTTTCAGATTGAAGTCAACATCAGGCATTGAGATATTTGGACCAGAAATGGATGGCATTTTGAATTTAGGCCCTTTGATTTTTCCCTCTGGGCCTTCAATGTCTATATCTGGACGTGTAATGTTGACATCAGGAGCTTTCAGATCAATATCAGCTCTTGGCAAATGTACATCAATATCACCTCCTTCCACTTTTGGCCCTTTAAATCCAAATGAAGGCATTTTGATCTTCGGCATCTTAAATCCTCCCTCTGCTCCCTCAATATCAACATCTGGGCCCTCAATGTCAACTTTTGGCATCTTGATATCACCCTCAAACTTTGGAACAGAGATGTCACTATCACCCTTTATTTTTGGTCCTTTTAGGTTGAAGTCAACATCTGGCATTGAGAGTGATGGACCTGATATTGTTGGCATTTTGAATTTTGGCCCCTTGATCTTTCCTTCTGGGCCTTCAATGTCAACCTCTGGTGCTTTTCCATCAATATCGACTTTAGATAGATTTATATCAACATTGGGTCCTTCAACCTTTGGCCCTTTGAATCCAAATGATGGCATTTTCATTTTTGGCATCTTAAATCCTCCTTCAGGTCCCTCAATATCAACATCTGGGCCTTCAATGTTAACTTTTGGAGCTTTGATATCACCTTCAACTTTAGGGCCAGAAATATCCAAATCACCCTTTACTTTTGGTCCTTTCAGGTTGAAGTCCATATCAGGCATTGAGATCTTTGGACCTGATATTGTCGGCATTTTGAATTTAGGCCCCTTGATTTTTCCTTCTGGACCTTCTATTTCAAGATCTGGTGTTTCAATATCAACATTTGGTGCTTTAAGATCAATATTTCCTTTTGGCATTTTCAAATCAACATCTGGTCCTTCGACTTTGGGACCTTTGAATCCAAATGAAGGCATTTTCATCTTTGGCATCTTGAATCCACCTTCTGGGCCTTCAATGTCAACATCTGGGCCTTCAATGTCGACTTTTGGACCTTTGATGTCACCTTCAATTTTTGGAACTGAAACATCCATATCACCCTTGAATTTCGGTCCTTTCAGGTTAAAGTCCACATCAGGCATTGATATCTTTGGACCTGATATTGTTGGCATTTTGAATTTAGGCCCCTTGATTTTCCCCCCTGGGCCTTCAATGTCAAGGTCTGGAGTGTCAATGTCCACATTTGGACCTTTAAGTTCAAAATCTCCTTTTGGCATTTTCAAATCAACATCTGGTCCTTCAAGTTTAGGACCTTTGAATCCAAATGAAGGCATTTTCATCTTTGGCATCTTGAATCCACCTTCTGGGCCTTCAATGTCAACATCTGGGCCTTCAATGTCGACTTTTGGACCTTTGATGTCACCTTCAATTTTTGGAACTGAAACATCCATATCACCCTTGAATTTCGGTCCTTTTAGGTTGAAGTCCACATCAGGCATTGAGATCTTCGGACCTGATATTGTTGGCATTTTGAATTTAGGCCCCTTGATTTTTCCCTCAGGGCCTTCAATGTCAAAGTCTGGAGCTTCAATGTCAACATTTGGTGCTTTAAGATCAATATCTCCTTTTGGCATTTTCAAATCAACATCTGGTCCTTCAACTTTGGGACCTTTGAACCCAAATGAAGGCATTTTCATCTTTGGCATCTTGAATCCACCTTCTGGGCCTTCAATGTCAACATCTGGGCCCTCAATGTCGACTTTTGGACCTTTAAGGTCACCTTCAATTTTTGGAATTGAGACATCCATATCACCCTTGAATTTCGGTCCTTTTAGGTTGAAGTCCACATCAGGCATTGAGATCTTCGGACCTGATATTGTTGGCATTTTGAATTTAGGTCCCTTGATCTTTCCCTCTGGGCCTTCAATGTCAAGATCTGGAGTGTTAATGTCAACATTTGGTGCTTTAAGATCAATATTTCCTTTGGGCATTTTCAAATCAACATCTGGTCCTTCGACTTTGGGACCCTTGAATCCAAATGAAGGCATCTTGATCTTTGGCATGTGGAATCCACCTTCTGGGCCTTCAATGTCAACATCCGGGCCTTCAATGTTGACTTTTGGGCCTTTGATGTCACCTTCAATTTTTGGAACTGAAACATCCATATCACCCTTGACTTTCGGTCCTTTCAGGTTAAAGTCCATATCAGGCATTGAGATCTTTGGACCTGATATTGTTGGCATTTTGAATTTAGGTCCCTTGATCTTTCCCTCTGGACCTTCAATGTCAAGATCTGGAGTGTCAATGTCAACATTTGGTGTTTTAAGATCAATATTTCCTTTTGGCATTTTCAAATCAACATCTGGTCCTTCAACTTTGGGACCTTTGAATCCAAATGAAGGCATTTTCATCTTTGGCATCTTGAATCCACCTTCTGGGCCTTCTATGTCAACATCTGGGCCTTCAATGTCGACTTTTGGACCTTTGAGGTCACCTTCAATTTTTGGAACTGAAACATCCATATCACCCTTGAATTTCGGTCCTTTTAGGTTGAAGTCCACATCAGGCATTGAGATCTTTGGACCTGATATTGTTGGCATTTTGAATTTAGGTCCCTTGATCTTTCCCTCTGGACCTTCAATGTCAAGATCTGGAGTGTCAATGTCAACATTTGGTGCTTTAAGATCAATATTTCCTTTTGGCATTTTCAAATCAACATCTGGTCCTTCGACTTTGGGACCTTTGATTCCAAATGAAGGCATTTTGATCTTTGGCATCTTGAATCCACCTTCTGGGCCTTCAATGTCAACATCTGGGCCTTCAATGTCGATTTTTGGACCTTTGATGTCACCTTCAATTTTTGGAACTGAAACATCCACATCACCCTTTAATTTCGGTCCTTTCAGGTTGAAGTCCATATCAGGCATTGAGATCTTTGGACCTGATATTGTTGGCATTTTGAATTTAGGTCCCTTGATCTTTCCCTCTGGACCTTCAATGTCAAGATCTGGAGTGTCAATGTCAACATTTGGTGTTTTAAGATCAATATTTCCTTTTGGCATTTTCAAATCAACATCTGGTCCTTCGACTTTGGGCCCCTTGAATCCAAATGAAGGCATTTTGATCTTTGGCATCTTGAATCCACCTTCTGGACCTTCAATGTCAACATCTGGGCATTCAATGTTGACTTTTGGACCTTTGAGGTCACCTTCAATTTTTGGAACTGAAACATCCACATCTCCCTTGACTTTCGGTCCTTTCAGGTTGAAGTCCATATCAGGCATTGAGATCTTTGGACCTGATATTGTTGGCATTTTGAATTTAGGTCCCTTGATCTTTCCCTCTGGACCTTCAATGTCAAGATCTGGAGTGTCAATGTCAATATTTGGTGTTTTAAGATCGATCAATATTTCCTTTTGGCATTTTCAAATCAACATCTGGTCCTTCGACTTTGGGCCCCTTGAATCCAAATGAAGGCATTTTCATCTTTGGCATCTTGAATCCACCTTCTGGACCTTCAATGTCAACATCTGGGCCTTCAATGTTGACTTTTGGACCTTTGAGGTCACCTTCAATTTTTGGAACTGAAACATCCACATCTCCCTTGACTTTCGGTCCTTTCAGGTTGAAGTCCATATCAGGCATTGAGATCTTTGGACCTGATATTGTTGGCATTTTGAATTTAGGTCCCTTGATCTTTCCCTCTGGACCTTCAATGTCAAGATCTGGAGTGTCAATGTCAACATTTGGTGCTTTAAGATCAATATTTCCTTTTGGCATTTTCAAATCAACATCTGGTCCTTCGACTTTGGGCCCCTTGAATCCAAATGAAGGCATTTTGATCTTTGGCATCTTGAATCCACCTTCTGGACCTTCAATGTCAACATCTGGGCATTCAATGTCAACACTTGGTGCTTTAAGATCAAAAGCAGCCTTGGGCATGTCAGGAGCATTGATATCAAGTTCTACAGATCCAATATCAACATCTGCTTTAGGCAAATCGATATCTGGGCCTTCAACCTTGGGTGATTTGAAACCAAATTTAGGCATTTTAAATTTTGGTAATTTAAATCCACCCTCTGGACTTCGACCTTCCACATCAGCACCCTCAATCTTTGGCCCTTTAAAACCAATTTTGGGCATTTTGAATTTATGCTTTTTTAAACCAGCGTCAGGTCCACTGATATCTACATCTGGGCCTTCGATCTCAATCTTTGGTCCTTTGATGTCAGCTTCAAACTTTGGACTTGATACATCAACATCACCCTTCATCTTGGGTCCTTTCAGGTTAAGGTCAACGTCAGGCATTGAGATCTTTGGACCTGATATTGTTGGCATTTTGAATTTAGGCCCCTTGATCTTTCCCCCAGGACCTTCAATGTCAAGGTCTGGAGTGTCAATGTCAACATTTGGAGCATTAAGATCAATATTTCCTTTTGGCATTTTCAAATCAACATCTGCTCCTTCGACTTTGGGACCTTTGAATCCAAATGAAGGCATTTTCATCTTTGGCATCTTGAATCCACCTTCTGGGCCTTCAATGTCAAGGTCTGGAGTGTCAATGTCAACATTTGGTGCTTTAAGATCAATATTTCCTTTTGGCATTTTCAAATCAACATCTGGTCCTTCGACTTTGGGACCTTTGAATCCAAATGAAGGCATTTTCATCTTTGGCATCCTGAATCCACCTTCTGGGCCTTCAATGTCAACATCTGGGCCTTCAATGTCAACTTTTGGACCTTTGATGTCACCTTCAATTTTTGGAACTGAAACATCCATATCACCCTTGAATTTCGGTCCTTTCAGGTTGAAGTCCACATCAGGCATTGAGATCTTTGGACCTGATATTGTTGGCATTTTGAATTTAGGTCCCTTGATCTTTCCCTCTGGACCTTCAATGTCAAGGTCTGGAGTGTCAATGTCAACATTTGGTGCTTTAAGATCAATATTTCCTTTTGGCATTTTCAAATCAACATCTGGTCCTTCAACTTTGGGACCTTTGAACCCAAATGAAGGCATTTTCATCTTTGGCATCTTGAATCCACCTTCTGGGCCTTCAATGTCAACATCTGGGCCCTCAATGTCGACTTTTGGACCTTTAAGGTCACCTTCAATTTTTGGAATTGAGACATCCATATCACCCTTGAATTTCGGTCCTTTTAGGTTGAAGTCCACATCAGGCATTGAGATCTTCGGACCTGATATTGTTGGCATTTTGAATTTAGGTCCCTTGATCTTTCCCTCTGGGCCTTCAATGTCAAGATCTGGAGTGTTAATGTCAACATTTGGTGCTTTAAGGTCAATATTTCCTTTGGGCATTTTCAAATCAACATCTGGTCCTTCGACTTTGGGACCCTTGAATCCAAATGAAGGCATCTTGATCTTTGGCATGTGGAATCCACCTTCTGGGCCTTCAATGTCAACATCCGGGCCTTCAATGTTGACTTTTGGGCCTTTGATGTCACCTTCAATTTTTGGAACTGAAACATCCATATCACCCTTGAATTTCGGTCCTTTTAGGTTGAAGTCCACATCAGGCATTGAGATCTTCGGACCTGATATTGTTGGCATTTTGAATTTAGGTCCCTTGATCTTTCCCTCTGGGCCTTCAATGTCAAGATCTGGAGTGTTAATGTCAACATTTGGTGCTTTAAGGTCAATATTTCCTTTGGGCATTTTCAAATCAACATCTGGTCCTTCGACTTTGGGACCCTTGAATCCAAATGAAGGCATCTTGATCTTTGGCATGTGGAATCCACCTTCTGGGCCTTCAATGTCAACATCCGGGCCTTCAATGTTGACTTTTGGGCCTTTGATGTCACCTTCAATTTTTGGAACTGAAACATCCATATCACCCTTGACTTTCGGTCCTTTCAGGTTGAAGTCCATATCAGGCATTGAGATCTTTGGACCTGATATTGTTGGCATTTTGAATTTAGGTCCCTTGATCTTTCCCTCTGGACCTTCAATGTCAAGATCTGGAGTGTCAATGTCAACATTTGGTGTTTTAAGATCAATATTTCCTTTTGGCATTTTCAAATCAACATCTGGTCCTTCGACTTTGGGCCCCTTGAATCCAAATGAAGGCATTTTCATCTTTGGCATCTTGAATCCACCTTCTGGACCTTCAATGTCAACATCTGGGCCTTCAATGTTGACTTTTGGACCTTTGAGGTCACCTTCAATTTTTGGAACTGAAACATCCACATCTCCCTTGACTTTCGGTCCTTTCAGGTTGAAGTCCATATCAGGCATTGAGATCTTTGGACCTGATATTGTTGGCATTTTGAATTTAGGTCCCTTGATCTTTCCCTCTGGACCTTCAATGTCAAGATCTGGAGTGTCAATGTCAATATTTGGTGTTTTAAGATCAATATTTCCTTTTGGCATTTTCAAATCAACATCTGGTCCTTCGACTTTGGGCCCCTTGAATCCAAATGAAGGCATTTTCATCTTTGGCATCTTGAATCCACCTTCTGGACCTTCAATGTCAACATCTGGGCCTTCAATGTTGACTTTTGGACCTTTGAGGTCACCTTCAATTTTTGGAACTGAAACATCCACATCTCCCTTGACTTTAGGCCCTTTCAAATTAAAGTCAACATCAGGCATAGAGATCTTTGGCCCAGAAATGGATGGCATTTTGAATTTAGGTCCTTTGATCTTTCCATCTGGTCCCTCCACCTCAAGCTCTGGACCTTTAATGTCAATTTCTGGTGCCTTAACATCAATGTCTGCTTTTGGAAGTTTCACATCAACATCAGGTCCCTCCACTTTTGGTCCCTTGAATCCAAATGAAGGCATTTTGATTTTGGGCATCTTGAATCCACCTTCTGGGCCTTCAATGTCAACATCTGGTCCTTTAATATCTATCTTTGGTGCCTTAATATCACCTTCGACCTTCGGTACTGACACATCCATATCTCCCTTCACTTTAGGTCCTTTCAGATTGAAGTCAACATCAGGCATTGAGATCTTTGGCCCAGAAATGGATGGCATTTTAAATTTAGGTCCTTTGATCTTCCCATCTGGTCCCTCCACCTCAAGTCCTGGACCCTTAATGCCAATTTCTGGTCCCTTAACATCAATGTCTGCTTTTGGAAGTTTCACATCAATGTCAGGTCCCTCCACTTTTGGCCCTTTGAATCCAAATGAAGGCATTTTGATTTTGGGCATCTTGAATCCTCCCTCTGGGCCTTCAATGTCAACATCTGGGCCTTCAACATCTATCTTTGGTGCCTTGATTTCACCCTCGACTTTGGGTACTGAAACATCAAAATCTCCCTTTCCTTTAGGTCCTTTGAGATTGAAGTCAACATCAGGCATAGAGATCTTTGGCCCAGAAATGGATGGCATTTTGAATTTAGGTCCCTTGATCTTTCCATCTGGTCCCTCCACCTCAAGTTCTGGACCCTTAATGTCAATTTCTGGTGCTTTAACATCAATGTCTGCTTTTGGGAGTTTTACATCAATGTCAGGTCCCTCCAATTTTGGCCCTTTGAATCCAAATGAAGGCATTTTGATTTTGGGCATCTTGAATCCACCCTCTGGGCCTTCAATATCAACATCAGGGCCTTCAATATCTATCTTTGGTGCTTTGATGTCACCTTCAACCTTCGGTACTGACACATCCATATCTCCCTTCACTTTAGGTCCTTTCAAATTAAAGTCAACATCAGGCATAGAGATCTTTGGCCCAGAAATGGATGGCATTTTAAATTTAGGTCCTTTGATCTTTCCATCTGGCCCCTCCACCTCAAGTTCTGGACCCTTAATGTCAATTTCTGGTGCTTTAACATCAATGTCTGCTTTTGGGAGTTTTACATCAATGTCAGGTCCCTCCAATTTTGGCCCTTTGAATCCAAATGAAGGCATTTTGATTTTGGGCATCTTGAATCCACCCTCTGGGCCTTCAATGTCAACATCAGGGCCTTCAATATCTATCTTTGGTGCCTTGATATCACCTTCAACCTTCGGTACTGACACATCCATATCTCCCTTCACTTTAGGTCCTTTCAAATTAAAGTCAACATCAGGCATAGAGATCTTTGGCCCAGAAATGGATGGCATTTTGAATTTAGGTCCTTTGATCTTTCCATCTGGTCCCTCCACCTCAAATTCTGGACCCTTAATGTCAATTTCTGGTGCCTTAACATCAATGTCTGCTTTTGGAAGTTTCACATCAATGTCAGGTCCCTCCACTTTTGGCCCTTTGAATCCAAATGAAGGCATTTTCATTTTGGGCATCTTGAATCCTCCCTCTGGGCCTTCAATGTCAACATCTGGGCCTTCAACATCTATTTTTGGTGCCTTGATTTCACCCTCGACTTTGGGTACTGAAACATCAAAATCTCCCTTTCCTTTAGGTCCTTTCAGATTGAAGTCA
Organism: Alosa pseudoharengus; assembly: GCF_046254945.1. Lineage (NCBI taxonomy): Eukaryota > Metazoa > Chordata > Actinopteri > Clupeiformes > Clupeidae > Alosa > Alosa pseudoharengus. The sequence goes on from NW_027468657.1 coordinate 32,022,745, forward strand.
ACATCAGGCATAGAGATCTTTGGCCCAGAAATGGATGGCATTTTGAATTTAGATCCCTTGATCTTTCCATCTGGTCCCTCCACCTCAAGTTCTGGACCCTTAATGTCAATTTCTGGTGCTTTAACATCAATGTCTGCTTTTGGGAGTTTTACATCAATGTCAGGTCCCTCCAATTTTGGCCCTTTGAATCCAAATGAAGGCATTTTGATTTTGGGCATCTTGAATCCACCCTCTGGGCCTTCAATGTCAACATCTGGGCCTTCAATATCTATCTTTGGTGCCTTGATATCACCTTCAACTTTCGGTACTGACACATCCATATCTCCCTTCACTTTAGGTCCTTTCAAATTAAAGTCAACATCAGGCATTGAGATCTTTGGCCCAGAAATGGATGGCATTTTGAATTTAGGTCCTTTGATCTTTCCATCTGGTCCCTCCACCTCAAATTCTGGACCCTTAATGTCAATTTCTGGTGCTTTAACATCAATGTCTGCTTTTGGAAGTTTCACATCAATGTCAGGTCCCTCCACTTTTGGCCCTTTGAATCCAAATGAAGGCATTTTGATTTTGGGCATCTTGAATCCACCCTCAGGGCCTTCAATGTCAACATCTGGGCCTTCAATATCTATCTTTGGTGCCTTGATATTACCTTCAACTTTCGGTACTGACACATCCATATCTCCCTTCACTTTAGGTCCTTTCAAATTAAAGTCAACATCAGGCATTGAGATCTTTGGCCCAGAAATGGATGGCATTTTGAATTTAGGTCCTTTGATCTTTCCATCTGGTCCCTCCACCTCAAATTCTGGACCCTTAATGTCAATTTCTGGTGCTTTAACATCAATATCTGCTTTTGGAAGTTTCACATCAATGTCAGGTCCCTCCACTTTTGGCCCTTTGAATCCAAATGAAGGCATTTTAATTTTGGGCATCTTGAATCCACCCTCTGGGCCTTCAATGTCAACATCTGGGCCTTCAATATCTATCTTTTGTGTCTTGATATCACCTTCTACCTTCGGTACTGACACATCCATATCTCCCTTCACTTTAGGTCCTTTCAAATTAAAGTCAACATCAGGCATTGAGATCTTTGGCCCAGAAATGGATGGCATTTTGAATTTAGGGCCTTTGATCTTTCCTTCAGGACCCTCCACCCCAAGATCTGGGGTGTCAATGTCGACTTTTGGTGCCTTAACATTAATGTCTGCTTTTGGCATTTTCACATCAACTTCAGGGCCCTCCAGTTTTGGCCCCTTGAATCCAAATGAAGGCATTTTCATTTTGGGCATCTTGAATCCACCCTCTGGACCTTCAATGTCAATATCTGGGCCTTCAATATCTATCTTTGGTGCCTTGATTTTACCCTCGACTTTGGGTACTGACACATCCATATCTCCCATCACTTTAGGTCCTTTCAAATTAAAGTCAACATCAGGCATAGAGATCTTTGGCCCAGAAATGGATGGCATTTTGAATTTAGGTCCTTTGATCTTTCCATCTGGTCCCTCCACCTCAATTTCTGGACCCTTAATGTCAATTTCTGGTGCCTTAACATCAATGTCTGCTTTTGGAAGTTTCACATCAACGTCAGGTCCCTCCACTTTTGGCCCTTTGAATCCAAATGAAGGCATTTTCATTTTGGGCATCTTGAATCCACCCTCTGGACCTTCAATGTCAACATCTGGGCCTTCAATATCCATCTTTGGTGCCTTGATTTCACCCTCGACTTTGGGTACTGAAACATCAAAATCTACCTTTCCTTTAGGTCCTTTCAGATTGAAGTCAACATCAGGCATTGAGATCTTTGGCCCAGAAATGGATGGCATTTTGAATTTAGGGCCTTTGATCTTTCCATCTGGTCCCTCCACCTCAAGATCTGGGGTGTCAATGTTGACTTTTGGTGCCTTAACATTAATGTCTGCTTTCGGCATTTTCACATCAACGTCAGGTCCTTCCACTTTTGGCCCCTTGAATCCAAATGAAGGCATTTTCATTTTGGGCATCTTGAATCCACCTTCTGGGCCTTCAATGTCAACATCTGGGCCTTCAATGTCTATCTTTGGTGCCTTGATATCACCTTCGACTTTGGGTACTGACACATCCACACCTCCCTTCACTTTAGGCCCTTTAAGATTTAAGTCAACATCAGGCATTGAGATCTTTGGCCCAGAAATGGATGGCATTTTGAATTTAGGGCCTTTGATCTTTCCATCTGGTCCCTCCACCTCAAGATCTGGGGTGTCAATGTTGACATTTGGTGCCTTAACATTTATGTCTGCTTTCGGCATTTTCACATCAACGTCAGGTCCTTCCACTTTTGGCCCCTTGAATCCAAATGAAGGCATTTTCATTTTGGGCATCTTGAATCCACCTTCTGGGCCTTCAATGTCAACATCTGGGCCTTCAATGTCTATCTTTGGTGCCTTGATATCACCTTCGACTTTGGGTACTGACACATCCACACCTCCCTTCACTTTAGGCCCTTTAAGATTTAAGTCAACATCAGGCATTGAGATCTTTGGCCCAGAAATGGATGGCATTTTGAATTTAGGGCCTTTGATCTTTCCATCTGGTCCCTCCACCTCAAGATCTGGGGTGTCAATGTTGACTTTTGGTGCCTTAACATTAATGTCTGCTTTCGGCATTTTCACATCAACGTCAGGTCCTTCCACTTTTGGCCCCTTGAATCCAAATGAAGGCATTTTCATTTTGGGCATCTTGAATCCACCTTCTGGGCCTTCAATGTCAACATCTGGGCCTTCAATGTCTATCTTTGGTGCCTTGATATCACCTTCGACTTTGGGTACTGACACATCCACACCTCCCTTCACTTTAGGCCCTTTAAGATTTAAGTCAACATCAGGCATTGAGATCTTTGGCCCAGAAATGGATGGCATTTTGAATTTAGGGCCTTTGATCTTTCCATCTGGTCCCTCCACCTCAAGATCTGGGGTGTCAATGTTGACTTTTGGTGCCTTAACATTAATGTCTGCTTTCGACATTTTCACATCAACGTCAGGTCCTTCCACTTTTGGCCCCTTGAATCCAAATGAAGGCATTTTCATTTTGGGCATCTTGAATCCACCTTCTGGGCCTTCAATGTCAACATCTGGGCCTTCAATGTCTATCTTTGGTGCCTTGATATCACCTTCGACTTTGGGTACTGACACATCCACACCTCCCTTCACTTTAGGCCCTTTAAGATTTAAGTCAACATCAGGCATTGAGATCTTTGGCCCGGAAATGGATGGCATTTTGAATTTAGGCCCTTTGATCTTTCCTTCAGGACCCTCCACCTCAAGATCTGGAGTGTCAATGTCGACTTTTGGTGCCTTAACATTAATGTCTGCGTCAGGCATTTTCACATCAACATCAGGTCCTTCCACTTTTGGTCCCTTGAATCCAATTGAAGGCATTTTCATTTTGGGCATCTTGAATCCACCTTCTGGGCCTTCAATGTCAACATCTGGGCCTTTAATGTCTATCTTTGGTGCCTTGATATCACCTTCGACTTTGGGTACTGACACATCCACACCTCCCTTCACTTTAGGCCCTTTAATATTTAAGTCAACATCAGGCATTGAGATCTTTGGCCCGGAAATGGATGGCATTTTGAATTTAGGCCCTTTGATCTTTCCTTCAGGACCCTCCACCTCAAGATCTGGAGTGTCAATGTCGACTTTTGGTGCCTTAACATTAATGTCTGCGTCAGGCATTTTCACATCAACATCAGGTCCTTCCACTTTTGGCCCCTTGAATCCAAATGAAGGCATTTTCATTTTGGGCATCTTGAATCCACCTTCTGGGCCTTCAATGTCAACATCTGGGCCTTTAATGTCTATCTTTGGTGCCTTAATATCACCTTCGACTTTGGGTACTGACACATCCACACCTCCCTTCACTTTAGGCCCTTTAAGATTTAAGTCAACATCAGGCATTGAGATCTTTGGCCCGGAAATGGATGGCATTTTGAATTTAGGCCCTTTGATCTTTCCTTCAGGACCCTCCACCTCAAGATCTGGAGTGTCAATGTCGACTTTTGGTGCCTTAACATTAATGTCTGCATCAGGCATTTTCACATCAACATCAGGTCCTTCCACTTTTGGCCCCTTGAATCCAAATGAAGGCATTTTCATTTTGGGCATCTTGAATCCACCTTCTGAGCCTTCAATGTCAACATCTGGGCCTTTAATGTCTATCTTTGGTGCCTTGATATCACCTTCGACTTTGGGTACTGACACATCCACACCTCCCTTCACTTTAGGCCCTTTAAGATTTAAGTCAACGTCAGGCATTGAGATCTTTGGCCCGGAAATGGATGGCATTTTGAATTTAGGCCCTTTAATCTTTCCTTCAGGACCCTCCACCTCAAGATCTGGGGTGTCAATGTCGACTTTTGGTGCCTTAACATTAATGTCTGCTTTCGGCATTTTCACATCAACTTCAGGGCCCTCCAGTTTTGGCCCCTTGAATCCAAATGAAGGCATTTTCATTTTGGGCATCTTGAATCCTCCATCGGGGCCCTCAATACCAACTTCTGGGCCTTCAATGTCAATTTTAGGGGCCTTGATATCACCTTCAACCTTTGGAATAGACACATTCACATCCCCCTTTACCTTTGGTCCTCTTAGGTTTAAATCAACATCTGGCATTGAAATCTTTGGACCTGATATTTTTCCTTCCAGATGCTCTACCTCTAGTTCTGAACCTCTAATGTCAACTTCTGGCGCCTTAAACTTAATGTCTGCTTTTGGTAGATTCACATCAACTTCAGGGACCTCCCCTTTGGGACCCTTTATTCCAAATGATGGAATTTTTATTTTTGGCATCTTGAATCCACCTTCTGGGCCTTCAATGTCAACATCTGGGCCTTCAATGTCTATCTTTGGTGCCTTGATATCACCTTCGACTTTGGGTACTGACACATCCACACCTCCCTTCACTTTAGGCCCTTTAAGATTTAAGTCAACGTCAGGCATTGAGATCTTTGGCCCGGAAATGGATGGCATTTTGAATTTAGGCCCTTTAATCTTTCCTTCAGGACCCTCCACCTCAAGATCTGGGGTGTCAATGTCGACTTTTGGTGCCTTAACATTAATGTCTGCTTTCGGCATTTTCACATCAACTTCAGGGCCCTCCAGTTTTGGCCCCTTGAATCCAAATGAAGGCATTTTCATTTTGGGCATCTTGAATCCTCCATCGGGGCCCTCAATACCAACTTCTGGTCCTTTAATGTCAATTTTAGGGGCCTTGATATCACCTTCAACCTTTGGAATAGACACATTCACATCCCCCTTTACCTTTGGTCCTCTCAGGTTTAAATCAACATCTGGCATTGAAATCTTTGGACCTGATATTTTTCCTTCCAGATGCTCTACCTCTAGTTCTGAACCTCTAATGTCAACTTCTGGCGCCTTAAACTTAATGTCTGCTTTTGGTAGATTCACATCAACTTCAGGGACCTCCCCTTTGGGACCCTTTATTCCAAATGATGGAATTTTTATTTTTGGCATCTTGAATCCACCTTCTGGGCCTTCAATGTCAACATCTGGGCTTTCAATGTCTATCTTTGGTGCTTTTATATCGACTTTGACTTTTGGTGCTGAGACATCAATATCTCCCTTCAATTTAGGTCCTTTCACATTTAAGTCAACATCAGGCATTGAGATCTTTGGTCCAGAAACAGATGGCATGTTGAATGTAGACCCTTTTATTTTTCCTCCTGGACCCTCAACATTAAGAGCTGTACTTTTAATGTCAATTCCTTGTGCTTTTAGATCAACATTACCTTCTGGTAGCTTCACATCAACATCAGTGCCCTTGATACCAAATGAAGGCATTTTGATTTTGGGCATTTTGAATCCACCTTCAGGGCCTTTAACATTAACCTCAGGTCCTCCTATGTCTATCTCAGGTGATGTCAGGTCTCCTTTGAAAGTTGGAAGCGAAACATCAACATCTCCTTTCATTTTGGATCCTTTGAGGTTGATATCAACATCTTGGCCTCCAAATGATGGCATTTTAAATTTCGGTAACTTATATCCCATTTCTGATCCATCAATGTCAACACCAGAACCTTCAACATTAACTGCTGCACCTGCAATGTTTGTATTAGGCACAGTAATTCCACTTTTAATGCCTGAAATAGACACATTAGAATTACCCTTAACTTTTGCCCCTTTAAAACTGATGTCAGTGGCATGAGTCTGTAAGCTGGGACCTGAAACCTCTGATGTTTTGATTTTGCCATCTACACCTGCTGTTACTGTGGTATCTGTACTTGTACCAGATATTCTGGCAGTAGGAGCATTCACATTGATGTTGATTCCTTGACCTGCTCCCCTCAGCTGCTGGTTACCTATAGTAACTTCAGGGCCATTGCTTCCTTTGCTATTTCCTTTCTCCAAACCAACACCTATTTTACCTGAGAAACCTTGGGTACTTCTACCAGGTCCACTGATATTAATCTTATCACTATCTGTTACATTAGTGCCAGGTAACTGAATACTGCTATGTTGATGCTGCATCCCTCCAGATAGCCCAAATTCAGTCGACGACCTTTCCCCCGAAAGTCCAGTGGCAGGAATTTTAAATCTGAGCTCTTTTTCACCCTGCTCAACATCTTTTGTAACAGTTGCCGTTTTAACATGTCCCACACTCCAGTGTTTTTCAGATGGGCCAGTGGCATGTGGACCTGTGACAGAGACATCACTTGGGACGTGAATCTTGAATTCTGGACTACCTATTTCATATTGCTGCTGCCCAGGACCCTCTGGCATGTCCAAAGTGTAGGTAGTAATTCGTCGGGTGATGGTGGTAATTGTGCTTCCATCACTGCTTGTGCTGCTGTGACGTTCCGTACGCACATCTACACCCTCAGCAAGGTCCTCTGATTTCAGTCTAGGTTTGATCTTCTTAGTGTAGATCCGTCTGTAGTCCTCATCATCTCCACTCTGGTATTTAAAAATGTATAATAATATGTAAGTGTAGAACAGATTATTCAGTATTTACAATAATGTAATATTTTAATAAATTGAAACATGCATATACAATAGATTAACTCTCAATAGACATTAATTTACACTTATTAATGTACACTTCAACATAGTGTTTACAATTATAAGCACAACTGACAACAGTTATTGTCTGCAAGTCATGCAGAACCATCAGTGGACTTTTAATATAATTTATGTATGTATGTAAGAACTCAATTTTGAAAGCAATAGTTTCCTTACAAGGATAATGTCAGGACTTGATCCTCCAAATCTTGTCTTGCCTTCCCATGACAGTGTGCCCATGGGAGATCGGCAGGGTGATTTGTCTCCCTTGTTCTGTAGTTTTAGCCCAACTTTATGTCGATTAAGTGTCTTCAGTAACTCTTCTGTTTCTTCTGAGCTCATGTTGTCAAAGTAGATGGTTGCACCCACGATTTGGTCACCTGAACAGAACATTGATGGGAATGGCAGTAAATACAGAGTAATTGTTGATGTTTGATAGTAAATGGGATTTTTTCCCCTGAAATCAGTTATGACTTTTACCTTTGTGGACTCTCCCAGTGTGTGCAGCAGGGGACTCGTCCTTTACATCTTTCACGTAAATCTCTCCCTCACCCGTTTTTTCAATTGTCAAGCCATGTTCATCAGGGCCCATCCACTGTGGGAAGAGCACTTCCCTTGTCTCCTCCTCTTCAGCCATTCTGGCAGAGAATGGAGAGTTTACTTTGGAGACAAATTGAAATAAAGAAGGCAACCAACACTTCTTTTTCACTGAGGCCTCATGTCTACGTATCATACAATAAGACAACATTAATTCCTTTCAAAAGTGATGTTAATAATGTGGTTTAGAGGATTTTTGAGTAAAACAGAGGAGGCCACAAAAAAGTCTAGCCCCTTAGTGACATCTGGTGGTGATTTTGCAAGACCATAAAGTAAAGCATGGTGAACCTTCATTATTTTACATGTATTCAATATAGACATGCTCTGAGAGATTATTGATATAAAAAATACAAAAGTAAGCATTAACACAATGTATGACATGAGAGAAAAGAATAAGGATTATAACTAACCTTGTTGTCTTATTCTCCTCTGAAGTCCCCTGGTGTAAAGTGACAGTGTTGTGTCTCTTCCCTGAGGCAGAAATGGAATTGTTAATAACAAATATTTTATTTCAAAGAGAAGTATGATAATCATGTTCACTTGTATGAAATGTGTTACTGTAATGCTGCATATACACAGCCTCCTTGTCCATTAGGTCTAATCACATTCAATTAATTAATTTAGGAGTGAATATTTAGATTTAGATTAAAGACCACTGAATGCAATTTAGAACTGTCTACATCAAAAATAGGCATAATAGGCTGTTTAAGCTTCATATGATATGCTATCTTAGCTCCATTTACATCTCTTGTTTCTATTACAGATAACAGACAGTGCTATACATACTGCCTGGGTCAAAAATCGATTAAATTAAACAGTCCTCTATGCGATAAGTATAAGGAAAGATACATTGCGTAAAACTAACTCTCAACAGAATATGACTCATAAAAGTGAAATGTTCCTTTGTTTAGTTGACAACCCAACAACAGGGAATGATTCAGATCTTCAAACATTCTCACAGTTACACTGCTGGCATTATGCCATTATAAATTTTGAATAGAGAGTAGGTTGTTCAAATTAAAACCCACTCAAAGGCTGAAAAATGACTTCATCTCATTCATGAATGAAAATGACAGGTGGCTTACATGCTCAGTAAGCATACAGAACAAAATAGTCTGCTGAATAGATTTGCACTTTTAATGTATAATTGTATAGTCTGCTGAATAGATTTGCACTGTTCATGTAGGCTTACAAAAGGAACTGCTGATTACTATTTTAAAAATGATCATTCTTCTCAACAGCATTTGTTTTTCACTGATGGGTGAAGCAGGGATTGGACCTTCCTTTACTAAAGCGGCTTGGGTACAATGCACATAAAGTGATTTTGACTAATAAAAACAAATTGTTTATGGTACATGATGCTGTGCCCGTGTTGCTAACCTCATCCCTAAACCCCATCCTAAGTAAATCTTGATGCCACATTCTAAATGACTTCCACTAATAATCCACTACGTTAATCCACTAAGTAAATGCAATGAATCAAGACAAGAAGTACAATTACTTTACATGTAACATTAATTACATTGAAGTGAGTTCTTAATCAACTGGTTGATTTATGATGTTTTTGTCTTTCTCTGTTTGTTTGGAATGGCTAAAAAGAGCATCTTCATGTCAACACACGGGCCCAAAGCCTTTTGCAGGATAGGGTGACTGAATGGCCTTGACAGCATTGCAGAGATACCTAAAGTTCCTCAGCCACCCTCATGCCTTCTAACCAGTCAGATGCTCAGTGAGAACCCAACATCCTGTAAACAGTTTCTACTTGCAAGAAACACTTTTTAAACTGGTCCTTTTACTAACTGATATGATCAACTGCCAGAAACACTCTGGCCAAACAATGACAAATTACCTCTAGTAGTATATGATTTAAATCTTGCAGGGACCAAATGCCTATTCTTTGCAAGCTAAAAGGAATCTCCCCTATGCCCTGTTTCTGTCAGAGATGATACCAAACAAAATATGGCCACTTCCACTTGTAGTTTTCCAGGGCGTTGATCTGATGCAACTTAAGTCACAGACGAACACAAATAATTTATACTATTTCCAACTATTTCCAATTTGAAACCCTTCACAACAGGCAGAATGATTAAATGTTTTATTATTCAGGTAGGACTTATAAAGTTTCCAAAAAACCTTTTCCATTACCATTTGGAATTTGTAGAAAATTATCTATCTTTCGAGGCTTTAGATCTTCATCAGACTGTCTCAGCTAAACTTGTAGCTCAACTATGGTAAAACCACTATGTCATATAAGTTTGAAAATTACAAACAGTTCCTGGCACAGATCCTTTGGTAATCCCCCAACCAACAACACCCAACAAAATACTTATGTATCAATTCAGGCCTATCTGCCTATGATTTCCCATCACATTTTGGGAATCACATTCAACAACTTTGCCATGTGTCATCCCTCTCTCTACAGCTTCATCAACTGTTGACACAGTGAGTCCCAGGTAAGCTCAAGCTGCGCACTCAAATGCTCAAACAAGTCTCATTATTGTTTTTGGCGAGAAGAGGTATTTACTAAAGCACTGGGAGGGAAAAATCAACAGTTATGTATTTTCAAGGAAAGAGGAGGAGTGGGGAGTTGTTCTCGCCATCTCCATGGCATGTTCTGCAGCCTGACTGTGGTGCCACACCCTTTTCTTTTATCTGCTGTGCCCCCAGCCGCTACAACACAAACTCGAGCACGGAGCGCATATTTTCCTACTCTCCTCTCTCCCACTGCCTCCATAATCCACCCATCGACTTCTCTCAAACTTTATGATCTTGAGAACTCTTTGGGCAGCCCACGTTCTCACAGCTTTGACAAATTCTTGGCAGCAAGTGCAGGGAGGAACCCATGAGAGCGAGTGGGAGGGTAGGGAGAGAAGAAAGCCGGGGGGGGGGGGCATTCTACCAGCCTGTCAGAGGAGGGTGGGGGGTGAAAACGCAACATCATGGTCCTGGCCAGCAGAGCAAACACCTAACAAAGAGCTCAAACTACTAAGTCTAATCACACACTTTCCATTTCCGATCACTCATTCATTCAAACAGAGGTCTATTTTTTATGTTTTCTATGAAATAGTCATCTACTACTTCATATATGATGACGATGAACTAAACACTGTGTGTTGTAAGTATCGCTCAGATCCGGACACACAGTATTCATTTGCAGGATCTGGAGCCTGCCCAAAAACATATGATCAACATTAGGCGTAGACACATAATAACACCTTTTGTGGTCACATAAAACAAGCTGACACACAACACTGGAAGTACAAATGTTGCTTTCACCAAGCAAGGAAGGCATGTAATATGAAACTTGAAGATGGCAATAGACAGAAATAGACTGAAAGAAATGGAAAATATTGATATTTTCCTGACTCTGAAAAAGGCATAAGAACCTCACCATGCGACACCACACTCATGTCTGTCACCACTAGGAAACTGTAGAGAAAAAGGGAATTTCCCAGGATCTGGATCACACACCAGTTCAGAGCTTGTTTAAGGCCTTTACAGAGATTCCATATGCTACAGCTACTGCTTAATATTAATGTAATAGTTGTGTTTACTCTTGCAAAGCAGTTTGCCGCAGCTGTTTTTGATCTGCTCTGAAAGCCAGCCAGCTGAACTGTGCTGATACACACGTTCATAGTTCAGGGAAGAGGGGGCTCCTCAACAGGTGGCCAAGCAAGAGCAAATGTGCATGGCACAGACACGTCGGCCAAGGAGTCAAATTACTCAAAGCAGGCCTTTCAGAGCTCACAGGCTAAGTGACCTTCGAGAGTCAAACATAGACTTTAATAACAATCATTCCAAAACTGCTCAAGAATTTGGCCTAAGAGGCCCCTTGGCTCAACTAGATTCCTCATGAATCATCATCTCTGTTATATATTGATAAAGTGATATAATATTACCATTTCATCAATACTGGTAAAACAATGTCATGGTTATGTAGTTGTTTACAATACATTTACATATTTTGCTTTAACTAAACTAAACGTCTACAAAGATTAACAAGGATTACCTGTTGATTGCTCAAGCACCAGCTACGGCTCACAGTGTTCTGTCTTCGTTTATCTTCTGAAATGGAGAAGGACATGATTAGAAAGATGTCATTTTTCCGCTCTCTACAGCAGACAACAAAAACCCCTTCAAAGGTTCAATAACAATAACAATGAAAAGATAGGATGAAATAATAATGAAAAGGTAGATTCTTAATGAACCTAAAGAACCTCCTCTCAACGATCAAATGTGTTGTTTAATCAATCATTGTAACTTAAAATGTGTACGTATGCCTGCATGTATACTGTATAAATATAAGTATAAGTATATATACTCTTTTGATCCCGTGAGGGAAATTTGGTCTCTGCATTTATCCCAATCCGTGAATTAGTGAAACACACTCAGCACACACTAATCCCGGCGCAGTGAGCTGCCTGCAACAACAGCGGCGCTCGGGGAGCAGTGAGGGGTTAGGTGCCTTGCTCAAGGGCACTTCAGCCGTGCCTACTGGTCGGGTTCCGGGAACCGGCAACCCTCCGGTTAAAAGTCTGAAGCGCTAACCAGTAGGCCACGGCTGCCCCAAACTGTGTGTGTATGTGTGTCTTTATGTGCGGGTGTGTGTTTATGTGTGTGTGTGTGTGTGTGTGTGTGTGTGTGTGTGTGTGTGTGCATGCGTGTGTGTGTGTGTAAGTGTGTGCATACCTGTTTGTGTGTGTGTGTGTGTGTGTGTGTAGTGTAAGCTACTGGTAAAACAACACTTTTTAATGATTAATAGCCGTCAGACCACACCACAGATTAGAGATTGGAGGTCCTATCATGGTGACACACCCAGAAATAAAGTACATTTATCCAAGCACTTAAGCGAGGCTATATTCACACACAAAGTAAACAGAACTATTTTTAAGATTTACCATGAGAGTCAAATCATAGGATCATCAACACAATTTTGTGACCCTCAAATATTTCAACAAAACCTGAATTGCCTATTAGAATATAACCAAATGCTTATTCAAAATAGGCAGCTGCAGCCCTGTCCTTTCAGTGGCAGTGTGGCAAACCCTACATGTTCGTTGCATGACATATACAAGTATGTTTTAGAAAAATGTGTTTGTTTGATTGGTAGTACATAAATGTAAATATGGAAATGTAAACAAGTCAATTAAATTAGAAAGCAAGTATAGGTTTCAGTGTTGATTGTAAATGTATTACAGAACCATAGTTGAGCAACCATCTGTGGTATTAGGAAGGAAATTTAAGACAAGTGTGAATTGCAAACATGTGAGATATGTCCCTGCAAATTCCATAGCTTCCATTCCACAAGAGTCAGTCTATGGCGGGCACTAAGTTAGATCACCCCTCACAGACAAGATGCTAGCAGGGGTCAATTAAGTTTCCCTTCAGGCGAAAACAAAAAGCTCATGGGCAGATACATCTCCATGTTATTCTACAGTGTTGTTTATTATCTATTTATAAAGACCAACTGAACTATAAAAAACATTGACATCTTTTAGAAATCAACAGACAGAACGGAAAAGATTTCAAATGAAATCAAATGTATGTTGTTTACTCAGTCATGTAAGCCATCTACATGAGTCAATGATTTTAAGGCAGAGCCCACTAAGTTTCAACAAAGCAGCAACACTGGAATAATTCCAAAAGCTTTGTCAGAATAAATGCTATTGAGAATGAATATACAATATATTTATTATTATATTTCTTTCTCCTTGAGGTCCATCTCTTCAACAGTCTTCAATACATTCTCACAGATATCTGCAAACAATGATGTGGCTGTTCTGTAGCTGTCACTCAGCAGTAAACATATCCACGGGATGCTGGAGTTCCACACACTTGCCCAAGGGACTACAAAGTATTGCAGCATGACAAGCAATGATGCAATCCCGTTAACAGATACAGGCTTGAAAAGATTATCATGATCAAAGCCTCAATTGAAGATAAAATACATTTCAGATCGGTTGTAGGTACTGCCCTCAGAATCTGACTTTCCTAATATGATACCTTTTCTTACAACTTTGTTATATTTTGAGGAAGGCTGAATGTCTGACACAAAGAAATGAAAATGAGCGCTATGAAGCATTGCACAACGTAAGGCTACATAGGAATTTGTGAAAACAGAATGTCCCTGTCTTGACATGACACCATAAATACTTGAATAAGCCCAGACAGGTATACCGGTGAAAATCCACTGAGGAATGATGGCTGCCATGATCAGTCATCTCTGGACTCTTACACAATAAAGAGTCACGTTTTTTCAGTTAGAACAGTTAAGGTTGTTGGCTACATAGAAAGATTCAAGTACTCTATCAAGCTCATACCAGTTGCATTAGAGAAATGTTTGGAAGTCAAATAACTCTAAAACGATTACTTATTTATGGGGTAGAATGCCTCTATTATTTGTTTGTGGAAGATTCCCCCGAAAATTTAGTTGCAGGGACATTTGTTTTCACAACATCATTCTCCTCTATTCTTCACCTTCATAATGCTGCTTGTAATTTGTCACCCAGAGCTGTTACTGAAATAGAAGGGGTGATAAAGGCCACGCTGGTCGAGGTTGTCACAGTGTTTGCATAGAGCAACAGAGCTTGAAGCAGCTGTGCACACTCAAAGATACAAGTTCCATTATTCAACACTTTATTCACATCTGGCTAGCAAACCAAAACACATATTGGAAATGTTTAGTAATTTCTGCCAAATTGCTCTATTTAAAAAATATTTTTTTAATTTAATTTCTATATGACTAAATGATGCATATTATTTTGGCCAAATGAATGGCCCTGTTGGCATGATGCTTTTGGAAAAAGTTTGTTATTAGAATTTAGAGCAAGATGAAATTATCAAACATATAACACTCCAACAGAGTTAAATGATACTTTAGACCACAAATAATACTTATTGCGGCTACTTAGAATACAAATGTTCAGAACCTGAAACCTTTGCCATAAAAACACATTTCAAAAAACAAATACTATGACATTCTCTCCCAGCTACTTGTTAAAAAATGAAAGTCTTCTGCCAGCTTAATTGATCGATTTAAAAGGAATACCTTTAATGTCTCTTTGGAACTACTCTCAATGGGACACACCCTTTGTAGAACAAGGGAACTGCAGAGGACGCACCATCTCAGAACTTGCACAGAGAGCAGGAGGCCCCACCCTGGCCCGTAGTCAGACACATTCCTTGATAGAGCCGTCAGGCCAGCTGGAAATGTGCCCAGCCTCTCCCGCAGTGACTAACTCCACAGATATGTCCTCTGCTCCAGTCCGCCACACCACTGCTCACGCTGAGTAGCAAAGCAGGGAGCTCCAAAAGAGGATGGCCATTTTAAGCTTTTGGCCTGAAAACCAGCTTTTGTGCAAACAACAGACGATCTAACGTGGTCCGGAGTACACTGATTTAACAAAAGCCCAGCAGCCCACAGAGAATCTGTATGCCTAATCTATGTGGAGATATGAAGTTGCTGATTGCCTTTAATTGGTTAACGCCTGAGCCACAGGGTTGTGGAAAAGACATGAGGTACCTCACTTGTGTACAGGAGCCAAACCACTTCAAGCTAGACCTTTTCAGGCTTACCCGGTTTGAGGCAGGTAAACACAAGAAATACTGAGCAAAATAGCATGCCTCACTGTTTCAGAATTGCAAAGCACCCGAGGGCAAGGGATTATGGTACAGTAATACAGCAGAGAAGTTACACTTTAATTGATAACCTGTTGATAAACGGCTTTATCATAATCCTCTAGCATTGTCTGAAGTTCGCTAGTGATTGTCTTATTCAATGTCAACATTCCAAATAAAATCAAGATCTATTCAAGAGCCCCTAACAATGGCACCCTGTCAAAAAAAATCCCCTGAGAAACAGATGTGCATACTTCTTATTTAGAAGGAAAATTAAATTATGTATTGCTCAGACCAAACTCATGCCTAAACTGAAAAAAAAAACATTAAGAAGTGACTGAATGCAAAAAAAAGAAATCAAACTTAGACAACAGAAGACCAAGGACTAAAATGGGCTTGCAGAGGCAGCATGACGAAGGAGAAAGTCAGTCAAAATAACATGTTGCCAGACCCGAAAACTGACTAAAAACCAGAGGTATGGTTAAAGGAAAGGATTTCGCTTGAGGGTCATAATTATTGAGTGGCGAGAAGGGGAGGGAGTGTCAGCCTGTGTCTGGTTCAGAGAGAATATGTAGACTAGACCGCCTATGAGAAAGCAAACTCTTCCTACAAGCCAGACTGGTCCGTGCAGGACAGCCGACTGACTGCTGCCATTGGGGGTATCTGCTGAACACACATGTAGATGCTTCACACTGACACTTCAGCCACTCTCCACTAGACCTCCTTACAGCCCAATAACTTGGCAACCTGAAGTGACACCAGTAAGGTCTATAATCTGTTTACAATTACTGACTAACAGGCCATAATTTAATGGCTGTTTTTAACATGTCTGTCATAAAAGGTTCTTTCTCAAAACTTTCACTTCCCTGCTTCAAGTCTATTGCATCAACACACCCTATGCATTCTAGGCAATAAAACGTGCATGCTAAATAACACATTCACTAACTAAAGTTATTGAAGGTACATTTTTACCCAGAGTGATATGAGTATAACTCTCCAAATTATGGCAAATGAAAGCACAGCCCAGTCATTGTGATCACAAGGCTGCATTCCTCGTTTCAAATCCTTTATTTAATTCTTGCTAGCAATTCAGGAGAATGGGTGAGGCTGTGTGGTGCATCAAAATAGCAGAACTCTTAACGGATCTTGAGAACAACAAAGTTTTGTCGAAACAAAGTAGCAGAGTGAGGTGCCATGGAGGTGATTTGCATGAATTACAAACTGACAAAAATGTCCATATAAAGCTGGAGAAACAGGCCACACAATGACTTGATAGTTGACAGTGTATGTTTGACTTTTGATAAGATCATTCAGGTCATAGCAATCCTATTTGATCGAAGCCTGTGCTTTCCAAACTCAATCTGGATTGTTAATTCAAGTAAACCAGGACAAGATAACAAGAACTCTTTCAAGTACCACCAAATTATCTGTTTTACAATGCAAAATAATTCTAATCAGTTAACAAATATTTCAATGTTTGCCTAATGACATAATCATGCCTGTATATATGCAGTACTGCTATAATGCTGTCAATTTCACAGAGGTTGTTTAATAGAAGAGTATATTGAGCACAACTAGGCTATTTAAAACCGGAGCTCAGAGTTACACAGTGACAACTATTGTAGCTAGAGACTCCAAGAACAAATCAGAGAAACACATGGGAAACACGCCTGCTGATGTTTGATCCCTCACGCTCATGCTCAGTCCTATCTGTTGATTTGCTAATTGATTGGGCAGCACTGCCTTAACATGGCAACTCTCTAAGCAGATCCCTTTCTTTGTAGAGATATAACTGCTTTGGTTGTTGCCTTCAACACAGATATTCACTATTTAACACCCCAGGTCAGAATGTTCGGAGAGCTCGTTGCAGGGTGCTGTCTTCTGTTCTCCCCTCACACCTTAGGCAGATGTGAGTCGCTTCCATTTCCAGCTCTGGGTGTAAACAATGTTAATTTTGTCTTTGAGTCTGACTGAACAGTATCATAAGACTCTATCTCACATGCACCAAGATGGACCAACCCCATCACAAGCCTCATGTCATGCCTCGTGCCCCATTGTGTAAATCCCTGTGGCTTTCCCAACAAAGTTTTCATTACAAACTTTTCCTCACATCCATTTAACACATGGAACCTGACCAACTGAATAAGTCTGATAAAGTGGCCATCCAGAATAAAAAGGTTTACACAAAACTGTGTATACAGCATGTGGGCTAAATCACCTTTACACTATTTCAATACATTCATCCGACTTTCAAACAGATTCAGCATATTCAGTGATTGAGAGGCAATATTCTTGGTGGTGGGCGGAAAATTGGGTAAGATGGATGTTCTACTGGGGCATGACTCACTGGGATGCTGGCAGAGGCGACGCCAATTGCTCATACAGATTCCATCTCCTGTACTCAGTCTTTCTCAACAACTACACTCAATGATAGCTTCGGGCAAGCTGAAACAATGACAGATAATGCAACAATCAAATCGGTGGTTGTGAAATCTGGGTGTATCAAATTGACACCAAAGCTCTATGGTTCGATGAGTCAAAGTAAATCCATATCCACCCATCCCATCCATTCCCAGCTGTTTCTAGGGGTGATACCTCTGAACTGATCTTTGCTTATCTACCGAGGTTCACTCCACAAATCATTTGAGAGCAATTTTGTAGATGAATGCATAAATAGCAGGTCATGTCACACAGCATATTACCACAGGCTGGAATACAGTGGAGCTTAAGACAATTGCCACAAACATTCAGTAACAAAAAAAAACTCAAACGTGCCAATCATTTGCTAGAAAGTATTCCCTCATATTTTCCATGACTTAGTTTAGAAAGAAACCTCTGAAAAAGCCTGCAAGGAAATGACAGAGGAAGTGTGCGAGAGATTGCGCTCTTTCCGTTTCACACTGCGATAGCAACACTCATTGAGTGGTCCACTCATTTCTCTTCTATCAGGAGAAGTCAAGAGAAGTCAAAGTTCCTCTCCAGGACCCTACCATCCCTGGAAATGACGACCTACACCACATTCAGACTGACTTTAGACAAAGTACTGTTATGGTGTAATTTGCTTCAAGCAAGCAAGGATTTGCTGTCTATGGTTAAAAACAAATACAGAAGACTTTTGTGTATGTATCACAACAAATGTCCAGCAAATGGCACAGCCAGTGCCAGCAAAAGGATTTTGACACTGACAGTGCCACGAGGGCAAAACTGCAATCCTGCATAGGCTAGAGCTTTATTTGATGAGAATGTCTGACTAGTCGACTGCTTTGCCTACAACGCCACAGAAGAAAGTCCAGGGTGTGGCCGCAGCAGGGGGATGGGCTTCCAAATTTGTAGTTTCCTTGCAACCATCCCATGGATGGATTTCTCTCTGCCTTTCTCAAACCAACAGTTATCCATATACTTACAAACTAAAGGAACTACTCAAATATCTATAATGTTCAACCTCTCAGTCTATATGTATTTTACAGTGGAACTGGCTATTACTTTGCCATCACAATTTAGAGAAATAAAACTTCATGCTGAAGCCAACCACAGAAAGGAGGTCTGATGTAGATAAAACCCTTAATTCTTCCAACTCCATAGAGCCTCTTGCTTTTCCTCTAGTGCTTCAAACCTGGTTTCAATTAGTTAGTCTTTCCAAACCACTACATTCCATTACCCTCTACCCCCACCCTTCCACCCTCCCACCTCCCTTCTCCACACTCTGGCTGGGATCCCAGGTTAAGAAAATCGAAGCAAATTTGAGTGAATCCCCGAACTCCACCCCTCAGAAAAAGTTTTAACTTTTAGCTCAAGAGTAAGTACTCGCAACCCGTCTTAAAAATGAGTCTGTTATAACAATGAGTCCTATCACTTCAGTGAACGTTTTCAGGCCGTTTTCGTGTATTCTATACACAAAGAGACTGCATAACTGCCGACGTCCAAAACGTAGGTTTCTAATTCTACATATGGTAGGGCAGGGTGATATTCCCTAACTAGAGGGCGGGGGAAGGAAGGGAAAGCGCTGAAAGAAATCCACACCCTAAAAAGCTCCATGCGTGACAAACAGAGATTCTTAATTTCTTATAGAAAATAAATGCAAATCAGCTTTAAACTCCCTTATGCAAATCTAATTAAAGTGGTTCATTTTAGGTAAACGTTTATTTAAACTTGCTACATTGACAGAGTAGCCTACGCACTTTGTGAGTCAGTGAAGGCGAATAAATATCCACGTCGCAAAGCTGAACTTGTATGCACTGTCTGCTGGAATGTGCCTGCGCACAACTTTTCTTTTGACGCATGTCGTTTTGTTCATAAACGCATGTCGTTGTTCATGTTCGTTGTAAAATGGTTTCAATGTCTCTTTAGGAATTCTCTATTTATTCTAAAAAATGTTTTTTACAAATATAAAAACGCTTAGTGGCATTAATAACTATTCAAATATACCCGCTTCAACAGTACACTGTTCAACAACTCACATCACAAGAAAAATAAGCACGTCTCTTATTAGACACATATAACAAAGTTTATGAGACTGAGGAGCCATCATTAGCACTAGCACCGTTTGTTGGGAGTGACGATACACACCCACCTTTCCACATGTTCAACCATACAAGTTCATGCGCCACCGTGAAAAGGGATGGTTTAACGGTGTTTACATACCCCTACAGATGTCAAGAATTGTATGCTAACTCTTAGAATATTAAACGTCGTCCAAGATGTGACATTTCGTTTGTGTTCAATTCAATGCACATGGATGCTCAAAATAGGCACAGGCTATTTAATTAGTTCAAGAAGCATTAGAAATGATACAATGAATTCATAAATGGAAAAACTTCAGCTTACCTGAAAACAGACCAGACCTTATAACTTCACTGCTTGAGCATCACTGACACTTCACACGTCTTCGCCACAGCCCCAAAGTTAGTTCTTTAATTGTCGTTGTCTAAAAGTTTCTTGTTAAGTTCTCTCTCTCGCTCGCTCGCTCGCTCTCTCTCTCTCTCTCTCGGTCTCTCTCTGCAAGGCAAAGGTGCCTTTTTATACTTTTGTGTTTTGTAACTCTCTCCTTCTCTCTCTCCCTCTCACTTTTAACGTCTGTTCTTCAGGGCTATGTGGCTGTAACTCCGGGCTATGGAGAATGGTCGGGCGTAGGGCAGAGCAGGACTCTTCAGTCAGGTGGGAGGGATCAACGGTGTAACAGGGAACAGGGAGTGGTCGGGTGTCATCTGCGCTCAGCCCACACAGAAGTAGTCCCTCACTCACAGCTAATATTTGCTGCAGTTACCATGGCAGAAATCTAATGTATTCAAAATAATGCAACTGTCCTTCTGTCATCATATTTCATTTGCTAAATCAATTAAGCTGCATTCAGCTATTATGAATATCTTTCTTAGGCCTAATAATTATGTGGCAACAGTATGACAATACCTTCAGCTTTAAAACAGCTCTAATGTGAAGGGTTTGTCACTGTCCTTTACACTGGTGCAGACTGCAGTGTCAAGATTCAAACAAATGGCATTTGCATTTACATGCATGCGTTTGCAGCTGTTGATGACCATGAATGTGTGTCTTGTACTTCAAACATTAACAAGGGTGCTGCACACGCAGCTTCTGTAATGTAAAACACTGATATAACCATCTCAGCTTGTATCTGCATTTGTAAAATTGATCACAGTTCCAGTACACATAATCAGGGATGGGTAGTATTTATGAAATACATATTTCAAATACAAAATATAATTTTTATGTCATTTGTTTTTTTATTGGGTTGAAGAAAAACACTTTATAGGTGTGAATTTTTGTAGCTTAAAATATTGCCAAATATTTTGGGCAAAACCAATACTTTTGGTGATGTTATGACATCATAAAAGTGCAAAAAAATGAATGTAGCCTCTGACTGGTGCTGCCTTAGTAATTTGCCCACACTTGTGATTAGAATATTGAGATTCAGGAAGATGATCCGGTGCAAGATGCAAGAGCATCGTGTAGGTTGCTCACACACAATACACCCCCTCTCTCACACCAACCTTAAGTTTCTTAAGAATTTTACCCAATTTTGCCCTGCAAAATTAGTCAAAAGTTCCCTCATATATCATCCATGTCTATGCCCATTGGCGTCAATATAACCCCATTTAGCACTTACAGTACCCGTTAGTTAAAAACCAACTAAAAGGGTCACATTCTGTGGCTCTCAGTAGGTTCGGTGGTTAGTCTGTACCACTTGACAAGTTCAGTTGTAACTTCTTGAGTACATCTCTGATACGGTAATGAGATGTTACAGGCAGGTCAGCATAGTTGATCTGTTGACTGTTTGCAGATTTATGGTGTGCAAATGCAGATGAAAGCTGTCAAACACTGCCCACTTTATCTGTGTACTGATGAAGAAATAGATTAAATAGACAGATAGAATGTTTACAAAGTGATTTCATGCTCCCTTTAAAGAGTATGTTTAGTATTTTCAAATACAAAAATACAGTATTTTATTTTGATATATGACAGTGCTATACTGTACTTTGTAGGCCTAGTTTATTTCGATACACTTAAAATTAGGGTATTTGATATTTTATCTGAAAATACATTTTGATGTATTTTTGCCCATCCCTGCACATAATGATGCACTATACACTATTATGTAATGTTAATGAAACAAAAGAAATTACAATCTGTACAATGTAATCAGCAGGGGATCTCTTCCAAACTGCTAACTGTTTTCAGTTTCACACAGTGCTTGTCCCTGCGACAATAATTACAGTATTACTGAATGTCTGTCACACTGAACTTTCTTATTGCACTCTCGGGACAGAACCCCTAAAGAACAAACGCCTTACCAAGTTCTAACATGTTTTGAAATATGATTCTAAAAAAATCTCCTTTTTAGAATATGGAATGTTATGTGTTCTCAATGCTGTTGACAGATGATGGTCCATCAGGTGTATAAGTTTCAATAGTAATGAGGAACATCTCTCTCTCTCTCTCTCTCTCTTTCTCTCTCTGTCTGTGTGTAGGTGTGTGAGAGAGAATGGCTAGGTGCAAAAGGGTGTGTGCGTAGGTGTACGTGTGCCTAATCTGCCCTTGAACAATTTCTCTCACAAATCCATGATACGCCCAAATTCAAAGAAGCGCACAGTAAACAGAAAACAGTAGATGGATTCAGCAAACAGAGAGGGAGTCATAACATTCTGCATGTTTGCAGAGAAGAACAGGGAGTGGCAAACCGCTAGGAGTAAGTCAGCTAAGGGAACTCTGATTTTAGTTAAGGACAAAAACATGGAGAGGAGCAGATGGCCACATCTCTTACATGCTCAACAAACTAAAACAGACATTGCTTCACCAAGTAGAGCGAACACACAATAAGAAAAAGATTACGCCCAGAGAACTGCTGAATTCTCCTCTGGCAAGCAGTCAGTAGGAGTTTGTATTTCCCCCCACACCAATAAAACTTCTTCTGTGTAAAAACAAGACTGAAAATGTCAAACAACAAAAGAAAAAGATGTTTTTTTTCCCCCTTAATGCTGAGGACTTCTGGAGCCGCACAGGGAAAGTGGCCACAAGACCTCCATTGAAAGTAAATGAATCCAACATGCATTGGTGCATTTTTGAGAGATGAGTCAAACTCAAACTGCAGTTTTATCTAAACTGCCATAACCACATACAATTGGTAGAAAAGGCTGCTACAAAGTGAAGCAAAGTATTGCAATGTGCCACATGGCAAGTCTAAATAATTCAATAGTAGGATATGTGGGAACGGGTGTGTTTCCTGATGAACTTGACATAGGTGTGTCTGCCTGTGTGAACCAGTGCAAATAACATGGGTGCGTGTGGTGTCTCTGGGTGACTCATAACCTCTGACTACAATGCAACTCATGCCGAGGAGTGAGGGAGAGGGAAGAGGGGGAAAAAAACAAGGAGAGGCTAGAGGCTTGACTGGCTTGGGTGTGTCCTGTGATCCGCCACTACGGATAAGAGCAGCTGCTTTATTTGTTCTTAAAACACAGCTCTCCAAGGGAAACAACAGAGCAAAGGAACTGCGAGTGAAACGTTACAAAATCAGAGAGAATCAAATGTTAGGGTCCTCTGGGTCTTTTTCAGTTGGTTTTGTTCATGAAAAAATGGGGGGTGGGGGGCAATTTTCATGTGAGAACACATAGTTACAGACCACAGATTTTTTCCATTTAAAACAACTGAGGATGAAAATGAGTACTGAGTTTTTTTCTTTCTCTGTACTCAGATGACAGACACAAGCCAAATTCCCCTACGATTCAACAATAAAGTCAGTGTACTTCAAGGGGCGGAGCCTTCTCCTGAGGTCCCCATTAGAGATGTGTTGATAAATCATAGGGTGGTGTCTGGTCTAGCCACACCCTAGCGCTCTCCTGCACAACGCCATGCACTCATCTTAAACAGGGTTAGCACAGTCAGGCACATAGGAGAGATAACAAGAGGACCAGATCGCTGGAATGACAATCAGTTCCTGCTTAACACACAGTCGAAGAAGTTGTGAAGTGGGAAATCCCACTATAAATCCCATAATAGCAGTTTAAATGACACTAACAAACCCCCTTCATAGCAGTTAAAACTTTTAAACACATTTTCTGTGGTATTTGTAAGATGAAAATCAGTATAGGTCACAGAGACGGCAGTCCAGTGGTAGAGCAGCTGAAACAAGAGGTCAGACAAGATCAAGGATCATTTGTTGATTTGTTGATTTGAGGACAAGAATGACCTGTTTATGAAGGACATCAATCTGCTGCCATTTGTGTTCACTCTGTGTTCACTCACATGTCTGTCTTACCTGCCAGAACAAGCATGTAGCTGAGGTCATCACGGTCACACTTGCATTCTTGGGTGGTTCATGATGATTTGTAGGCTGCACAGGTCCTGTGCTCAATAACAACACAACCAGATGACTTAAAGAACTTACTGGTACCTTACTATTACCCTCCTGCTGTATAAGTTGTATAAGTGTGTATAAGTGTAAGTGTTATCTTGCCTTAAAGGTACACTATGCAAGATTTTCACCTTTACGAAGGTGAAGTCGCTACTGAGAAAACCAGCCATGCAACTTCAAGAACGGCGGCCCGACAAATTTCGCAAGAATCGTTACCTTGTCAGTAGATATAGCTTTTTGGAGATAGTTTTTGCCTGTTGTTAATCCTTTACCTCCACAACAAAAGCATTTTCATTGTGTACAGGGGGGATAAGTCACGAGAAGTTTGCTATTTACAACAGCAGAGTAAAATATAAATATATTACGACTCTAGAGGGAGCTCTACTGTTGCCAAAAATACTTAAACCTGCATAGTGTACCTTTAAAGGTAACCACATCCTCATGGCCCTAATTGTTCATTACATGAATGGACAACAATAATGAATACATACATACATACATACATACATACATACATACATACATACATACATACATGCATACATACATACATAAACTCCGGTGTTTATACACAGTTCTGGATCTGTAAATGAGAAATAAACAGTGGCTCCGATCGCA
This sequence comes from Alosa pseudoharengus, assembly GCF_046254945.1. NCBI lineage: Eukaryota > Metazoa > Chordata > Actinopteri > Clupeiformes > Clupeidae > Alosa > Alosa pseudoharengus. The sequence continues at coordinate 32,047,501 of NW_027468657.1, forward strand.
CCATAAGCAATTGCAACTAATTAACATGTTGTTTCAAGGGCACAGAAGGGATGAAGCACTGTTGAGCTCAAATAGCAACATTTATCTAGAATCCTGGACTCTGCCTTTTAGTTTGCATCTAAACAATTGAACAATTGAACAAAGAGAAGTGATATGACTCTACTGCAGCACAGTAGAGGAATTATGCTAAGTTGTGACAAAGGTATTGGCAACATAGCAATTTCCTAGGGTGCCAACAGTCATGGGGTAATAGGCACATGTCCCCCACTAAGTCCCCCTCCGCCACATACACACACACACATACACACTCACACACAGACACACACATACACACACACACACACACACACAGACTGTTCATTCAACACGATCCCCAGGCTATCGTCAAGTGATTTCAGAGGATCCAGAGATGACCCAGAGTCACGATCAATGTTTTAATCCTATTGATTCTATGGAGACTGGGTAGCAGGATCTGAAAGCAAATGTCTAGAGATCAATCACAGGGCTGGAAGAATAACTTCTTTTTTACATTTTACAACTTCTTAAATGCAACACATTTTATGCAAAATAATCCACCTTAATTAGCCACATTCTGAGATGAAACTGGAAATGAAGAAAAAAAATGGTATAGCTTAATTTTTCTATGAAGATACAGGCCTTAAAGCAAGGAAATAATATGGGCCTGAAGCTATCATACATTTTCTGGCCCACACCTGTATTCAGGTACAGAGTCTGAGAACTTAAAGGCCTGGAGATACATTCATATGCCATCTATGATTTTGTAGCCTGAATATTTGCTTTCTCACATATGGTAATTGTATGGTATGGTATAATGCTTGCTTGTTATATGCTTGGTATGCAATAAAGATAACACCACAAATGAATTCCTATCTATAGAAGTATCTGCACTTCCGCACAGGAAGAATGCATGTATCAACTGAGGGGCAAAGATACCTCATACCAGAACCATACCTTAGGCAAACAACAAGGCATCTGAGTCAACATATACACTGTAGTTTACATTATCCAGGTTCATTGCAGTATGCACCAATAGAAGCAAAGCAATGACCTTGAAAACTTCATTTATAGGTTTTTTTGTCCATGACCCATTTTGAAATGCCTCAGTATATGGCATCCATCTCAGTGTAATGACACAATTATGTTGACCCTAACTTTGTTGCTATGGTTACAGCTCATATCAGCATGTTGTTGTGGGGATCCCCACGCACTCTTGTGATTCAGAGAGGTGATCCGTCTCTTTTCTGTAAAGACAGTAGAAAAAAGGGAATAAGAGACAGATTGAATTGTGGTTTCCCCTGCAGATTGTGAGTCACGAACACGAGGGAGGGACTGAAAAGGACTATTCCGGGATGGCTGCCATAGCAACATAATAAGCAAGGGGGCAGGTTATTGCAAGAATGTTTCCATAGCAATGCCATCTGTGTGTATATAAATACGGGCTGCCAAAACTCTGCTTCAGGAGTCGTGACAAGTAGTAGTTGTTGTTTATGCAATATAGCCATCGCTAAGACAGTAGGGTAACTTGGCAAAGGCTGTTTACTAAAGGGAACTCCCAAGTATCCTCTAGGCATATCTTAACCACTCTTCTTCTTTAATGTAATTTCTCTCTCTTGGCTCAATTTCACGTCTCCAATTCGCTAGAGACAATCCACGGTTTTCTCCTGAGGTAACTGAGTTAGGACAGGCGCTCTCTGGCCATGGCAGGATAAAGAATATAATGTCCCAGTTAAACTCTTTCCCACTCTCTGTGCGCTTGAAAAGGGATATTGTAGTTATCTAAAGCTTTTATTTTGAAAAAGATAAATAGACATGCATTGCCTGGTTGAAGCTCAGTTTATGTAAATGATCCTGTGATTTCAGAGCTCTGCAACAGAGGATATTTGTTCAGCAGCTTTCATGTTTTCGCACAGACATGCTACCTTCCTGTGAGCAATACATTCCTGTCATAGTTTTAAAGTGTTTCAACAGCCCAGCCCTTTATTGGTGGGATTCAAACCTCATGCTCTGCATAAGTTTATACTTAGCTGGCAATATATAATCAAGGGTAGTGTAAAACTTTAACTTGAAACACAGTGTGATGTGCAGTTATTGAGTTTTTTTTTTAAATTTACTACAAGTTTTGTCTTCACACACTTTCACAGACACTTGAATTTCATGTGTATCTCCATGTACTCCTAACACAATGTATGATATAGGCCTACTTCTGTATATTTGACAAATAATCTTGATTCTTCCATGCAAGTGCTTAAAGGCATATACGCTATGCAGTATGTTTGCCATGACCTCGTATATAGATCAGGTATGTTGACTGTGAACATCTAATCTGGCCATGCATATTAGCCAACAACTGAAACTGTGTTGTCCTATAGTGGGCTGATAATGTGGCTCTGGAATTCTTGTTATGTTATGGACAGTGTTCTGTCTGTTTACACTGCAGACAATAGGATTGATGTTGCAGGCATATACACACTTGCACTTTCATTAAACAGACAGACAGACAGACAGAGAGGCCGGCAGGAAGACAGGCAGGCAGGAAGACAGACGTGCAGGCAGGAAGGCATAGACAGACAGACTGAATGTACCGGTATACACTTAAACAGAGCAAGGGATAATAGCCACCCATGTCATGCTATTGAGAAAACTAACACAATACAATACAATAACAAACCAGGCTACTGTATGTTTCAACGAACTATGCTAATCATCCAAGTGATATAGCCTAGCTCTTAAAAAGATTACGAGTGTTTTCTCTGGTGCCTGAGGATATTTGGGGCTAATATGATCTTCTAACAAATAGCAAACACTATCAAATCCTTTTTTTCTAGTCATTCTCTTTCAAAATAGTTATCTTGTTTTTGTAGTGTTGTGTAATGTTTGTCTTACATTAATGTTTGTTTGTGTGTAATGTGGTCTGATAAGACTAAGTATTTCAACAGAGATGGATAAAACACTTCTGATGGTTGACATCACAGAGCATTGTAGTAGTGCTTCTGAAGAGACCATCAATTCCAGCGCTCCACCTCCCCCATTGGTAATATGAGACTGCAGAACTATGTATGGGGCCTCATGTCCAAAAAAGCAGGGGCTCTGTTTTCCCTCTTCCTCCTGCTCCTTTTTCTCTCGCCATCTTACTGAGTCACACTGTTCCTCACTTATGTGCAAAGCCCTCAGACATATTGTTGTTTTTATGGAAACAGAAGAAGGTGACATATTTCAATTTTGGCCTCTTTCGCCTTTAGGTGGTTTCGACAAGAAAGAAAGGAAGTTAGCTGTGACTGACGACGCCATTCCACATTCTCCCCTTCAGCACCCTGACCTCCGACCACCTCTGCGGAATGCAAAAATGCCTCCCTGCATTACAACACCGTGGAATATGCAGGCGTCCGATCGCACAGACCAGATCTAGACAATAACAATACACACTGATTCACAAACTACAGAGGAAAGTCTTGCACCCAAATACCGGAAAAAAAAGAATATTTAGTGAATAGGAACTTCATAGCCTGTACAATTTATGTTTTCTGCATGAAAATGTGAAACATCAAGGACGCCGTTTCCGTAGGGGAGAGAATATTTTCCTCACCAAAAGCTTTTATTTTTTTCCTGCCTGCAAATACTTTCAGTTGATTCCAGGGGAAAATCCCAGTATCAGCACAATACAGCACTTAAAACCACTGCCCGCAATGATTCTGCTCGCTTTTAACTTATTGCTGTTTTAGACAATCAATAACACTGTAACATTATTATAAACATTCTCTGGCATGCACAGTCTACAATCTAACACTAAAATTACAAACAATCAAATCATTTAAAGGTCTTGTGTAAAGAGCATTTCTTTAAACCACATACAGAACTGGACAGTAATGCTTAACTTAACAAAACTGCACATAGTAATACTTAGTCCAACAACCTGAATTGCATTTGTGCTTTATCACTGGACTCTTGGGTGCAGCAGCATCAGCACCCTCACACTTTCCAGATGTGCAGAGCAGATGCATAGCACATGCATACCATACCATGCCCTGAACTCACACATGGGACAAGACTGAAAACCTATCAACAACACAGACCTTTTTTGTGTGCTCTGCTTTGTCTTTTGCGGCGATGGCATACCAAACAACCCCCCGTGTAAACCACAGCCCAGAGACATGGAGAGAGGGGGGAAGGAGGAGGTGAGTGGGGAGAGCAGTGAGAGGCCAAGAAAGCTTTGAGGAGAAGAGAAGGCTGGCAGGGCTGGAGCTGAATGTTGCTGTTGGCATTACACAGTGTATTGTTCTTGTAGTTGCTCTGCGTTTTTACGTGTTTAACCCTAACATGTCCGACACAACTGCAGAGGAAGCTAGATTTGGCTACAACTTTAAATTGGGTGGTTTTTTTGGCATGCTTGCCAGCACCATACTACTCACTTCCCTTTGGGTTTCCTCTTTCCAGCATGTTTTTTTCCATCCACCCATATCCCATAATGCTTTCTGAACAACAGTTGGCCAACAAAATGTTTCAGTAACTTGAAACTCCTGCACATTAGAGTAGTTCAGCATGCTACTTTCAGATAAGTAACATAAAATGTGCTTTACAGAGTTGTAAAACCAAATAAATAAGCAATACCTCAGTTTTCTATTCCTGCTCTCAACAAATTCCTTTCGTTCCAACAGGGAATGGCTTAAGTGTGTCTAGATTTGCTATGCTATAAGTAGAATAAATGTATTTTGAAGAGATTAAAAACATCTTGAAATAACTTGCGCATAAATTGCCCATCCTCATTCTGAGCTATTTACTCCAACCATAACTTGGGCCATTTTAAGGGGCCGTGCCAGTGGTCTGTCTCTCTCTCTCTCTCTCTCTCTCTCAAGGCAGCAACAAAATGGTTGACTGACTTGCTTTCCTCACAGCTTTGCTGGGCCCAAATGGCTTTGCAGCCATAGTGCTAACCAACTTGCTATTCACACACCATGGAAAAGCAGATAGCCAGGGCCAAAGGGTCAGAGCACCCACCTTTGCTGGAATGTTGGATGGCTGACAGAACAAGGGGCTCCTCCCTGCACTTAAGATTGCATAATCATTACTCAAGGGGAACTTTTTTCAAATAAAATCCAGTGAATTGTTTAATTGTACATGGGGCGGTGGTAGTGTAGTGGTTAAGGAGCTGGGCTAGCGTGCAGTAGCCTGAAAGTTGTCGGTTCAATTCCTGGCTTCCACCGTTGTGCCCTTGAGCAAGGCACTTAACCCCAAGTTGCTCCGGGGACAATGTGATCCCTTGTAATATAGCTGACATATGTAAGTCACTTTGGTCAAGAAGTGTCTGCTAAATGTAATGTAATGTAACATAATTGCAATAAAAAATGTGAGTATGTCTATTCGACAACAAAGCAGCCTAAAGCATGCTTATTACTTCAATTAACTCTTGCTTATCAGTTCATCACATCAATTCAATTAATTGCTTATCAATGTTAGCCTGGGTGTTCCCATGCTGCCTTGCGCGCAATTTGATTCACGCTGCTAAGGCAGCCTGGAGACCATGGAGCAAATTTTCGCCTGAGTCAATCACAGAACAAGGGGGAAAGCAAGACGATGATGAGCTATGCACAGACGCATTTGATAGACATCCGTGGCACCCAATAAACGGATCAGGGCATTTTTTTCAAATACGAGAAAATGAACGTTTGGTTCCCAGACCACGTCTCATTGAGAAGTGGTGGCGCTAGCCAGGCTATATCAATGTATTCATTCAATTCATGCCAATTTTGGTTTGGTTACCTGGAGTTAAAGATTTCTGATTTCTGCTACCCAGTTCAGAGAGTTGTACCACTTTTGCCTGACTATAGCAATGATCTAAAAAACATTCAAGTCCACATTATTATATTGTTAAGTCAAGTCCACATTATTATATGTTTGATAGTTCTATCATGCCACAACAGTAAGTTATATTATAGAGAACATGAAAGTGGAATGTAGTGCCTGAATACTTCACTGAATGACCATGAGTCATAACAGTGTTCTTTGTCAGCACTGCATTGATGACTTCCCTCTAAGCCATAGCGCGAGGAGTGAGGAGTGAGGATAAGCAACTCAGTGAAATCTAACAATGGGTGTCCTTTTATAGGTACAGTCCTCTGGTGGCGTGTACATGTCTAGTATATTTAACTCAGATGTACATTATAAACCACCTTCAAAAAGTTTTCTTTTCAAAGCTTCTTGTCACGCTGCATAACTCTGAGCAAAGCAAGAGGCTGTCAGAGGAGGAAACAAGTTGAGCAGCTGCACTGTCTTCTAGATGGTGTTGACAAACGGTGTTGGGTCAGATTACTTTGAAATGTAATCCATTACAGAATACAGACTACACACCAATTTTTGTAATCAGTAATCCATTGGATTACAAAAATAATGTAACGTAATTTGAATACTTTTGGATTACTTCAAAATAAAAAACTAAAAAATGAAATACATTCAATAAAAAAGACAGGGTTTACAGATAGCAAGCGGCACTTGCTGCAAGGTTGTGCTGGGTTGAGCGAATGGCCCAAAGATTAGGGGGCAGCCGTGGCCTACTGGTTAGTGCTTTGGACTTGTAACCAGAGGGTTGCCAGTTCGAACCCCGACCAGTAGGCACGGCTGAAGTGCCCCTGCTCCCTGAGCGCCGCTGTTGTTGCAGGCAGCTCACTGCTCCGGGATTAGTGTGTGCTTCACCTCACTGTGTGTTCACTGAGCGCTGCTCTGGGATTAGTGTGTGCTTCACCTCACTGTGTTCACTGTGCTGAGTGTGTTTCACTAATTCACGGATTGGGATAAATGCAGAGACCAAATTTCCCTCACGGGATCAAAAGAGTATATATACTTATACTATACTTAAGATTTGTGTTGTGGTGCTATTTCTGCTACTTTATAGTACACATGTAGCCCCCTCTTCCCCTTTTCAACACAAATTGCGTGTTAATGTCTAAACCTCACTCAAGATCTGGGTCATGGCACCAATGCCTTGTGCTGATTTGCACGGCTCAGCCCTGCACTCACTCGGACTCGAACCCACAAAGAGCAGCACCTTGGATTCGAGAGTCAAGCGTGCTAACAATTGAGCTAAACATTGGGGGGTGTCCTAATTTTGGCCAATTGGTCCTCACTTTATAGATAACTTGTCCTCCTTTTCAGAGTCTGGTTGGTGGTCACCCTAGTTCTGCTACGTTATAGCATGCATGTATGTAGCCGTATACTTCCCCTTTTAAACACAAATTATGACAATCAACTGGTCTTGTATTTCTGCACAGAACCACTCACGTGAAGTGGAAAAAATAGGCGTCCATTTTATTCTCTAGCTGGGTCGCAGTTGGGTGTGCTAAAAGGCAATAACCCCTTAAATTATGACTTCTGGCAAGTTTTGTGCAAATAAATGACAGATTAAGACTTATAATATAACCATCAACATATTTAAGGCATCTTGCTGTGAAAAAAGATAGCAATTACAAAGCATGATTATCACATATAGCGTGACCCATGTTATTTGAATGAGGGGCCCCATTTAGATATCAGGGTGAATAATATAACCTATGTTATATGATTGAGGGGCCCTATTAAAGACATATCACATAACATAACCTATGTTATTTGACTGAGGGGATCTATTCCGTTATCAGGGCTGGAGAACATAGTGACTTCACGCAGAGGTTTGGGCTTTAGGGATCCCTGAACACTTGGGCCCCTGCCTGGGTCCATTAGGCCCGTTCAGTAATCCATCCCTGCTCATAAATTTGCCTGTTTAGAAATGTTGATCTGTTTTGGAATTCCTGGTGAGTGATATTCCATATGTAGTCTTATTCGAGTTTTAATAGCCTACAGGAAATGTTTGGAATAAAAAGGCTGATTTAGAAAGTGTTCCATGCCCTATTGAAAAAAGTATTTTGAGTATTTTCAAAATACAAAAATACAGCATTTTATTTTGATACATTATGGCTACAGTATTTTGTTGTTTATTTTGATACATTTAAAAAGAGAGTATTTGGTATTTTATTTAAAAATAGGCTACGTCCTGCTGTATCTTTGCCCATCCCTGTATGTATTGAAACACGTAAACAAAAAGTAATCTTAGACAATGTAACTATAATCTGATTACACATTTTTCTTATGTAATCTGGTCTGATTATAGTTACTTGTTTTTGTAATCCATAATCCAGATTACTTGTAATCAGTTACTACCCAACCCTGTTGACAAATGACAGATGGACTGAGGACAAAGTAGGTCCTCAGTACAGAGGTCTCAGAAGGTACTTATCTTGGGGCAGGAATTTACAGCAGTAGAGACTGTAGTGGAACTAAGATTAGGGGTATGCATGCTCACCAGTCACCTCTCTGTACACCAAGGGCCAACATAGTGGCTGCTACAGTATAGCATAATCACTTTTAAATTGCAGATACATTGACTAATACACAACTCAGACAAAAATGTGTATTGTGTAGACAACCCAAACAGAAGAAACATATAAAGAAAATAAGACAGTGATGGTGGTGGCAAATCTGCTTGTAATCTGTGAAGGGTTTGCTTCACATTAAACTCTTGCTTTGGAACAAATTGGGTCTCCATTTTACCCTCAACAGTGGGACTCCACCCTTATCATTTTAGGGTCAATGCACCATCTAGTGGAGGATATAGGCCACTGCATAAGAATTTTGTACATCAAAGAAAATGCAATGTATGTAATGTCTCTTTACAGCTTGGTGAAATGACCATGCCTTATTGATATTGAAAATATTGTTTTTAAAAACATTACTTTGCTAAAGTTCATGCAAAATCTAACATGTATGGAAGTCGTCTTTCAAGACACAATTTCAGGGAATGGACTTTAAGAATGGCTTTTACAACCATTGAATTCTCTGCTCTTCAAAGTCAAAGTCAAAGTCAAAGTCTGCTTTATTGTCAATTTCTTCACATGTCAAGACATACAAAGAGATCGAAATTACGTTACATACAATGAAGAAATAAGAGCAGCAAAATTTGGGTTGAAATTGTGCAATTGTGCATACAGTAGACAGTCAATATAATAGTGCAAAAGCCAGGCCAATAAATGGCTGAGGTAGTTCTGTTTGACCTAAGTGGCATAGTGGTGCAAGTTATGTAAGAGCAGCAGAAGTGTGTTCAGAAGTGTTTTCAGGACAACAGGACAACAACAACAAGTTGCAAAGTGTGCAAGTGTACAAGTGGAGTAGTGCAAGGCAGCCATTGTGGGTCCAAAAGTCCAGGATGTTATGTGGCTGAGGGTGGAAGGGGGAGAGGGGGGAGAGAGTTCAGCATTCTAACAGCCTGGTGTATGAAGCTGTGTGAGTCTGGTGGTGCGAGCGCAGGCTTCTGTACCTCTTCCCGGAGGGCAGTGGACAGAGGTGGAAAGTAACGAAATACATTTACTTTACTGTATTGAGTAGTTTTTCTGTGTATTTTTTAAGTAGTTTATAAAATCGGTATTTTAAATTTTACTTGATTACATTTTGAGTGAAGTATTGTACTTCGCTACATCAAAAATCCCATCCGTTACTTGAGTAAAAAAAGACTAACGAAAACGGAAAGGGAGAGAAAAAAATCGTGCCCTAAACCACTAATGATCAGCATGTAGCCTACAACAAGACACGATGAATCAAGCTGGCACCATGCAGTCTTTCTGAAAGTGATGGAGACTGGATCACGAAATGCATCAGATTAGCCTAACCTATGAAAGTGTATTTTCCGCTATTCCAATCGGTTGTCTCAGTTCATTTTAGCACTAATGATTGCGGAGATATTTAAGCAAACACCATGGGATATTGTGTTTTGACGTTTGTGCTCACCTTTCTTTGGAAAGAAGTTTATTAGCAGTTGTTTCCCCTCATTTTGATGTCTCTCTTTTCCCCTGTTTTGGCCTTTGTTTTTAGTAACCCGACTTGGCTTTCTTGGAGAAAGACAATGCACCAGCAGCAAAACAATTAGCGGTCCACTACTAGCGATGCTCGACTAAATAAACAAAAGATAGACTACCTTATGAATCGTGCAGGCGGACTTACACCATTTAGCTCTTTAGCAAGGGAGAGTGAGAGTGACCTTACACAGTTTTCACTATGTTTTGTATACAAAATCCAGTCAGTCAAACTTTAAATTTCGTCTGACATTTATGTTGACATTTAATTTGGATGTTAAAATATTCAGGTAAAATAAATATATGGTGGAAATAAGTATTGAACGCTTATTTTTTTCCCAGTAATTAGCCTAAACTTCCAGTGAGTCTATTCGAAATTTTCACCACACATTATATTAACACACATATAAAAAATCCAAACATAAGAGTTTTGTGTATTAAAGTGGAATGACACAGGAAAAAAGTATTGAACGTGCCTACTGAAATTTCTTCAATACTTGGTGGAAAAGCCTTTGTTTGTAAAGACAGCTTCAAGACATTTCCTGTATGACAAAACTTATTGGTCGCAGTATCAGGTCTGATTTTGGCCCATTGTTCTAAACAGATTCCAGGGGTCCCTCTTGTGAATCCTGATCTTTAGTTACTTCCAGAACTATTTAATTGAATTGGCTGCCTTCAAGTCTTTCTGGAGCTTTCTCCGAGTGGTCCTTGGCTCTTGGAATTGACTATCCTTCTGACTCCCTGGTCAGAAATATTACGAGGAGATCCTGTGCATGGCCAGTTGATGATGCAGTGATGTTTCTTCCACTTGCAGATAATGGCTCCCATGCTGCTTACTGGAAGATTCTGATGTTTTGAAATGCATCTGTAACCAGTTTTATTGATAAGTTTTGCAACAATAAGGTTGCAAAGGTCTTGGGAGAGCTTTTTGCTTTTATCCATCATGAAATGTTTCTTGTGTGACACCTTGGTAATGAAAAACCTTTTTATAGCCAATCAATATGTAGGCTACTAACCAAGCTTATATTAATTTGCACAGATAGAAAGGATAACTACTCTCTATACAGATTCCAGCACGTTCCTTCCCTTTCCTTGCCTTAGTGCTTTTTCTTAGCGTGTAGCGTGTTTAATACTTTTCCCCTGTGTTATTCCACTTCATTACATGACTGTACTTATGGAGTTGTTTGGATTTTTTATGTGTGGATTACCTGAGTTATTACTAATGCCTGGTGAAAATGTTGTGCCCCCTGTATTCCACTTTTCACGGGCCCTCTCCTCCATTGGGGCCCTATACTTCCCACTTTCCCCCCCAGTATGACGCCCTTTAATCTGCTGAACCTTCTGCTCGTTTCCAAATATAAAAAAAACTCTCTGCAACTCAATATTGGCCTGCCTGCCTCAGCTGCCTGTGAGGGGCTTTTCAGTTGTGCTGGATTACTGTTCACTGCAAAGCGACCCAAGGATGAGTGCAACTAACTTTGAAAATCAACTACTGCTCAAACTTAAAGGAGAACTCTGGTGATTTTTCACATAGATCTCCATTTCTCAACGTCCTTTTCAGGCAAGTACCTCCACTCGGCGGCCATATTGCAACACTTTTTGGGCACTTATCGTGCATCTATTTCAGCAGAAATGCGTGTGTGTAAGGCTTCACGACACCAATCTTGCTCCAGCAGCGAGATCACAACAGATGATTGGCACGATGTCTTCACAGCACACCACATGATTGGCTCAATGTATTTTACAACACACCACATGATTCGCTCAATGTATTCACATGTCGACGTTTTGCCGCGGAAGGGTTGTGATATGTGTAGACATATGATGTGTAGACAACTGCCATATTGGCGTTACAAACTAACCCCATGCATTACTATGGAGGATTTTTTGAGTGCTGTATCTCCTCATTAGAAAGTCTTTGGTAAAACTGGTTGTTCTGGTACCCCCCCCCCCTCCAAAAAAAAAGTAACTAAGTAACTTTTACTTAAAGTACATTTTAAATGAACTACTTTTTACTTTTACTTGAGTACATTTTCAGATCGGTATTTTAACTTGTACTTGAGTAATATTTCATCAAGGTATTGGTACTTTTACTTGAGTACAATATTTTCGTACTTTTTCCACCTCTGGCAGTGGATCAAACAAATTGTGAGCGGGGTGACTTGCATCACTCACAATTGTGGTCGCCTTGCGGGTGAGGTGGGAGGTGTAAATGTCCTTCAGGGAGGGGAGTGAAGCACCAATAATCCTTCCAGCTGTGTTCACTATGCGCTGCAGGGCTTTCCTGTTGTATTCAGTGCAGCTTCCTCCCCACACAGCGATACAGCTGGAGAGGATGCTCTCAATGGTGCCTCGGTAGAATGTGGTCATGATGGCTGGTGGAGCACTTGCTCGCCTGAGTCAGCAGGAAGTACAGGCGGCGCTGAGCTTTCTTCGCCAGTGATGCAGTGTTGGTGGTCCAGGAGAGGTCTTCACTGATGTGCACCCCCAGGAATTTGGTGCTGCTCACTCTCTCCACCACAGCACCGTCGATGGTCAGTGGCAGGTGTTGGGTGTGACCTCTCCGGAAGTCAACAACAATCTCTTTGGTCTTGCTGACGTTCAGCAGGAGGTTGTTGTCCCTGCACCACGTGGTCAGAAGGTCGACCTCCATCCTGTATTGAGTCTCATCGCCCTTGGTGATGAGACCCACCAGAGTTGTGTCGTCAGCAAATTTCACTATGTGGTTGTTGCTGTAGGTTGCAGTGCAGTCATGCGTCAGCAGGGTGAAGAGCAGCGGACTGAGCACGCAGCCTTCAGTGTTAGACATTACATGCTGAAGGTCAGCTTATACTACAGGACTTGAACACAAGTCTTAACCTGGCAGTGATTAAAACCTCAATGCTTTAGACAATTGCTCATAAGTGGTGGATAATGAATGTTTGTCTGACAATTCTCCACCCTAAATGCAGACGCCACCAGCTGCTCAACGCCAAGTGTGATACTTCCTTCAGTTAATCCTCATTCTTTTTCCCAGGCAAGAGGAACCATATTAGCTGGTGCCAGTTAATTCAGTTAGGTAACAGTGATAGATAACATGGCTAAACCCACGTTGCCAAACAGGATGTAGATATACATGACTAGAAGCTCTAGTTTGACACCTTTCTCAGTCAGATGCCACTAATAAGACAGCAAACCAGCCTGTCAGACTTTGAGATTAAAATCTACTGCCATTGAACCTTTACCCAGAGCTTTTTGTCTCATGTTAGGCAAAATATGCTTGCTGATCTAGGATTCAACATGAAATCTAACTGCATCTGGTCCTGAGGCAAGGACCTGTTGCGCAAAAATTCCATTACAACAAATTCAGGCAAGCTGTGTGCAGAGTGGAAAAATGGTGTCATTCTAGAACCTCTCCCAACACCACAAGAACACATGGATAACACTCATCAATTATTGTCACTTCAAGTACACATCCACTGAAAAAAAATAAAGTATATAAGTGGAGGGAGAAGAGGCTTTATTTCAATCATATGCTACATTTGTAATAGGCCATTGACCCCATTGTAAGCAGCAGTGTTGCAGGGCACAGGGAATTCCTAAAACTGCACAAGTAACCAATAGAGAACATAACCTAATAAATGAAAAGGCACCAAAGCAATTGATAGGAAGGTACACTGAATGACATTTTCCTCTAAACTTAACAATTTCAAAGGACGGCAACAAAAAAACAAATCCAAATGGGATTATGAAAAACACTTTTATTTTTTCACCTCAACGCAGAACTCCACACAGAGCATACAACACTCCAATTATTTCCTTGAAGTTCCTTTTCTTTTTCAAAGTGGTTGTATGTCCATGCATTTTGCCAGATGTGGTGCACTTGGAGTGAGACTTCACTTGAAGACCTTGCCCTGGTTGAAGGGCTTTCCAACATGCTTGAATTCTCCCTCCCAGGCAAAGTACTCCTTGACCATGGTTTTGCACTCCTCGCTGTCCACGTCCAGCTTGCGCCAAGAATAGGACTCGTAGTCAATCTGCCAGTCGTCAGACAACTATAAAAAACAAACAAAATTCTCATCTCAAGACATAGTAAAGACCGACAGACAATCAGTCTCATTTGACAAGAAAAAGAAATTGGCATTTAATATACAAAAACGCCCATAAAGAAATGCATTTAATTACGTTGAACACTAGAGGGCAAACCAGATGTGAATGCCATATAATGCAACAGCAGCCAAAGCAAAACTTAAGTTAAACCTCACGTCAGAACTGGTCCAAAATCTATTGGTTCATTTGATCATGCTACACCTTTCCAAGTTGCATGGAAATCAGGCCAACAGTTTTTGTGTAATACTGAACACAGACAGGCGAACAGACCACACCCAAAACATTATCTCCATGCAGAGGTAAAGATTACTACAGCAGACATCACTTCATCTTTTGCATCTTGACTGAGCCTGAAGATGAGCATGCATGCTCCACTGTGTGATTATAAAGCAGGCCTTCTGCTGTGTTCCAGCACACCACGAACTCTAACACTCTAACTCACTAACAGCCCCATTTGCCACTGAGCCTCAATATTTCTGGATGGTGTTAAACTATTGCTCCATTGATGACGATTGACAAATTAATATGAAATAGGATATGCAGATGGAAGTTGAACAACTGCCTATTTGAATTAACAAAAGAGCAACAGCCTTTTGTACAGTAGGTTAATGGCATTATGATGGTAAAAGTACAGGCAAACATAGCCATTTTCATCCCTCAAGACACTGCATTGATCCAGATGTTCAGTCAAGTCATACTGGGTGTGGATTTCAGGGCCCAGATTCCAAGACCTGGATTAAGGCTTGACCAGGAAACCAGCTCCAAAGTCCATGTTCATTCTTAACTTCCACAACATAATGCTAACAATGGACGTGGATTTTGTGTGCTGGGCAAAATTCATGCCCTTTGCCTGGCACCTAGCTGTGATGAACTGCACCGTTTGTGGCTGTTCTTTTATACAGATACACATACCCAAACATAACCACCTGACTTAGTAGTAAGATATGCTCTATTCATATGAAGATCTCAAACTGCTTAGCATTATGAGAGGAGCTACATATGTTATCCCAGCTTGCTTCCCTGTCCATTTCTCTACCTCTGTTGTGGATGTTCCTAGAGGCAGTAACAGGCGTTTTATACTGATGCTACAGATTATGTCCTGCCAAAATGTTGCATATCGGCATAAAATGTACTTCCAGTGATGCTCAAGACGCTAAGACCAATTGTTTTTCCATCACATTATACACAATAGACATGGATCAAGATACAGAAACCATTGTTGCCAAAATGTAAGGTAAGTCCAGTTTTGTTTTGAACACAGTACACAAATTCAGATTTGTACCGGCATATTGGCAGGGGAGGAATACAAAACAAAATAAAATAACAACTGTTCTGTAGCCTGGGAAAAACCCAGACGTACTTCCGGCAAATTCGAGATTCGCTCTGAAAGTCCGTCTGGCCAAGAACCCATTCTAGCCCATTTCCAATTTTCCTAGATCGAGGCACCAATCAGAACCCTTGAGGCGGGCTTTACACGATGACGATAGAGCACCCTGTTGAAGAAGCCGGGGTTTAAAAAAAAAAAAAAAAAAAAAAAAAAAAAAAACCATGGCTGCTGCCACTTGTTTCAAGCTGATATCACGTTGGTTTAAGACCGGGAGTTAGAAGTTTAACTGCTTCCTTATGTTGGGATATGCAACATTGTACAAACATGTATGTAAGGGATACCTATGTGATATCTGCAACAGTGGTAGGCTACTGAAAACGGTTTGATATTCTGTTAATTTATAGGACTATAGTAGCTGGACACGTAGCCGACAGAAAACACATACAGTAGGCTACTTTTGAATTGGTGTGCTATGTGAGGATAACTCGAATGCTACACTTCAGTGTTTGCCTTGAAACAATTCCGGCATAATTGCTTTGAACGTTTCAGTCTCTCGTCCCCCATTCCTAGGCTACTTTATATGTCCCGGTCAGCCAGAAAGGACGAATGAAACAAAATGCTCGTTTGAACGTGAACGGTTTTGTTCAGAGCTGAAAATGCAATTGTGTTTGACAGAGGGCAGATGTAAATTGCTAGTGACAAAATATTAGCTTTCAGTGTGGCACGATGTCTTTGTAAATTAGCCTACATTTAATTAAATAGTGGTTAATTCTTCCTGCTTCTCCCTACAACCAGACAGTGTTGCAAATTGTGTGTTTCCGTCACTTTGTCCCTTTCGTTGCTCTGATTGGTTTTTGGCCTCTCCTATTGCGTCCGAGGCATTTTGATCGGCGTCCGTTTGGGAATGCCCTTTGGAAATGGGCTGTGAACGAACCTTCCCCAGACCCACTCTCAGTTACGACTGAGAAGGGTCTGGTTTTAACCGGGCTAACTGTTTGTCTGAACAGGAGCCATTCACTATATTCTACAACTTAGCAAACGTAATCAACTCTGCAGTTCATCAGCAGCCCTTTGTCCATTCTTATCTACCAAATACCACCAAATTGAGGGGTGACAAATGCTGAGCTTGTGTACAAATCAGGCCTCAATGAACAGCCTTTAACCTCTAACCAAGTGGGTAATCTCTTGCATGGAAAAAATTTCCCCAGTTCATCATTTCAGAGAGCATCAAGTGCTTGGGCAAGACCGATCTCCCTCATAGGATGCTTTATACTGGCATCTTGACTGTCCCTGGAAACTCCATCTTGCATAGTCACATGCCAATTAGGTGTTGGGGGTAGTCTAATGGTAACTGAGTATGGAAGTTATGGAAACATTTCCATGTGACATTTCAGAGTGAACTAATACCGAAAAAAATTACAATTAAACAAAAATGTGAATAGTTTTTGTATTAATATTGATATGACTGGGTTCAAGTAGTTTAGCAGCAAACCAATCAACTAGCTAGAGTACTTAAATGAAGACCTAGGGGTTTTGTCTGCAAATCTCAATTGACATTGATTGACTACTATTGATACTAATGGGAACCTAGATTTAGAAAGCAAGTACATCAAAAAGCATTTTTTATGCTTAAACAGTGTTGTGTTCTTGACCTGTCTAGTGTAAGATGTTTTGATGTGAATAGGATTCAGTTGATGAAACTTAGATCTCACCAGATCATTCCAAGTGCCTACTAAGTACAGTCCAGACATCCAAGCAACAGACAAATGCTACTATGGTGGATATGTGCAATTTACATTCAAAACTGAGAAGTCATGCTGTTTTGACCCCAAAAGCATGGCAAATATGATTGACACCTCGATAGAAGTCAAACCAGTCATAATGGTATGAAGAGACTAATAAAATGGCACTCACAGTGAATGCCAAATCTTGACCTCTGAAGACCCAGATACCAGAGATGGAACTGTTGTTATTTGTGCCAAACAGGATGACGCTAGCAAAGCCATTTTTGCGAAGCTTGTCAAGGCGCTGGAACATTCCTAAAATGTAATTGACAACAGTTAACACAAATGGTAATAAATTTGACCTAATGTATGTATGCCTTCATATGAACACAACAGGAAAATAAACTGTACCCCTCTACTTCCTACAGACAATCTAGCTTTTTCATACCAAATACATTCCATGTCTAGTTGCCCCACTAAGCAGTTTTACATGCTCGCTTCAGATCTGCCCTGAAGAAAAATTACCTGTGATGAGATTGCAGCTCATGAAGGTCTGGCTCAGCTCTTCAGGGAAACGATACTCCCCATACCAGATAGAGTAGCCCTCACGGTCGAAGTGCTCCCAGAAATGGGGCAGTGCCACAGTCAGGGTGTCCTCATTGGAGTACTTCCTCTTGAACTCATCCATGACAAACGAGCTACATAAATATTGGGGGGGGGGGGGATATTTTAGTAAATGAGCTGTTCACCGGTTCCTAAACATATTTTTTGACAAAAGTATAATATTTTATCTGTGGATCATACATTTAATGTACTACTAAAAATGCTGTGTCATCTAAATGTTTGAGCATTTTAAACCATTTTAGCTTCAAAAAGGGCAATCAAGAGATTTAGCAGTTGACATCATAAACCAGAACTGGCAGGAAAGTTCAGAGCGTTTGAAGATGCGGGAGAAACAGATGATCTGCACTCCCGCAAATTAAATATATGTGTAAAACATAGTAAGTAGTGTATAGAATTTTGGTTGAGCTAGATATTGTGTTAGGCAGCATTAACACAACAGGGTTTAAGCAGCCTAACTGACGGACATTGTCGTTTAGGCCTACGTAGGTTCAATTCTTTCTAGAGATGCACCGATTGATCAGCTGGTGACCGGAATTGGCCAATTTTCACGTGATCGGCCATGACTGGCAACCAGCCAGTCAGTCTGAGACATGCCGATTTAATGCCGGTCAAATGCACTCCCATGCCACACTTGAATCAACATCACCTAGGTGAGTTTGCAAAGTTTGAATTTCGCAAAAGCCAACACTCAGGGCTGGATGTACAAAGAAAGCGCTAATACAGAGTTTTTCTATGCGCAGAAAGCAAATGCTGTGGCTTGCCGTATTCCGTGGAATTCACTATGATGTCACTTCATCACGTAAACAGTGCTCATCACCGTCCGTCTCTGCCCCCTCCAGAACGCAAATTGCGTCCCACAAAGGCAGTTGAATGGAGTTAACTGATCGCAACATTAAAAATTCGGATTACACCTGCTTTTAACAGGACGGAAGTTTTAGTTGAATATTTGATGTGAAGGGAAAAAAAAAAATGCTTGTTCCATAGCACAGGGCATTTAGACCTAGTAGTGTGAATGTCCCACACTGGTAAGCATTATAGTTTGATACTGCAGATGAAGTTAGACTGTCTTCTCCTGTTCCATTTTTTTAACAGCCATTCCATTATTGAAAAGTTGATTAAAAGTTGTCTTAAAAGAAAAGATAGAACATAAATCTTTGTGTGCTGCAAAGTGGTTAAAATGAAATGGGAATCGGCTAAAATCAGTATCTGCAGGTCAATCCCATTCTTACCTGTTGCTCCGTTGTTGAAACTCGAAATCAAAAGAGGAAGAAACGACAGAGGAAGAGGACACCACTAGGCTACTTCAGATATTAGTGCCCTTCTAAAGAATGGATGTCAGTTAGCATAGCTGTGTTACAGTAGCCTACATTCAGAATCAAGAAACTTAAAAATCAGATATCTGGCAGTCTTTTTCAGTAGTTTGTCTCAAGTGCTCCTTTTGTGAGACAGAAGGCAAAACTGAATATCCCTCCAGTATATCCTGCAGGCTTTTAACGGCAGGAGCAGGACCTAATGTTACAGATGCGGGCAGGAGCGGGACTAAAAATAACACATTCTAGCGGGAGCGGGCGGGTGAGGGACTGAAAAACGTAATTTCTCCTGCCAGTGGGTCAAAATTCTGTTTTTGTGACGTAACTGCTACATCTCTCTTTCAGAATCAATAAACAGAAGGCGAGCCAGCAAAATGTAAGATACACCCAACCGTAATTACAGCAACATCATTGCTTTGTGAGGCACTGTACAGTATATGCAAGTACACTCCAGCTCATTATTAATAGTCACCTCTTTGGAAGATGTGCGAAGGGGTCCTTGGTTTTTGGCTCTGAGGCAAGTGCAGCTTCACACTCATCCATCTCCTCCACAGCAGGGGCGGGTTTCTTCTCTTCCTTCTTCTTCTCCTCCTTCTTTTCTTTCTTCTCCTGCTGCTTGCCACCTTCCTTACCACCCTTTTCCTTCTTTGGTGGCGTGTCTTTCTTGGGCTGCATCTCAGCAAACTTTTTGGCTGAGGACAGCAGAGACAACAATAAACATTTTAATAACCCATCATGCGGTACCAAACAGACAAAAAAGCAGTACTCTACCCCCTAAAGACCTCAACCAATTTCTATTATGCAACATATCTGACCTGAACTCAGCATTGGGTATTATAGCTCAGCCAAACCAACCTGATTAGACAAGCTCAAGTTTCCACAAATGTCATAGTGCCTAGTAGGGCTGGGCGATATAAACGGTATAAGCAGTATGCGATAAAAATTTTGCCAACGATAGAGATTTTTGTTATACCGGCATATTGCGATAGGTCATTATGTCATCAAATTGCAACACACTTGGCCTGCTGGGACCGGAGGCAACCACAAGGAGGCCACAGGTGTGGAAAAATGGCTGCGAGAGGTGAAGATATTGTAACGATTTGATAGCGACACAGACAGTTGTCCAATCAAAAGGTTTATTAGCTGAGAACGAGAGCAGGGACACAGACACAGAACACAATACACATGGAGCAGGTCAAGTAGGCCTACACACACACACGCTACACATACAGGGGTGGACGCAGCCCCCCACACAAAAAGGATCACACACGAGGGAGAACTAAAAGGGAAACATGTCACAATAAAGACGCTTACTTTAGACTTATAACTTAGGAGAAATAGACATAAACCCCCAAACAGGATAGGAATTTCACGGCGGCCACGATGGCCGTCGTTGCCTCTTGCGTTGGCCGTGAGGCCCCTTTGAAAATCAGAGGTTTACAGGCCACGATGGCCTTGGTGCCCCCTTCTTTCTATACTCTGCTTTGCGTCCTACTAATAGCGATTTTTATTTAGCCTGTGTGACCTGTCAAAATAATCTTAGCATTCACAGCGCAAATTAATTGAGTAGCCTATTTTACGCAGTGGAGAAAGTGACAGCGCAAGAAAGAAAGTGTGTCCAAATTCCATTCATCTCAGTTGAACTACTCGCGAAGTCACAAGTATCACATGAAAGAGCCTTTTCTCAGCTTTTAAACGATGTTACCCGATAATTGCTTAGTTGAACGGTTCGCGAGAAAAGTAAATAATATAATTCAATTTAATTATACATTCTACTGAAGATTTTGCGTCCCATGATCTCCCAACCCATTCATCTCGGTGGAATACTTCACGAACCCTTCTTTTAACACACGACAAACCATATATCAAAATAAACATCAGACCTTACCGAACACAAAGGTGTAAAGCAGTCCCCTGTACAGTTAGTCGTTCCAGAGTAATCCAGTTTTGAATTTGCAGTACATTTCGACATGCATGGATGTCTCCAAATTTGGGCTTTAAGTTTTACAATGTGTTTAAATTGTTCCACATGATTTCATAACGGGCCAAATACAAAATAAATGTTACAAATATCGCCTAGATATTGGTAAATCAGAGGACAGCTGACTGAGTTTGTGAAAGTAGCCTTAGCCTAATGATCACAAAATGCTAAGCATGCATCTAGTAGTGTTGTCACGATACCAAAATTATGACTTCGATACGATACCTGCCATAAATATCACGATGCTCGATACTGAAACGATACTACGGCGAAATCCTAAGATATCTGGAAAAGAAAGGACTCATACCTCCTCCAAGTGTAGAGTCATTTGTGTTGAATTCGGTGCACTTTTGTAGTGTGCAGGTCAATTCTGGGTTCTAAACTTCCTACATAATTATTATTTTTATAGTCAGTAAAATAGTAGGCCTACTTTATGTGATTAAGTCCTTTATTTTTTGTTATAGTTCATTTACATTGTGTTTTGCCAATAAAGTAGCTTTAAATAGCCAAACTAGGCTAGATCAAGGTCAGTGTTGAAATTACTGCATGCAAATCACTGAATGCTATGCAGAGGGGCCTAATCTTTAGTCCATCTGATGTACAGTATAGGCTTCCCTAGGCCTTCCCGTGTTCATGGGATTTCTTTGACAGTTGCAAAGGGAAAAATGTGAGGATAGTCTTCTTTGCGCCCAGTGTACAAGTACGACGTTCCAACAACTCAGGTCTTAGTCAAATAGGCCTACACCATTACCTGTTGCAATATATCTGTGTGCATTCCTACATTACGTCTATTTCTTGGATAACATGATTTGCTACCACGTAACAAGCCGCTATTATTATTAGGACTCAACACGCTTTGGTGGTATTATATGCTGTGGGCTTTAATTAGCGCATTTCGGGTATCCTATCCTACATCTGGGCAATACTTATTGAACAAATTGCAGTCTACATGCCATTACAAATATTACCAGTAGTACTGACCGAACATGAAATAGATTGTTTACAAGTTATGGTAATTTTATTCTGGCGTTAACATTGCGCTTTCATCACGTTAGCACCCTATGATTACAGCTCGTTATGTCTCGTCAAAATGATTACAGCTCATTATGTCTCGTCAAAATTCATTGATGAAGGAAGGTTCGCTTTATCCCAGAGAACCATACTCGTTTCACTTAGGCTAGACTAAAACAGAAGAGAAGAACTTGCCACTAACCATGTAGTCGTGTTTTCTATAGCATATTCATTAACCTGTCGTTCTTTGAACAAAAATGTTGGGATATGTCTGCGAGGTGTTTAGCCAAGTTCCATGCGTAGCCTACTGCTTTTAAATGACTTTGAAACATATTTCACAAACGGGCCTCTGTGTACCTGATGGCTTGCCTTCACTATTCGCGATGTATCCGAAATAGTTGCAGATTTCACTTCACCTTTTGTTTTATCCACAAGGCCGAGGACGGTCGGCAAAGAACTACTGTATGTTGACGTTGGCTGCGCACTCACTCACTCACGAGCTGCCTGCTTGACACGCCCACTTGCCTAGATGCGTGCAAGGAGCAGTGAGAGCAGCAGTTCACGCAGACACAGAACGTTCATTTTAATAAAGTATCGATTCTAAAAACGTCGGAAATCGTATCGTTTTTTGCGTGAAGGCATCGTGATACCTTTTTAGTATCGATACACCGTGCAACACTAGCATCTAGTCTATTTAAGTTTCTTAAAGCTGAGCTGTGGTTAAATTGTTCAATACATGATTTATAACAGGCCAAATATAAAATAAATGTTATATATAGCCTAGATATCTGTAAATATTAGATGATCAGATGATTTACAGTTCTATGTAATATGTCATGTTTCATGTTTTTGTAATGTTTCATACAGTGATGCCGGTCTACTGCAGTGAATAGGCTAAATAAAACTTTGATCATTTTTATAGCCTACTACTGTATAGTTAACTTTGGCCTTGGTGCCCTGACATGTGGCCTTTGTGCCCCCCACCAAATATGCCCAACTGAAGGCCAAGTGGCCTTGCCCCCAGAATGGTGAAATTCCAAGCCTGCCCCCAAATGTTCGCCCCCGTATCCCAGCATGCCCTGCGTGGGAGAACGCTAACAATGTCTTGTGCGCCGACGTTACAGTATGGAGGAGGAGGAGCTCGTAAAAAAGACTGGTGCAACGTCCATAATATGGACATGGTTTGGATTTAAAGTGTCGGATAGTGAGCAGAAAACCATAATCTGCAAAATATGCCGGTCAACAGTGACAGCAAAGAGAGGTAACACAAGCAATCTGTTCTACCATCTGAAATCAAAACACGTTGTCGAATAGCCAACGAATGCGTAGCGCTGTTCCTCAAAAACCAAGTCAGTCCTAAGAAAAGTAAGGGAAAGGAGTATTTTGCACTGGAATGATGTTTCACTTTAAAATTGACATTGCCTTGTTTTAAGCTAGCCAACTATTTCCAGGCTTCAAACAGAGCTGCTGATAGCTGAAGCAGCAAGACAGAAAGAGGTAGAGCTGTAATTGAAATAGTACCTAGGCTATAATCTGCATAATGTGTGCAGTCATGCATCAGAAATTCAGTATTTTTCCATTTTATATCAGTAGTTTATATATCAATATTTAGTATAAATATATTGATATTTATTAAAATGGTATAATATTGTATATCATACGATTTCTATGTGTATATGTATATTCAGTATTAAAATCAGTCCAGTTTATACAGGTTTTTAAATATTCTAATCCTAGTGTTGAAAATTATTAAAATGTTATTTAATAAAATGTCTAATTTTTTGTTTTCTTTAAAAGATATTGTCGCAAATTATGGGCCAAAATTCTGTTACTTTAGCTGCTCTTTCAATAATGTGGACACACTCAAGCTTGAATTTCTGACTGAGTCATCAATATTTAACATGTGCATAGAAGCTTTCATACACACAGCACAAAATGCAGCCTATACTGTGACCATGCTTTGCACCTTCACCATAGATAACCATACTCGCTAGTCAAGACCAGTGCGTTGGGGGGAAAAAAACCCTCATCAGTTCAACCCAAGTGCATAGTTACTTCAAACCACACTCACAACCGTGTCAGTGCCAAATCACACAATCATTGTGTTAGGAGTTCCAAGTAGCAGCAGAGACAGAAGAATTACATTTACCATCAAACTGGGCCATCTTCTCACAGAGCTTCACTTCCCCAAGAACAGCCTTGAATTGTGGCTGGTTGACGCAGGTTACGAACCAACGGTTCACATTGGGGTAGGGCTGACGGAAGGCAGGCTCCAGAACCTAAAAACAATACAACACTTAGTTGCCGTTTAAGAACGTGAATGAATCGCAGCACACACACACCTGGACATGCCAAAATCTTACCTGCTTGTAGAGCCAAAGCAGAGAACAGGCTACTGTGATGTCAGCCAGGCTTACTCTCTCACCAACCAGGAAGGTACGGGTATTCAAGTGCTGGTTCAGGTAAGCAAGGAGACGCTTCACCTCCTCTTTAGCCTGCTCTGTGGCCTAAACAATTCAAAAATGAAACAATTTGAGCAAGCCATCTTAGATTTGCAACTAGTCATCTAATAGTTACCATCAAGAACAAAAGCTCCCCGTTTACTTGATAGCTCAATTTGACTCACCATTAAATGGCCCCCAGAACAAGCACATTGAGGGTTGTGGGATATGAAGGGGAAAAAACACAATAAGCATTCTTACCTGTTTGTTGAACTGCATGATGCCAAGGGTGGGGAAGACCCATGCGCTGGCTGATGGGACGATATCATTATCCGCAAAGCTCACCCACTGCAGCACCTGGGCGCTGGCTTGCGGGCTGGTGCCACGAAGAGACTCACTGCTCACTGGAGAGGGAGGGAGGAGAGAGATTATACCGCAAATATAGCTGAAGAGTTACCATGTCAATGCCATGCAAGATGATGTGAACTTACAATAGTAAGCAATGGCATTGCTCTCTGTCAGACAGAACCCATCATCACCCTGGTAAGCTGGAACCTGGAGGGAGTTAATGAAGGACCCATATTAGTGTTCACTCTAGACTGACCGCAGCTACCCAAGACATCATCAACAAGAGAGTTTGACCACTCACCTTGCCCGTGGGAAAGTTGTTGAGAAAGGCAGGGGTGCGGTTTGTCTGCCCAAAGCTGAAGGCTGGGGGGGTGCTGGCAACCTTAAGCTTAGCACCGCTGTACTGGGCTGCAATCTGGGCCTTGAAGGCCCTCCAGTTCTCTGGGTATGTGTAGAGAGTCTACAGATGGATGAAGTGTAGAGGTTACAAAAATAAACATAACAGTTTAATTGATCCAAGAAAAATGGACAATATAATCAAATAGCTTACTGAAGCACTTTTAAATGGTAGCTTCTTGCAACAATGATGCAGCAAGTTCTACCATGACAAAAAGGTCCTTTGCCTCGCGTTTACAAATACCCAACTCTGACTATTCATGTGGGTGAAACACCTACTGTAATCACGCTATATTGTCATGTCAACTTTTGTACAGAAAACGTTATGAGATGACTGACGTTACGTTTAAGTGTCCAGCTCCGATTAGTCCATCAGTCAAACAAGAAGCAAGTTACTTTTATAAGGAAACTGTCAGGTCTTAGCAACGTTTACCTAATGTTATAGTAAGTTACAGAAAAGTTCAGCAGTAAAGTTGGTTATCAACCATTAACAAACCAACGCTATCTGTCTACAAGTAAGTACGCTGCAGCTTTCCCAGCATCTATATCCAGTCTCCGTTCGGGCTGGCAATTCATGAGTGCTTTACAGAAGTAACCAGCTGACGTTTGCCTACGGGGAAACAGCTAATTCATAGCGTCTGATAGCTTAATGTCCTGCATTACGTGGACACAGTGTCGACTACCCCAACCCGTAACTGTTAGTCGACAGTCAAGTCCCTGGACTTTCCACATGATATCTAGTCAAACCAAGTCACCGGAAAGTAAAACGTGGCATTAGAGCAAACCCAGACCCGACAGCCTTCATATTATAGCTACGACCGCTAACTATACAGATCCAAGGTACAAAATGGACACTTCTAGTTAATATAGGAAACCTAACGACAGCAATGTAAAGCATATTTTAAATATAGCAGAAGCGATTGACTAGATGTCCATTGGATTGTCTCTGATGGCTTGCAAAACCATTGAAAGAGTTTCCCTTCCATCTTACTCACCCCCGCCGCCATCTTCAGGATGAGAGAAAGGAGGATCTCAGGCGCGCCTGCTTGACGTATACACGAAGACTCGTCGCAGAAATAACACGTGTCACAGTGCGACTGACCGACGAATGTGTTCACAATTACATTAATTACATTTCGAAAGTAAAAACTCAAAGTGCTGTTTCTGACATGATTATGACAACGATGATATGTTTTATAATTTATATTCAGTTCGTGACAACCGTGTTTGTTTTGGGTGACCAATTATTATGGTTGTTCTATGCAACTTTAAGGATTTCAAGCACCATTTATTTATTCAAATTACCCCAGTTTGTACAACTCCATAAGGTTCTGCAATATATTTTACTTCATTTGAGAGCATACATCAGTTTAATTAGCACAACACTGTTCACACACAAAGCAGGAAATTATTACAAGAAATATTTATTCAAAATATGATACAGTGACACCTTTTTCATGTTGATTTGAACCATACCTTTTCATATTGAAAGGACACTGACACTACCAAATGTCAGTAAATATACATAATCCAGCACTTATCTTTGTGTTGGGCCATAGCATAGAGCAAGTTGCAGGAATTTTTAAAACAGGCATGATTTCAATACCATACGTTTTCTTACTCTATGAAACGTATAAAACGGTATCCAAACTTGTCTGCTCGATAAACAGAACTAACCTTTAAATCGAATTAGGCATCAATATAAAATAAACTTAAAACATAAAAGCAACTTAAGTTCTATCAGCCTGTAACTACTGTCCACGACTGGAGACATGAACATTTTGTGCCGAAGATGATGATGAGATAAAGTCCATATTCAGCAAGAAAAATCAGCTCAGCCCTACAAAGAAATCAACACAATTAAGTAAAACCAGGATTCAGAATTACACAAGCATATGTTATAAGCAACAGTATCACAGAAACTATTGCAATGCAGATATGGTAAGAACTTAAAATGGCCAAGTCTATGCTCAACAGTTAATAAGAGTCGAACAGACCATGTTTTGAAATTCGTATCACATTTTAGGTTAAAGGCTAAAAAACTGTGTGTGTGTGTGTGTGTGTGTGTGTGTGTGTCTGTGTGTGTTTTGCTTAATGGAGGCTTACCCACTTTTTAGAACTGTTTACTGTTAACCATAACATTTGTGTTACATTTATCTGAATAACTATTATCTGTCTTCATACATAATCCTAAATTTGTGTAGCCCTTGTTACTTGCATAGTGACTAAATATCCAAACCCACTAACATTAATACAGAAATCAGTCCCTACAAATGATCTCATTGTTATATTTAGATCTCTTCAGATATTAGGCAGATCATTTCGAAAATGTCCTTCTTTAACCAGATATGAAAATATTAAATCGAAGCACCAAGCCAAAAACAATATAACAGATGCAGTATGAAAAAATGTGAAAATAACAAATTACCAAGATAATCATCCATCAGAGATCCTATGGCAAACTGGAAGAGACAAGAGGACACAATTAAACATACTCTCCAATGGCAAAGCCAAAATAATAAATGGTGCATATGGAAACTAAATAAATGTATATTATTTATGTGTACAAAAAATCATGAAAAACCTGGTTCTTACAATGTCATTTTTGTCCACTCGAGTTCCTACGATTTTCAACCTGATTTCATCATCCTGCTGGATAACAACATCCTTGAAAGAGAGTAAAGCATTTTAGTAATGGCACACAGAACATCAAGAATATTCACGTAATGTGGCAAAAGCCATAACCTTACTTCTTCAGCTGACTTGTAGCTCGGTGGATTGGAGGATGGGTCGAATTCCATCTCTGATGGAATGGACTAATAAAACAGAAACTTATATTTACCAACAAATGTTTACAGTAGTTTTATGGAAATATATATATATATATATACGTTTGTGAGAAGATAATGTATGTGTGGCCTGATCAGAGTATTCGTGTACAGTGTTCAAACACTACTGCTTTGGTTATAAAAATATTTCTACAAAGACATGCCCAGGAAACGTAGACAACACTTACATGCCGTGAAATAAAACAGGACATCGGCCCAATTTCAGTGAATAGTCCAACCTAGTATCAAAAAGACAAGGTTTTGCTAACGCAATACTGGTGAATAGTAGCACAAAATTAGTGTTGAATAATGTTTTGTATCATTGTTGTCATGAATAGCTTAGACAGGATTTGCACATACTTTGTTAACCTGTGTAACGACAGCGTCCACCACCTCCCCCTTGAAGGGACGGAAGACGATGGCCTTATACTTCACTGGATACAGTACAAAGCCCCTGCCAGGCTGAATAACACCTGCTCCTATGTTGTCAATTGTGGTCACAGCAATGACAAATCCATACCTTTTTGAAAATAAATCGAAAAAAAAATCAATCAAAAAATCGAAATTAACAAATGACAAAACTGATGTTAACTAGAGTGGTAGCGTTTAGTCATACTCACTTTCCTGTACACGTCCCCTCCACCTCAGTGAAGAGCTTCTGTTTCACCGTATTCAGAAGATTAGGGCCAAAGTAACGAGGGTGCAGCAGAATCTCATGTTCTAAAGATATCTGTGAAAAGACCTCTGTTAAATAACAAGTAGCCAATACCATAACACACAGGTGAAACTAGAGTGAAACTAATACTTCCGAAAGTCTAAAAACACTAGCCTACAGGTTGAAAAAATGATATGCTTAATGGCAAATCAGACAGAATCCAGGACAATGTTTTACGTTTGTGGGAAGGAAGGCAAACATGTTTGTACCCTATGCCCATTGATTTTATAGGGACTATGCCTAGATCCAGAACAAAGTGCAAAGAGTGATATTGAGGGTGGTATAAAGTCATTTTTATACCCACATGGCATCAATCAGTACTGTCAGAAAATACTGGTATAATACTTACTAATGCTAATGCTTAACTAACGCTGTGCCAATATTATAGGTCTCCATATGAACCTAAAGGATCAAATGAGGTGTGATTGCATTTTTTGGTCAGTTTCATGGGACTGAAATGGTAGTGGGATAGCTAGTAGGAACCTAAAATCTATATGGAAATAGCTCAATGTGCAATCATTTAGTGTACAAAGTGGCAATGTTGTACATTCATAAACAATATGCATAGTTAATTACACTGTTATACCTATAATAAGTATCTACGGCACAACATTGTCACTTTGTACTCTAAATGGCCATACAATGAATAAGCCATTTCCACATACATTTCCATGTTCCTACTAGCTAGTAGCTACCTCACATAAAATGTTTGTCCTTTCGAAATGAGTGACCAACACAATTTCCTCTTGTTTTATCCTTGATATATTCACTTAAATCAATCCTGGGAACATGTTTGTCTTCAAACCTGCAAAGTTTTGGACTGGCTATGAATAATACTTTTAAAGATATTAATGCTCAAGTATGGCTTCCAAGATAATGTGTTATTCAGGCTGTAAAACTGAAATAATATCATAAATAGGTAAGGTTTGAACAACATCTAAAACAATGCAGCAACAACTAGCTGGGAGAAAAAGGATGCACACAAGGACAACATGCAACAAATCCGAAGAAATTTACAAAGGTGACTTCTATTGTTCGTTCCAAAAACATAAATTTGTCATGTGTGGGCTTGAATGTGCTGTACATCAGAAACATTTCTAAGAAATTATTCGCAGAGGTTGTATTACTGAATACTAACGTTATACTGCGATAGACTTGCCATACTGCATTTTCACCCCCTTCTCTCACACTCTATTAAATTATTATAAATATTTTTGTTTATCCTTATAGACACCTATGCACACGAAAGGTGAGCAGCAAAAAGCTATTAAATTACATATTTTACAACAGTGTCTTTATGTATGTGACAAAAGTGGGTGGAAACAAATTCTGGGGGGCAGCCGTGGCCTACCTAGACACATTATCTGCCAAATAAAACATATATAATGTTAACCAATTTTTCTATAAGGACATGTTGGTCCTGTCAAAACAGATTACAAGTGTCATACATTAAAGTTAGTGCTCAGCAAGTTAAATTGTACGGAGGAAACTGGATCATAAAAAAAAAACCCGACAAAGTCCTTTACATGGATGCGTTTAAAATCTAGTGGCATCTATCTTAACTTTAGTAACAAAGGTAGATAAAGTTGTTGCCAGCCTGTAGATACTATGCTAGCTGCCATACAACAGGTCAAAGGCTAACAGTTAACGTTACACTGGCCATGCTAAATTGAAGCTACAATTTATTGTCCGAGTATCACATTACTCATTCTTAAAAAGTGTCTGATAGTTAGTTCATTAAAACTCACACTGTGTAACGTTACGTAAATCCCTATAAATGAGCGCGCAATATAAAAGGCATGGCTAACATTAGCTGAAGACATGTTGACCCAAGCCATTAACGTTAGCCCAAAGTACAACGGTTTAACCATATTACATTGTAACTAGATATTATAATCACATGGAATTTGTCACTTACGTGGTAGAACATGATGCTCGACTCGAAATTTGGAAATAAATGTAAATGAGCTACACAGACAAAGAGCAATGCTAGTTTTGTTTTTACTATGGCCAAGACTGTGTAAAAGGAATGATGGCAAATGAATTCAATGAACAGGCGGAACTGCCACAAACGCACGACTTCCGCTACAACAAAGATTCTCGAATTATTTCAGAATAAAAGTCATCACTAAAAGGGTCTAGGGCGGCCTACGGTCAACCAGATCAGCTGAGCCCTGGGTCAGCCTAGTAAGTCCATTAAGTATTCGGTGTTGGTGCAGAACATACAGTAATCAAAGACAAAGTAAAGATTAAAGGTTAAAAATAAAGCAAACATTTATTGAAAATAATGTCTCGCCTCAATTTCGATAACAAGCATTTTATCCATTTTTAAATGGGCATGTAACAAAATGTATTCATATTTTTTATCTACAGTATTCAGTCATGTTTACACAAAAATATGGAGCGCGGGAGGTGTCTTCTTTTTTGTATAGCGAATGGGTGCTCATTTTACTAATGTTTGCTTGTTTTACAAAATTGTACCTTTATTTTACTAGATTGTTAGTTTATTTTAGAAAAAGTGTGCTTCTTTTGGTCAATTGTGCACTTATTTAAAAAAAAAATAGTATGTTCAATTTTTAAAAAAAAATGTGTGCATGTTTTACTGAATTAAAATGAGAGCACAATTTAGTAAAACAAACCACAATTGAGTAAATTAAGTGCATGATTGAGTAACACGAGAAAACAACCAAAATGAGCATACAATTTAATAAACTGAGCACACATTTTTTTTTTAACATAACCAGTTTCATATACTACAAAAACACTCTCAGAGATCTCCCGGGCTACGCACTTTAATGTTTTCATGGCTAAATATCCATCTACACAAAGGCAGCATGGCAATATTATATACACATTCTGGCATTTCCTAGAGCCAATCAATTTTTTCTGCATGTGCTCAAAAAATGAAAGACTTCATTATAATAGAGAAAAAAGAAAAAGTGGTAATGCTTGACAAGTTCAAAAACAAGGACACAAAGGGAAAAAAAACATGCATCATAAAAAAGTAAAACAAGCAAATACATACAATCCAGGTAGAACAGGTAGTACAGGTAGGTCCACAGCAGATGTTTGGGTATGTATCTTTGGGTACTGAACCGGTTAAATTATTGGCTTGCATGACAAAATCAGTATTAAAAGGAAGTGCATATACCCAAAAAATGTTGTAAACTTATAAACAAACAACCTATATAGTTGCTTCCTATGCCTTATTTTTTCCCACACTGTTGAACATGTTCATTTGAAAGATCGCCGGCAAAGGCGGAGTTCCAGTCCCTCTCAAAAATCCCCTGCAGTTGACTTTGCATGGTCTTCTGTCCCTCGCCAGTCTCAGATCCAGTCTGATTAACCACCAGGCCAACACCTGCCGTCTGGGTAAAATAGCCCTCTGACCAATTAGAAGTTCCTATGGAGGCAAAAAAAAAACCCTATACTTACTAAAACAATGTAGCATGTCCTTTATCTTTTCATTAAAGCCCACCACACACGGCTGGCGATGCGACAGTCAACGCGGCAGTGGAATTCTGTTAATCACTTTACTACGTACACTACTGGCGACGCGATCACCCATTGATTCAGTGGAGATACACTGACCATACAGCTGTTTTCTATTACGACGCATCAAAATCGCCCCCGGAAAAATAAAAAGGGGCCAATTAGAGTGATGAGATGGCCGTCGTTCCACTTGCCGTACGTGTTGCCCCATTCACTTCAATAGATTCTATTCAATTTTACCGGTTGCCAGCCATAAATCGCAGTCATCACCAGCCGTGTGTTTATGTCTTTACAACACCATCATGAATGATTCACTAGATTGTAAATTTAATTGTCATTAAGCTACAGAGCAACCATTTAGAATAAATCTTTTCTTACATTTACATTTATTAATTTAGCAGACACTTTTATCCAAAGCGACTTACAGAAAGAGAATACCATTCAAGCTACAGTGCAGAGGAGACCTTAGCTAGGAATTACCATGCATCTGACAATGTTATTACTAGAGAATAAGAGTGCCAACATTATATAAGCACTAGTCAAAGTGTGGTAGGAGAAAGTGGTAGAAGAAGGAGGTAGAGGAGGGAAGGGCATGGTAAACGCGTGTTAGGTGTGTTAGGTTGTCTTCCTATTTTTTCCTATTTCCTATTTCCTATCACCCCATACCTATGTAGACAACACGATCGGTCACCATGTATTTAGCATGGTTTACTCGAGCAAAGGGGATCTCTTGTTGTGCAGTTGTAGATGGCACTTGAAAAACTTTCTGTTGAGACAAATGATCCGAGGACAAAATATTAGCACCACATACAGTAGTAGTATTACAGAACAAAATAACAGTCAACATAGCATGCAGCAAGGTCACTCACCACTCTGACTTTACACTGCAGAGGAGGTTGGCTAAGAACACTCAGAGACTCCAGGAAGATGAACATGGATCGGGGAGAGTGGTTCCAACAACTGACCATTATATTCACCTCTACTCCTCTAGCACACGCTGCCTCTCGTATGGCTGTGTCTATTGGAGGCCAGAACCTAGTGAAACATTTGCAATACACACAATATATTGTGAAATATAAACAAATAAACAAACAAGTAAATAAAATAGCCGATGCCATTACTAGTCAAGCAGGGTCAGATGTGTCTTTCATCAAAGTACAGGCCTGGGGACTCATCTGAACGAAAGCACCACTTGCCTTTGTTTTCTCTCTCAATCTGCACTGTTACTTAAAACCCCACTTTCACAGATGTATTGGAAGTGCAAACTGTAGCTTCCATTTAGTAGATGAAATTCCCCAGTGGCTATTCCCAAATAAGTAATGTGTTACATGAGAATTACAATATGCAGTGCGCCAAGCTCTATGAGACTATTAGTTCACACTCTTAAACACTGTTACCTCACTGGAGTGGTGTACTGCGATAGTGGAAGATAGTCCATTACAGATATGTAGATAAATTTTCTAGCATCAGCGATCACAGACAGAATGGTTGAGAGATCACCAGAGCGTCCTAGAGCAGACAGTGGGCCAGGGGCACTCTGGGAAAAAAGCAATCAGGATGTATATTATACATGGGAAGCTCAGATTAAAAAAAGAGTAGATGTTACTATGTCATACCATCTCATGTTCTATCTAGAACATAAAATGTATCCATTCACCATGCAAAAGCCATACCTGAAATCAAACCGATTCTCTAAGCCTTTATCATTTTGTGTTATGTTATACGTTTGCTTTGTTGATTGTACAGCATTTTGGCCAACTTCACTGTTTTGTAATTTGCTTTACAAATAAACTGAGACTGGCATTGACATGGACATACAGTATCTGATCAAACACTGCACAGTGGCTATCAGAAAACAAGACCTGTTACATTTTATCTGGTGCACTACAAGGACACTAGTAGGGGAAACTGTAACTAGTAAAGGAGAGGAAGTAAGCGAAAAATTTGTTAGTTCACATCATACAGATTCTGGGAGACCATGAACAATGGTGGGGCTAGTAAATGGACCAGATGTTTGAGAAGAGGTAAATACATATGAATGATGCAGCAGGTAGAAAGTGTTATTTTAATTAGGGTTGGGAATCAAACAAACATGTATGAAAGATTCAGATCCATTTTGCCAGAACCAACAGCATAAATATACATCCGCATGATCCCACAATAGAATCCTAAATATATAATTTTAAAAATGTTTTTTTCACCCCTGTGGAGTGTTGACACAATGACTTGCTATGTGAGTGTGAAATGGATGTGATAATTCAGTGAGGGCAGGAAATGTGGTTTTACTAATCAAATAACATTGATAAAATTCTGCTTGCAGTGTCAATGATGCTCATGCTGATGCAAAGCAGAATCATAAATCTGCTACATGGCACCGCAAATGGTACGTGTAATGTCTCTGTAGGTTTAGACAAGGATTCAACAAGGAAACCTATGAGGATTTAATTTTTTTTTTTAAATTGGAGGTGGTGTGTTAAATATCAGTAGCTGGCAAAACAGTCTTCATGACAACCAAAAATATGGTCAAACATTCTACATGAAATGTGCAGCCCACACTGGTATAATGATATGAAAAAGCAACACAAAGTAACTCACAGACAGATAGACACGTGCAGGGACACCGTTGACATTAACAACAAGAGGATGATTGGCACTGGACAAGGCAGAGAACCGCCCAGGCCAGTAGGGTGGAAGAGAACCATTTTTCCGATCACCTATATCCCAGTAGATCCCGAATATCCGCGCTGCATCCTGCGCCAGACAGCTGCAGTTCTCCACAGACACTCCCACTTCCTTCACCTGAACAAACACAATGGCACAGCCATACTTGGGCCCTGAGTAATGTGGAAAACACTGCAAAAGCACACACAGCACACACCAAGGGGTAGCCCTCTCCACTACATGCACTTCATGAACACTGAGAAATATGACCATCGTGTGTGGCAGATACACCATTACGCATGGCAGATACATTTATCCTGAAGAATTGAAACCATTCATCTTGTAGCATTTATAAATTTAGCTGTTATGCATGGTAGATGCATTCATCCTGAAGAATTGAAACCATTCACCTTGTAGCATTTATACATTTATTTTTTTATGCATGGTAGATACATTTATCCTGAATTGAAACCATTGATCTTATATCATTTATAATTTCAGCCTTAAATACATGTTTAGCTGGATGTTACGTCAGGCTGGCATCAATACATTTTTGCTGCAAATACCTGGGTGAGAGACCGCCAGTCCATATTTGCACTTCCAACATAGAAGTGCTTCTTGTCCACAACCCACATCTTGGTGTGGATGATGCCCCCAGTCACAGACTGGAGGTCAACAGGTCGCACTTCTGCACCTAAAATATTAAGAACATTAAATTATTAAGAACAATCATAGAGGTCCAATTGAATCACTTAATCATGGCAATATTGAAACCATTCCGGACACAAATGAGGTTGAAAGCAGGGGTTATATACAGGTTATTTCCACCTGCAGAGGCTAGCTCCTCCACGTCCATTGGATATGACTGAGGACTGTTGACGGCTACGCGGAGTTTCACTCCTCTCAGCTGCAGTTGCATCAGCTTGGTGAACACCTGTCTCCCCTACAACATGACAGACACAGAAGGAGACAGGCGCATGATCAAAAAGTCTTTGAAGATTTCCTTCAATACTGTGCTAAAGGCCAGGCATGTCATACGAATGAGCGCTTTCATTTGCGATCAGAGAGAAGACTCTGGTAGTTAGAAGTTGTTGCTTCAGTAACAGGCCTCTCGTGGTACCACCAATACTCAACACCAAAGACAAGAAATAGATACCAATACCAAAGACAAGAAATAGATCACACTGTAAACAGGAGCAAAACTAGACCTGTTAAGTGTGACTTAAAAGAGGTATGTTCACAATCTCTTACCTCATCTGCACTGGGCTCTGTAAGACCCAAGTCACTATCTCTGAGGGTGAAGTAGAAAGCTGCAATATCGACAGATTTGTTTGCCTTGTCAAGTAGATCCTTCCATGTTTGTGAAATGCTTGGCAGGAGTGGTGATCCAGGTGCAAATACTAAACCTTCAGGAATACTCTCAACCAAGCTGAAACTAAAACATTAGGGAGTAAAGCATAGTATTAAAATCAGATATGATAGTAAATATTAATTACCTCATCAGAGTAAAGATAACTATAGAAAACGCTTTATATTCAAACAGTGGGGATATGTTCTCACCGACAATCTGAAGTGCAGTGCTCTTGAGGCATCCAGAATCCCTCTAGCCAGTGTAATTCCAGTTGATCCAGTAGGTGCGACGTAGATTTAGGAATGCCATAGAGCCAAACATGCTGACCAAATCCACCCAAAAGCAAGAGAGTGGTTGGGAGCAAACAGAAGAGTGCAAAGCTCCCTCTGTGTGCCTACACAAATCAGAACATGGGATGACAATTCACTGCAATAAAACTTGCCCATGAAAACAATTGATTGATTAATTTTTAAATGCATACATGATTATTGGGGTGACTGAAAACTTAAGATATTCACTCTACAATGCTGACCGACAACAATTTCAAGTCTTGTTGCATCTGTCAAAATATTTCAGTTCATCCAGTGTGTTACAAAAAAAAAACAACGTCCAGTATATTTTACTAACAGGGATCAACCTTCTTAAGGATCAGACTACATGGTCATGAATCCGATTAAGCATTATATTAAGCATTTATTTACCTTTGCTGATGATGAAGATTTTGGAGTGCTTTGACTTGAAGATACATTTGATTCATCCATTTCCCCCCCTACCTCATCTGGAGAGGACAAAAGTTTGCTTGCAAGTGCCTCAGAATCCTTTGACAATTTTGTATTTCTATCTAACCCACTGTGGGCCTCTTCTTGTGAAGAGCATTCCATAAGTAGTTTTTCAGTCTTCACTGATTCTGAGGAAACAACCTTCACTTTCTCCCCCTCTGTGGTACATTCCTCTCCCGTGATCAAGTTCTCATGATCTGTCCCTTCAATTAGACATTCAGTCTGTTTCAGAGGAAAAGTTTCTTCTAGGCATTCCTCCAGACCAAAGGATTCCTCTTTTAAAGCAAAGTCAGTCTCTTCATCAGCTCTGTTGGAGGTCCCTTGTGTTTCTTTCTGATCTTCAAAATCGGCATCTGACAGCTCCTGCACATCTTCAGATGTGGTATCTTGATCTGGACATGAAGCTTCAGAGGCAAACTCGGGGATAGAATCAGGTAACTCTGGGACAGAATCAGGTAACTCTGGTCTGCTAGACTCTGGATCAGATCGGAGTGAGGGTCGTTGAAGCTGGTCTGGAATTCCTTGTTTAGGAGAGTCTTTCCTGCTGGCAGAAAGTCCAGTGGCGTCTGAAAAACTGGTGACAGGGTCTGTATGATCACCAAAGGCATGAGCATCAGAGAACATTCCTGGTAGGTGAACAGAGGGAAGAGGGAGAGCCGTTTCTCTTCCACTGAGGGATTTGGTTTTAGGCATTTCTCCTGCATGACTTACTTTGTCTTTAGTCTGACTGGGTATAGCTGATGCCTCCTGTCGGGACTGACTTGAACTAAGCGATTCTGCACTACTAACAGGCTTTTTACGAGCTAGTGAGCTTTGAAAAGTTGGAATCCGAGATGTAGGCTGTTTGGCAGATTTGCGTGCCTCTTCATCATCCTCCGAAATAGCGTGCATGCTTTCAGGTCTTGTTGTCTTCTCCGATTCCTGTAGATGTGGGCAAAGTTGATACGGTCGGTCAGTCAAGGTAGCACACTTCATCAATTTGCATAAGTTTCATGGCAGTGTCAGATACGGTATCCGTTCGAATGTCTACTGTTCGCCCTGCTAGCTGGCTAAAATACGTGCTACTCAAAACTATCCAGAACAGAACGGAATCGAGAATAACCTTATATTAGCGGTTAAGCGGCTACACCACAACAACGCAAAATTAAGCTGGCTGACTGACAAACTAGGAAGTAGCTGCTACCTTTGCAAAGACCAACTGACATGATGTATAAACAGAGTCGGTTGATGAAGAATCTTTGGTATAAAGCAAGCTAGCTCGCTATCGCTAGTTTGAGCATGAAAAGTCAAGCAAACTTACCATCTTTTATAGTACAATATTACAAGTTACAAGTGCTTCACGGACGTTAGCTTAAAGTAACTTTATATTTTAGCAACTATTTTGCATGTAGGAAAACAAAGAAAACGCGCGCCAAAACCATAACATTAGCCAGCTAAGTGTGTCTGTCTGACTGACTAACCTAACCTCATCACTGCTACGTGGCCTTGAAAATACTGTAACGTTACAGGAAAAAGTGAGGCGGAAAACCTCGCTTACTTCATCCAATTTTAAAATACCCACCTCTGACAAAGCGCCCATGGTTCTAATTCGAGCCGATCGTCGCAATGATTTTTCGGAGGCAACAGCACTTTTCCTTCCCATACTTAGTTATTGTAAGTTATCGTTGGCTTCGTGAAATTCAAAATAAAACATATATTAAACAAAAATTTAATATCAGCGGTACTTTGTTTTAGAAGATGTAAAGTCAACTATCAAAGTTAACCATTATGTTATTATGTTATGTTACGTTATCCACAAAGGAGATGGTGATATGTCATCATCGAATGTAAACATCGTCAAAACAAATAATGGTTTGAATTAAAATAGCCGCGGTTTCCTCTTCTTGGTGACAATAGAGTCCCGAAGTGTGACGTAGCGTTTCCATGACAGCAGAATCACTGGATCTAAACAAACTTTCGAAGTGGCATAAATAGCATTGCATTTAGACATGTGGCATCATTTCTAGCTAATAAAAATAAATACATCCATTTAAACGTGTTTTACCTGCTAGGCAGCAGCTTAGCCACATAACACGGATTCCCTGGCAGGTGTAATAGAAAGAAACTAAATTCCAGTGGATATTTCACGTCTTCTCAAAGACTGGCGGCTGTTAAGAGCGACGTTTTTTGCCAAAAAAATAAAGCCAAAACACGTCCGTGAATTTAAGGATTTTAACCGCATGCTGTGAAGTTACATGCAGGTCCCTTTTACGGAGGAAACCCATGCTAAAATAAAACTCTGTAGTCACGTATTTGATCGTGTTGGTATCAATATATGTTGTAGTATGTGATTCCTACAGTGTAAAAAAATATACTAACGTCTTAGAAACGTTGTAAAATTATTGAAATAGATTAAGAAAGCCACCGCTATGGCGATTTCAATCGTTAGATTGATTTGTTTAGATCCAGTGAAATTGCTGCCTTGGCAACGCTATGTCATGGCTTCGGGACTCTATTGGCGGTGGCGTCAGGTGTCATCAATGATATTGCACCATCTAGCGGAACATAGGGAAAATAACATTTTTGTCACTAACAGCCTGCAAATAACAAAGCCACTCTCATCAAGGAATTCATAATGCTTACATAATGCTTTTAAGAGAGGTAAGGCTAGCCCAAGTTGGTTAGACCTTATTTGAGACATTTTAAATCATTGCAGTTTTGTCATTAAACTCATTATGGTCTGTAACCTACACTACAGTTTCAAATATTTATGGTTATGGATACACTTTTGTCCAAAGCGACATACAAATACAAAACAATATAACACTTAAATTTAACAGGGAACAAATTTAAATGTTGGTCAGACTATAATAAGGAGAATAGCAATAATAAACAATGGCAATTTAATCAATAGCCTAATGAAATAAACAATGAAAATGAGGGAATAATAAACAATAATGTCTATTCAATCAATAATATAAAAACAATAACATGGTAAGACTACATTAAGAAGAATATCAATAGTAAACAGCAATGTCAAATTAATCAACAGCCTAATGGAAGTAAAACAATATTATACAAACCATAATGTATAAGAAGCGCTTAAAGAACTAAGTGCATGTTGAACAGATATGCCTTTAGACCCCTCCTAAACGACCCAAAAATATCATAGGAACGGAGAGCACTGGGAAACTTATTCCACCAACATGGAACCACTGAGGAAAAGAGTCTTGAATTTGACGTAGCGTTTATGACTGGTCGACACAAAAGACGCTCATCAGAAGACCGCAGTGGGCAGTTGGGGATGTACATCATGATCATTGAATTAAAATAACAAGGAGCAGATCCAGTCAGTGTCCTATAGGCCAAAGTTTGAGATTTAAATTGAATTCTGGCTGCTATAGGGAGCCAATGGAGAGTAACTAGGAGAGGAGTTACATGTGTCCTCTTTGGCTGATTGAAGACCAGGCGTGCTCCAGCATTCAGCTGTAATGATCTTACTACACAAGCAGGTAAGCCAGCTAATAGTGAATTACAATAGTCCATCTTGGAGATGACCATATGATGATATCATATGCAGATATTTGTTTGACCATGCTTCCACAAAACAGTTGAACACTTTCAATTCTATTTTAGCTGGAAGCCTGCTCAGATTGAATTAATTATACTTCACTTTTAGTTGGTACTTGGTGACGGCAGGCAGAATCACCGCTTTGGTTGCAGCCGACACCCAGACCCTGATCTTCTCACAGGTTTGGGTTCCACCATGGTGAGGTGCTGAACAAAGACAAGTGGTGATAAGTAGTGGTAGAAGTGGTAGAACAAGTAAAAGTAGTGATATTTCACAGATGAGTTGCAGACACTATCCTGGTACTATTAGTTTCTTACTTTAACACATTTCCAAGGATCTCTCTATGCCTGAAAAATAATTGTAACATTGTGTGTCAGAGTGAAGGTTTTCGGTGATACAACTAATACATACTCATTAAGTCCCATGCAAGAGAGTTGATCCATGAGTGTGAATGACTCGACATCAGGGAAGAAACCAAGTTGGACCATGGGGAGAGCTGCAGTGAAGCATCACCTGTCCCGGTATGACCCTCTGTGTGAACAAAGAAGTTGGACTGACCATTTGCATTAAGGAAGATTCCTACTCATTGTTTCTTGTTTAAAATAAGTCTATCTTGTGGCAAATGTGCCTCTTCAGGGATGGATACAGATGTTTGACTCACTCTTTTGGATCTGGAGATCAGCTGAGCATTTTGTCCCACTTGCAATGGTCGATGGAAGCTTCAGACCCTATGTAAAGTGAAAATTTGAGATATTGCATGGATTTGCTGGTTTTACAACATAATATCTGGTGCCCTATAATTAGCATAATTAGCATGGCCTACCTGTGTTAGAGGTAGCAATTATTATTCATAAATAATTCATATATTACTTTAATCATAATTTCCCAAATGTCATAGACTAGTTATTTCCTATAACTTACATTGCACTGGTTCTTTGTATGTAGGTCTAGTTCATCCATTTTGTCAACAAAAAGGAAATTTAAGTTAAGACAATTCCCGACTCATGAGCTAATTGATACTTGAAGAAGTTGAGCATCAAATGAGAACTTAAGTAATAGGCCTACTATAACATTCCTATAGTAGAGTAATACTTCTGCCATAATACCTCTATAATATCCTTACTCTATTGTTTACCTAAAGTACAGTCGTAGTACTTCTATAATATGCCCCAAAATAGTAGCATATAGTATTCCTATAGAAATGCTATAATATTTTGTCACAAAATACTATAAGATTTCTTTGGAACAAACAAAGTGGATATATTATAAAGCTAAGGCCTATAGGCCTACACAAATGCAATGTATAGCAAATCAAGGAAAATTGCTATTGTAGGCCTAAATCAAAGACTTGGATAGTGCATCATAGTTCCCAATTATCCTTCACTATTTTGAGTTGGTATAGACTACAGTGCATTGGCGGCAGAAATAGACATACATGTGGCAATTTAGTCATACCAGAGCCCGTCTACGTATGACATTCTCTGGGCATACTTTATCCACGATCACATGTTTAGGCCTTAACCTTAGGCCAACTGGTTTGTTTATGATGCCATGCACACGTGAGTGACTTCCTACACCGCTAGTGGCAGTAGTCAGCTTAAGGTGGAATCCACCTACCACTAACAATATATGAAACAGAAGTTTGGATAGTACACAATGAAAATCCTCAGAAATACAAGCACACTCAGAGAGGTAAGATTATAGTTTTGAATACTGTTTTTCAACAGCTGTAACTTTAAAGGTCTTGGAGGTTTTCATTATAGCCTAAGGGGTGCCTTCTGTTAACTTAGTCTTTAACGTTAAACCACAAAAGCTAACTGGCTATGTTAACGTTACGTGCTAACCAGTGGGCACAATATTATGAAGTCGTTTTAAAGAGAAACTGCATTGTTAGCGTTGTGTTGTTACTGAATAATATTAGCAACGTTACAGATGACAGATAAAACGATAGAATGATATTCCAGTGTCTTGTTTTGGGAAATACATTGTAGCGGTGCCAGAACAACGATGACGCAAACTGTCAAATCAGTTAGCTTGCTAGCTAGCATAGGAATCAGGTCGACTCATCAGTAGTGTAGGGCTCTGTAATACTGTCAATCCAGTAATTAGTATTCAGATCAATATAGCTGTCGATTGTGCACTGCGATTGTCGAGTATTTCTATTAATCCAACTACTACTTACATAATCACATAACAGGAACTAGCACTACCTACCCAGTTATCCCTAGTTCGCATAACGAAAGTACACTAGACGCTATTCCGAAAGTACACTGTGTAACCAGACTGTCCAGAATGGATAATGGATTTTCCCCCTTTTCTTTTCTTCTTTGAAGGACATGGACTTCAGGTGTTTTGAGTGTGTTCCTGGAGCATAGGACAAGGGAATTACAGAATTATCCCATTTGAGTGGATTGTTTTTATTTTGTTTGTTTGTTTTGGACTATGGGAAATTATAGACCTATAACACTGTTCTTAAACTATGTTTACACATCAGGTGTTGCAGGGAAGCGTTTTATTAAGACGCAATAACAACACAACACA
The DNA here is from genome assembly GCF_046254945.1 of Alosa pseudoharengus. Lineage (NCBI taxonomy): Eukaryota > Metazoa > Chordata > Actinopteri > Clupeiformes > Clupeidae > Alosa > Alosa pseudoharengus. The sequence continues at coordinate 32,090,559 of NW_027468657.1, forward strand.
ACAACAATAGCATCCATCGTTGTTGAGTATACATCAGTGGGTTCTTTTCACCATATTCCATATTTCTTAGACAAAATCTTAAACTGACTCACTCTCATCACTGTGCAAATTGTTTGCAACCAGTAGGCTATCAACTTAATTTCTACCTCAGACTCTCACCCATCAGAACTCCCTTAGTCTCAGTCAACCAACTGTAGAGAAAAATGGAAAACCAAGCTCCAACTACTGTTTCGCCCAACTCCTCATTCGACCCTTATCCTATTCAGCCTGCTATGGCCCCATCCGTGCAGTTGGGGTTCACCACCCTGTACACCTGCCTATACGGAAGTCTCTTCATAATAGTGTATATACAGCTTTGGCTCCTTTTGCGATACCGCCACAAGCGCTGGAGCTACCAGAGCGTTTTCCTCTTTTTATGCCTTTTCTGGGCAGCCTTGCGCACCACCCTTTTTTCCTTCTATTTTTGTAATGCTTTGGCAGCCAATCACCTGCCCACCCCAGTCTACTGGCTGCTCTACTGCTGCCCCGTATGCTTGCAGTTTTTCACCCTAAGTCTCATCAACCTGTACTTCACACAGGTAAGTGATATCTGGGATATTTATGCACAATATTGCCTTGAGTGGCTTTGGTTGGAGTTGAACTCACATGAGACCATTGTGTTGTACAGCTCGTGCTGAAAGTGAGGGGGAAGTACAGCTACGAGCCAAGCAAAGGACTGTAAGTTGACCATAGTGAAGTAAAAATAACAGATATCTTTGCATGAAGGAAAGCCCCAGTTGACTTGAAGCATGACGCCCTGTTTGTTCACGCAGGTATGTGGCCCGCTGCGCCTACGGCGGCATGAGTGCGCTTTTCCTCTGTGTGAACATGGTGTGCGCCGCCCTCGGAGAGCAGGGAGAGGCTGGCGATAAGACCTGGAGGCTGGTGCTTGTGCGGGTCCTGGTCAATGACCTGCTCTTCATCGTGCAGGCCATCTGTCTGGCTGCCTCTCTGCTTCTCCTGACCCGCCTCTCTCCCTCGACCGGTCTCAACGCGCACAATAGGGTAACGCACGACTTCAGCCAAACTATTCATCCCTGTTCCAAGCCCAAGTGCTATTTTTGGAAGCTGCACAGAACTTGTGTTGTGTTCTATGCCCACCATGTTTTATTGAATTGTTTGTTGTTGTTGTTTTATTTTCCATTTATGGGTTGTGTTGTACAATTGAGCAAATAAGGACAAATGTGTTTCTCATTTCTCCAGGGGACATCGGTATGCCAGACTGCTGTACAGGGAGCAGGAGTGATTTTGTTGTTCTCTAGTAGGGCTTGCTACAATCTTGCAGTGCTCATGTTGTCCAAAAATCACAAGGTGGAATCCTTTGACTTTGATTGGTACAACGTCTCAGACCAGGTACATGAATCCACTGCTCACCCAGCTGCAGAGCTGAACAATTAAAGCCTTTTTTAGCCTAGATCAGTGTTCCTCAAACTTTTTCAGACCAAGGACCACTTAACCAATAAAAAAAGAATCACGGACAACCTAGCTAAAAAAAAAAAAAAACAGTAGACCTACGTCAACATTATATTACACAATAGGCCTACTCACTGAACCACCTTGCTTACTGTTTTTGCACCTTGCTTATTGTGTCAGAGGATTCATATGATTTAAACTGGTGTAGCTATATGCAGTGTTGCAGGATTTACATACAAGTTGGTTCATATTGCAACTATTGCAATTACCACGTTTGCTCGCGGACCACTTGAGATAGCTTGCGGACCATCAATGGTCCCCGGACCACACTTTGAGAAACACTGGCCTAGATGGACTGTATGGTCCTGTATATTGGCACAATGTTGTGTTTTCATCAGCTGAGTAAATCACTGTCTTGAGAGTATTCATTCACTCTGGTGCTGTTCTTGATGATCATGTCTGTTTATTGTCTGAATGTATTACAGGCTGACCTCCGTAGCGAGCTTGGTGATACGGGGTACCTCGTGTTCGGGGCAATTCTCTTTATCTGGGAGCTGCTCCCCACCAGTTTGCTCATTCTCATATTCAGAGTCCGCCAGCCTTCACAGGAAGTGGTGAGTGTACATGACCTGTTTACTGCCATTGTGCTAACGGTGTCAGTTGGTACAAGATCCCAGTTTTGATTAAAGATGTTTTGCTGCAGAATTATACTCCAGCCATTAGCAGTCAAGGCCCACGTTCCTACTTCTTTGATGATCCTCGGAGGATGGACGACGACACAGGTGGTCCTTGGGGCCTCAATCACCATAGCAGGTAATAGTCACCAGACTATTCAAGAGAATATTCAGTTAAAGTGTTTTTCTCAGATGCATTCAAATGAGAATTAATGTTGTGGAACCCATAATAAACATAAGCCTACTTATCCATAACAGCCAATTGTCATTGTTTTGACATTTTAAGCACATTTATGCACACAGTTAAGTAGCAAAGCTCTAAGTAAATTTATCAAAATTTATTTTTGTTGTTAAATGTGTGATATCATTTAGCCAAATAACTTGTCAAATCAGATATTCAGTAAAGAGGCTAATGGTTTGATCCATTGTGTAAGTCTGAGGAGAAGACTCTTTTGATAGTGTTGGACTGATCATATTGGTACACAGGCCTATTAAATTTAATGTTCTCTTCTGATCTCCTCTGTCTAGCTGGTTTGGCACAAGTGAGACAGCGCCCCTTCTCTTTGCCAATCCCAATGACCAGACCAACCAGCACCACTCCCTCTACTCCACTCCCCAGAACTGACCAGAGGACACAAAATACTCTGGGGTTTCCAAGACCTCCGTCAAGGGGGAGTATTTGCACTCAAATTCTTCTACTTCTTTGAGACTACTTGCACCTTCACATTCCAGACCACTATTTTGTCAAAGACACCTGTGATTTCTCTTGATGAGATGAGGTCATCTGGGATCCAGTAGCTCACTGGTCTATATTAAAGCTATAGGGAACCAAAAACTGACAGTTTTACCCTCTCAAATGTCAGTCAGTCTTAGTTCTTGTGGATAAAAGGGTAAATGTCTCTAGAACGTTTATCATTCCTCAGTCATGATTTTAGATGTATAAACTTATGTATTTTTATTAATACTTTAACCTGTAAAGATTGTTCTCTAAATTATTTTCCTATGACCTACACCTTTAAATAAGTATTTTAGATATAAGATATATTCTTTGATTCCAGGGGGGGGGGCAGGTGTAAATAAAAGGGAACAAGGATTGATCAGGCATAAGGTTGCTGTGTAGTAATAATTGTTAATATGTGGCTCAATTTAAAAGGGAACTTGTGAAATATGGCATTAATATATAAAATACCATTAAACCATTTTGTCTTGTACTTATTTTTAGAGTTCTTAATACTATATCTCTGGTAATGTATAGTACATGTCCATGTAGATGATTCACTGGTTTTATCACTGAGCTTCCTAAATTGGCTGTTACATTTGCACATACACAAACGTTTCTACAAATGCAGAAACTACATTGGTTTTGCGATCGTTGACGTCAAGCAAAGTTTAATTTGAATTATTTACTCTTCAGTATGTACAGATGCTTCTAATACTCTTTATACAGTATGTACAATTTAAATTAGTCCTCACACGGTATGTCTCATTCTCACCACAGAGACCGTGTCTCACATATCTCATTCTCACCACACAGAAACTTCACTTCCCCCAGAGTGGGCTGGGAATACACTGAAGATATAAACAAAACACCCTTAGGCCAAATTTAAGGACACAATGGCTGTAGCTAAAACCAACTCTTCCCAATGTGCTGCAGCTGTAACATATACTAAACAAGAGAAAGATATCCAAATTTGAAACATAAAGCATACAAAAACAACTCCTACCCAAATTTAATCAAGTCAACAGTAAAAGCAAAATGTCGGCCAACGTTGGCCGCATAGTATTGGTTCACCCTACACAGTAAGTAGAGCCCACGGTTCATGATTCGTTCCTAAACGCACAACGTTCCATGAGCTAAAAGTAGTGCTGCACACATGCACAACACCGTGTCCCCATGTATGCAATGTTAAAGAATGGGTAAGGGCACATCGGGTCTCCTCCTCGTCCAGTCTGGCCGTGTAGCTTTGCCCAGCGTGAGGAGAGACACATAAGATGAATTCAGCTGACTGAAGTCTTTTGTTAAAAGTGATCATCATCCAGCATGGTTGAGTGGGCATCAGTGGTCAGGGGGTGGAGTGGTCTCCAGCTTGCGGAGGCGTCTCCGCCTGAGCTCCGCCGCGTTGGGCTCTCCGCCCTCGCTCTCCTCCTCCGCCGCGGCCTCTCCTTCCTCCTCCTTCTTCTCCTCCACGGTGGTGGAGTCTGGTTGAGAGAAACCCGTCGCCCCCAAAACTGGCTCAGCTGTTTCAACGGCAAGGAAGGAGAAATGTGTTGGCTTTAATGAAATTAAATGTGACATTTTTCTTTCTAAGTAGTTTGAGACACTTAAAATACCCATCAGATAATTGTCAGTTGACTTTTTAATGGAGCGTGATTTAATAGGTTTTGCTTCTTGGTAAGTAATTTCCAAGCTACGTGTCCGCAATTAAACTAAAGCACATAAACAAAATGATCCAGAGGGGCAATCAGTGTCCTTGATAGCTCATCTAGACACATAACTTACTGATGACACAGAAACTTTGTTACATAAAATAATTAATTTCAACCTTCATACAATTTGAATCAAATTCCAATAGTATTTTGTGTCAACTCTCAAGCACCTCTTTCCTAATGATGCACTCTTGGCTATGATTCCATTATTTGCCAATCTTATTACTCACGGCTTTGAGCAGGGGTCTCCTGGCTGGAGTTCTCCGTGGTGTTGTTGGTGTTGGAGGAAGTCGAGGGGCCACTGGCCTCTCCAGCACTGGCTTCAGTCCGAGGGGGGCTGAGCCAAGCGCAAAACACAAGCACACCCACGTTTATCCTTCACATTCACCCCTTCATAAATGAGTTCCATGACCTTTGACCCTGGTGGGAAAAGCTCTAGCTTACCTGAGCGTGGCCACGGTGGTGAGGTAGTGGTGGATGTTGAGCATGGCGGCGTCCAGCAGTGTGTGGATGTTGTGGAGGCACTGCAGTCGGGCCTCCAGACCCCGCCGGCCCTCCTGCTCCAGCTCCCGCAGCTCCGCATCAGACATGCTGGACAGGGAGGCGGGCGGCGGCGGCATCGAGGACACTGACAGGGGAGTTCATGCATTACAATCAAGACAACTAAATAATGGGATTCTGAAATGGAACTAAGGCTACATCCACACGATTCTCATTTTTCATTTGAATCTGAAACACTTGTGTTTGCACCTCGCATCTACACTAGTCTACTCGGGCGCTTTCGAGGTCCTGAAATGGAACGACTTGAAAATGCCATCACCCCTGAATGTGTTCCAGACACCACCACCAACAACAACAAACACATCTATGGCATGTAGGTGTGGACACAACACTTTAAGAAAAGGATCATGTGGACAAAAATCATTTTCACCTAAAATATGCACATTTCTATTTACCCAGCCTATAACATTTCTACAAAGCTAAGATTGATTTCCTTATGTTGCGGGTGGTGGCAACCACAATATAAATATAGCAACTTAACCATTTAGCAAGCATAATTTCAAAATTCAACTCAATCATTCCCAAATTAAATGATTGAATATATATATATATATATATATATATATATATATATATATATATATATAAACATTACTGCACAGCCTTTACTCAGCAACTTACTGAAGGGAGGTGGTGGTGGCATAGGTAGCCATGGTGCAGAAGGGAACGGTGGAGGAGGGAAGTTGAAAGGGAAACCTGGCATGGCACCTCCAGGGACAGAAGTGCTAGAAGCTTCTCCATTAGGCTGGGCTGACGTACTGCTCCCTGTAGTGTACACCAAAATATTCAAATCATTTACATCTGAAATTCATATGGTTTTCTGAGCTTTTCCAGTCAAAGAACAATATTTGGTTTTCACCGTTATATCAAGTTCAAATCATATGTGATCTGGCATTTTTGTGAGCCAGATAGGAAGGTAGATGATGATGTCTGAATGCACATCTGAACTTCTCACCTTGTGCCTGAGCTTGGGTGGCGCTAGCGCCAGTTGGGGGGGCATCCGCAGCAGCCTGAGCACCAGGTGCACCGGCAGGTGGGGCAGCCCCAGGAAACGGCCCCCAGAAAGGGAAGAGCCCCGGGGGGAAGTGAGGCATCATCCCTGGGGCTACTGTACCGGAGAGAGCAGAGGAGAAGAGCATGAGGTTAGAGTCGTAAAAATAAAACCCTGACGAGGCATAAAGTTGTACGTGACATTGTGGTCTGCTTACAATGAAGCCTGCTTTGCCCTCATTAGTCGGTAAATTGACTCCAGGCAATGTGACTGAGTAGAAAAAAATCTCAACTCCCCTCTGAACAGTTTTGTGCATGAGTGTGTGTGCATGCGTGCATGTGCACATGTCTGGACTGGCACTCACCGTTGCCGGGCACAGGGCCTTGAGCGTTGGCAGGTGGGGCTGGTGCCGGAGCCTGAGCAGGGGGCGGGGCAGGTGTCTGATTGGGCTGAGAGGCTCTCAACACATCCATGCGGCACGTAGGACAGGTCTGCTGTCTCTGGAACCAGGAGCGCAGGCAGCTGCAGTCCCAGGAGGAGGACACTGATATTAGCTCCAACTCAATAGTATCGGTCAGGAATCATTTTAATGACCACATAATGTCAAATGCTACAGGGAATGCAATTAGACGTAGAGGATATCCTAGCCAGGGCATCAGTTAGAAACACATAAATGCTCATATTACACAGAGGCAAAATGATTTTGTCTGGGTCACCTGGAGTGGAAGATGTGGTTGCAGGGCAGTTTCTTGGCTCCCGTCACCATTTCCTCTCGACAAATAATGCAGACATTATCCGAGGCCTGGAGATCTTCGGGTGTGGCATCAGGATAGCTGGTTAAGTGCCATAAAACCATGTGTCAATACATTGTTATTAAAACAAAGAACCTTTGTCTCTCCATACAACATACAAGTTTGTGAAAGCTGACTTTAAACTCAAAAAGCAATGGGTTTGCTACTTAAATCTTTATGGGTAAAGTTCCTTGTGGTACTCACAGTGTGTTCATATTGCGGATGGCTCGCCGAGACATAATGGCATCAGTTACAGCTTTCTTGAATTGTCTGAAGGAGAAAAAGGTAACTATTTGACTGTACCTTTACAACCATTTTTCATGAACATTCAAAAAGTTGAAGTCAATGCAAGCCAATATGATACAAATACAACTCACTTAAACTTTGGGAAAATACAATAAGTAGGAAAATCATGACTTAGAAACTTACAAGTTGCCCTAATAAACAATTGATGACAAGTCACAAACATATCATTTTCAGACAAAGCTTAACAGGCTTCCTACCTCATAGCAAGATACATGGGACGAATGGCAAACAGAGGGAACGTATGCACTTTGATCATGATGGTCATGAATGCCATATACAGCAGCACCTTAATGAAACCTATGGGATAAAGTGTCGTTGAATAACTGTTGAATGTTGTGAAAGGAGAGCACTTTGGATGGCTATGAGAGAAAAGAGAACCATAGGAGCCTCATACCTGTGAAGAGTTCGGTGTACAGCATATATACGGCCTTGTTATCCCATGGATTCTCACTCTGGAGGTCAATTGTATGAAGTGTATATTTGATGAAGGTTGTGAGAACCATGGTCATCAGAATTGCATACTACACAGAGAAAAGCGGTGGATTATTAGGACAACATAATGGTAAAAAATGTATCAATCACGTCATGATTATGCATAAATTCAATTTATTCCATTAAGTCTCTATTTAACTACAATTTATATCCATACCTCGAATCCAAACACCAGTTGAACTGAGGCTCCCCTTGTGATGATGCTATGGCAAGCATGATTTACAAAAAGAAAGTCCAGTATTCCCAGTAACACCATGAGAGCTGCACCACATGACATCAACACACAAAAAAGAGAAGGTAAGTATGAAGAAAACAAGTAACATAAACAGCAAGTTGATTTAAAACAAATTCACTAACAGTCCTTCTAACAGCAACAGGTGCACCATGAATATTTGCATACAGTTTCAGATTGAAATGCTGACCGGATGAGAAGTTTTACTTAAAACAGGAAGCAAGATCCTTACAACAGCAAAGACTGCTGACTGTCACTTTTTGACTGTGCCTGAATGACTTGCGACTTGGTGCCACTTTCACCAGATAAGAAAAAAAGATTCTAAAATGTCTACAAATACTTACACAACACCCTGAAGTGGAAAACCCATGAAATATTTGGACTCCTCTCCATCTGGAATAAAAATTTAAACACAGCAGGTTACTCCTATATTCTACACCTAAATGAAGGTATGAATATCCCAATGACATTTGCAGTCACTCACAAAGTCAACTCTGTCTTCTGCCAACCAATGAAAGCACTTGAGGAATAACAACAGTGTGAAGAGGGCCACAAAACGAGGGGAGAAATCATCCCGGAACACAGTGAAGGCTAGGCAAGTCTCAGTCACAGCATACCACGAGCGCTCAATCAGGTGCTAAAACATGTGAAGAACAGGGGCAAGTGAGGTGAACATGAGAAGCCACCGATAAAAACCAGTGGTGATGGATAAAATTGAAAAAATGGAAAGAGTCACAAAAGTAGAGAATTTACCTCCATCTCAGCAGCACGCAGCTGTCCAAAGAAGACTTTGCGCATAAATTTCCCCAACAGAAACACCAACACAAATGCTTGGATGTACAATACCTGGTAGACAAGACAACATTGCAAGCTCATACAAACTTTGAAAACTATGTGAACAATAACTGATATTAACCAAAGTCTGCCTAGCTATGCTATTAGTGAGTTTGTCAGTAGAAACCTGACAAATTCATCTTCAACATATGATTACAACTTTTATCTTCCTGAATAATGCAACCATGACCTCTTTTTTGCCAAGCATGATCAGCACTAGGGATGTAACGATTACCAGTATAATGGTAAACCGCGATAAAAATGTTGACGATAATAATTACCGCTTTCATTTCAAATATCATGATTATCACGGTTGATTACCACGGTGTGGAAACCGTGTGTTTAATCCTTCCCAGCTTCATCCGAGCCTGCTTTTGACATACAGTAGGCCTGGTACAATGGAACACAACTGGTACCCTACTGATTCTGATGTCTAATTGATGGATTTAACTGAGATTCGCATTAGGCTACACCTGCTTTTAAAAGGCGGAACATTTTCACCGCAAAACGTGCACTATATTGTGTAGCCACAAAGTTCATTTCGGCAGTCAGGATGTAGGTCTATGAATGTGAAATAAAATATGTCCTTCTCCAGTAGCAATAGGCCACCTTAAAATGTACCAGAATAAAGGGATTACATCTACTCAGTAACAACTATGAGCACCCCCCAGGTGAAAATGAGTTCCAGCGTCCCCGGTTAACTTTTGATAAGGTTTTGCCCATATTTTTGTAACATAGTAAACTCTGTCAAACTTTTTGAAACTATTTCAGCTTGTGTAGGCCTATCAGTGCTTTCTGAACATATTGAACACACTTTTAAAAATACCGCGATAATACCGAAAACCGTGATAATTTTGGTCACTATAACCGTGAGGTTAAAATTTCATACCGTTACATCCCTAATCAGCACTTAGGAGAATCACAAACATTACAACTCAAGGTCTATTTTGAAAACTCTTGAAACTCACAACTCTTCATATTTAATCAAGAGAAAGTGAAGTTACTTACAGCCATGCTGGGACTGCTTTTAGTGAGGTACACCACTGTGGGGTAGAACTGGTGTTTGAGAAGATAGGCATGGGCCACCACCGCCCCTGTCAACACCATACTGGTGGCTGTAACCAGGGCTGCTCGCACCATCTTGTGCCAGGAGCTGTTGAGTGGAACAAGTGGTTCTGAGCAATCATCATTTCATAATCTGCATTAACAAATACATTATACAATCTGTATGAATGACTTGACAACCTAGGCTTAGTTTGGGTAATGTTCGGTAATATTTTGGTTTAATTACGTTTAATTAACTTCTAATGATGTGCAGAAAAAGAAACAAGCAGGCCTGCTTTTCATGCCATGATAGCGGTCACCTTTGCACGCCAGAAATATCAGCTGTTACTATATCACGTAGAAAATTGGTAGAGGATCATTGTTTCTATGTAATGGTGACTCACTCTGCCCCTTTTCGGGCCGTTTCAGTTAGTTCTACATCTGGCAATTTGTGGATCCTGGTTCCTAGCTAAGGTTAGCAAGCTGCCTGTTCAGAGACGATAGCAACCCGTTGCCCATACAAGGAGAATAACTTAGACGTGTTCACCTAAGCTTTATTAAATAAACTTCAGCCAACGTTAGCAATAGTCTCCTTCAACCTGTCTATCAATTTCATAAGCCACAACTGCAATAAAGGGAATAAGACGTCGCTTTGCAAAATTAGCCATATATCTTAGCTGTGGCTGTGACAGCTAAAGTAGCAATGCTAACATTAACGTTAACCCTGAACTGTATTCCATATGGGCTCGTCTGAAACCCTAAATGGGCAAACAAAAGTATATCTACTAAAAGTATGTCCTATCCTGTGACCACTATTTTCTTTCAACTAATACTGCAAAAGTTCACAGCTTTAAAAGAAGGAATGTGATTAGCCAAATCTATCCTAGCTGGATAAAATAGTCAGCTAACGTTAGGTTCCAGCCAGTGCTTTGGGAAACGGACTTACCGACTCTGTCGCTAACGCAGACTTTCCCAGAAACAAAACCTCTTCTTTACAGAAAGTGCTATAGGAATGATTTGACTTCCTTTGTAAAAAATACAAGGTACAGCTAAACTAATCGCCAAATCCTGCTCAGCTGTCTATTATCTGTTATTTAAACCATCTCCACCTTTCGGATACGTGTTTATCTTTCGCTTGTTCGACAGAGCAGCCACCTCACTTCCGGGATAATCCAAGCATACAACCATAAAGGGTGGCGTTTATTACTAGGGCTCCTCTGACTCAGGTATTGAATTTTAGTAAGGCCATTGCTTTATTCTACATACAACAGTCAATTAATATTTAGGGCTACATTCGTGTTTTTTTTCTCCTGAAAATATATAAACAGATGTGGAGCCATCAGAACTATCCAAGCAGTCTCGGGACAACCCTTTCAGAATATATAATTCCTAGTGCCACCCAAAGAACGTCAAATCATTAACCTCATTAAAGTGTCTGCAAAGATTGTAGATAGGCGTCATATCTTAAATATTTGTTGTCTGAGACACCGTATTTACATTTAACCGTAGTCATCAATCACAGAAAATAAGAAAAAAAAGGCGACTAACTAATAGCCTACTTGAGTTGCATGAAAGTTCAAAGGTCTCAAAAAGCATGATGTAACTTATGCTTCAAACACCACCACATAAACAGGTCTGAGGATTGCATTTTCTTTTAAAATATAGGTGACTCATAATAGCCCACATTTTGGGGGCGTTGTTGCTCAAAATAGAGAGTTTTTCACTGTAAGAGTTCAACCAAAGATTGTAATTTGACAAAGCCTTGCTACAACTACGCGGACCAATAGCATTTCATATGCGGATTTTTATCCAATCACATTTTGGCATGACAGCTTTACACATAGATATGAAAATGTGTCCGGCAAAGACGTAACTAGTCGATTTTATAGTCACATTTTCCTACGAACGAGAACAAGTCACCTTTGCTGTTTATTTAAATGCAGTGAAAGAATTGATGCGGAATCGCTGAAATGCAGATTAAACTGATTAATGTGACGATGTAATGTGCATTTCTTGTCATATTAGCCTACTCATAACTTACTGTATCACTGTAGGCTGCATGCACGTGTGTGTGTTTGTGTGTGTGTGTGTGTGTTGTTTACAGACCACTAGAATGACAGCCTCAGAAAATAAGCTGTTCTTGATCAGAACTTGACTGGTCCTAAGATGTTTCGATTAACACATACAAATGAATATGTTTTTTTGATATGATGTTTCAAACTAAATAATTGTAAAAAGCACCCACATGCACGCACGCACACACACACACACACACACACACACACACACACTACTTGAGGAAGATTTCCATGAATGTGAGATGAATATAAATGTCAAAATTGTCTTCCAGCATTCCAATGAAGGCATCATTTCGCCTGATCCTCTCCTCTAAAATGCCTCCCTTCGTGTCATTCACAAAGCCACACCAAGAGGCCATGTAGGCCTACTCTGACACTCTGTACTCTCACACAATAAAGTTCAATAATCAGTGACGGTGAGCTGACCCTGTACCTGAATGTAATTACAGTTTAGCATGGTAATGCAGCTGGGCCGACCATTGAAACAGATCTCACTAATTTGGTGTTGTTATTTACAGTTGTTAGTTCTTGGGAACCACTTCATACAGTCTATGAAGCCATACTTTGAATGTCTAAACGACCTTGCCTTTTATATGTCTCATTTGATGTTACATATCTATCCCATTGGATCTCCTTAAGTCATTGACTTAAGTCAGATGTTTATCTCCTTAACAGCTCATATCACATTTAAACATTACGGATCTTACCCACTACCTCCTTCGAACAACGTTGCCACATCATTTCCCTCCTGAAGCAACACTGCCTCTTGTCACTGGAAGGGTTTGCCTCTCCCAGCTCAATGTTTACAAATCAGCTCAAGACTGCTGAGCTTTGTGCACTGTTTGTTAATTGCATTTCATTATTAAATAGGAAATTATGGCACTTTTATGCTTGCTGACATTCTTCAAGTGTGTACATTGTGTAGGCTACAGTACGTCTACCATTGACAGTGGTGTGGGTGACTATGAATATAATATATTTGATGTTCACAACAGTCCATATCAGTATTGATGAGCCCTCTCACCTCTGCTTTCACAATGAGTTTTTCTCCATTTTACTTTGATTGTTGCATTTCTTTTCAACTGGATCTGCTTTTTCCTGTCTCTCTGTCTGACCACCTCGACTACCGGGCTTTATGGTGCCATCTCAGGGCTTGGAGTAAGGCCTTTTCTTGTCTCGGTTGCCATGGTTAATTCCTGGAGACAACAAGGCATTTGTCAGTGCTATCTTTGACAGGGACTATTTAAAAACAAAACAAGTTTATGAACAGGGGCAATGCTGACCGGTCTTCAGCTATTTTGGTACGATTTATTACACATCCAGAGGAATACATTTGAGTCGTTATAGGCTCTGGCTTATTATGGAGCATTATAGGAACAAAGCTGTGATTAAAAAAATGATCATGGAGGAAAAATCCGAGGAGGCACGTGACCCCTTTATTTCAATGGGCATGACGCCACTGTTTATGAATACCTCTGTGAAGTATCAGTCCTGAATAATGAATAGTATTCTGTTTGCTGTGGGTCTGTTGCACATTTTTACCATTCTATTTCAATGTATAATGTTTATTTTTTGGCTGTTTTCACACAGTTTTGACCTACTTCCCTATTTTAATGGCCAGTATTGGAGGGATTAAGCAGCAGCATCACATGTCTTTGTGCCTTTTGAATCTCTTTGAGTGGCTATAGCCTTCAGCGAATGTCCGTATCTGAATGACCTTACACATTATTGCCATTCCTTTGAGTTTGAACTCCTTGTGTGTCTGTTGCCTCAGGATTCCTACTTTTCTTCAGAGGTTTCATAAATTACTCCAGAGTGCGCAAAAAGGCTGACTCCTCATTTTCTACTCTCCCACAAACTAGTACTCTTCATTAACTGAAGGTAAATCCTCAGATGTACAAATATGGGCAGCTGTGTCTTAAAGGATTTGCTTTTAGATTGTACACATTGTATTAGATGCCAGATGTTTTAGATATTTTCAGTGTGTAATTTCTTGATAATCATTAATTATCTTAAAGCAAGCTGCTCCACTCTGTGGGACCGAAATGATACATTTTGTTTTTAGCCAGGAGGGGGCAGTCTTGTAAAACTTTATTAAGAATTAGAAAGAACACCCATTCCACGCAGGTCCAGTTGTAGCCTACTACATTTGGGTGGGCTGGTAAAACTTTTGGGTGGGCAACATATAAATTGGTCAAATTGGATCAAAACTGACATAAACACAAAACACAAACACAAATAAAATCGGTAGGCCTACTCAGAGCCGACCCAAGCCCTGATGGGGCCTTGTTAACACTTAATCATTCACATCATTGGCGAATATACAGTATAGCCTATAATATATATATGATATTTCATTCATATTCATTGGAGATCATATTGCAGTTTATAATTAAAAATAGCCTAACATATTTTGTCATTAAATATTCCATACTGATTTCTTTTACTTTTTTAACACCTACTGTAGGCCTACCTACCTTTAATGTCATGATTACATTGTATTAGTGGTGTCTAAGTCTAATAGGTGCCTTTCACTTTCAAGAAGGAGAATAATGTGTGTCCGTGTCTGTAGGCTATTATTTGGAAATAAGATCTGCATAAGGATATGAGGACATAAGTCAGGATGTTTGCTATTTAATTAGTTAACATAAATAGCAATAAGAGAACCTGTCTTGGATCACAGGAGTGTCATGCAACATTCAATTCTTGTGAGCACTGCACAAATGCTAAGCAAACAAGACGTGAGCTAACTGATAGCTAGAAGGAACTATGCTATTTTCAGATATAAAAGTTTGTCAATAGTTGCGTAGCCAGTCACTCATATGTTAATTAAAATTAATGAATTAACTTAATTTCATTGGTTACAGAGGCAGACTTGAGAGATGCAAGTCAGCAGATCAGCTATTATTATTTGTTGACATCCAACCTGAAGAGGAACACAAGTTTACCCAACTGCCGGTGCAAGATGAGTAACTTAGGTTTCTCTCACACACAATACACTCCCTCTCATACCAACCTAAAGTTTCTTGAGAACTTTAATGATCAGTCGGAAACGGAAACGGAATACCAATTGGTGGTTGCCCTGCAACATTGCTCAATCTGGGCATGCATTGTCAAAGACTTGTCACCACTTAGCAAGTTCAGTTGTGACTTTTTGAGTGCATCTCTGATACAGTATTTACTAGGCTATGAGATGTAACAGGCAGGTCAGCATAGTTGAAGGTCCACTTAATCAACAGAGTCAGTGTACTGAATATGGAGGTTTACAAAACTAGATGTACCGCAGAGCGGTACAAAATATGACCGCCGCCCAGTCCAGCACATTTTTCCCACAAAAATAAATCACGCTGAAAGGCCTATATGATTCTAACTGTATCACTAAATTGCATTAGCCACACTCAATTCTCACTGGTATCTGCTAGACAACAAGTACCAAAACATAATTAGTTAATAGATTCCACATGTAAAATTCATTTTATACAACCCCACCTCCATCTTGCCTGTTCATAATTCTGAGAAATTCTTGAATTGTGTGCATGTGTGCGTGTACACGTTTATGTTTATGTGTGTGGGTGTGTGTGTGTGTGTGTGTGTGTGTGTGTGTGTGCGTGCTTGTGTGTTTGCCTGCGTATGTGTGTTTGTGCATTTGCATGCATGCATACATATGTCTACTGTGTGAGTATGTGTCATACGCAGTGTTGGGCAAGTTACTTCAAAATCGTAATGTACTATGCATTACTTATTACTGTCATTTCAAAGTAATTTGTTACATTATAATATTACTGTCTCTGAATTGTAAGGCATTACACTACTATTGCATTACTTTTAAGTTACTTTCACCAAAATATCTAGAAATATGGATTTGCCATTCTAAATGCAGTTTATTACACTCAATGCAGCTTGCTCTTCCAATGGAGGGAGATGTGGTATAGCATAATAACTGAGCTAGGCTTAAGGCAACAGTAGAATGCAATAGGCGCAGTGCTCATAATGCAATACAAGGAACAATCATAGTCAAGTCAATCAAGTCTGGTAAATTGTGATAGAAATACTGTAACTTTAAGGCCTAGGCCTACTCATTAAAATCCATAGAGAGCCTACTATATTGTAAATCAAAGCTTAAAGGAACCGTATGTAAGATTGTGGCCAAAATGGGTACTACAATCACTTTCAAATTACTGTAGAGCGGTGTATCCCCTTCCCCTCCCCTCTGACTGGCAGAGTTGGCAACCAGATGACGAAACACTACTGACTTTGTGATTAGTAGCTAGGTGGAGGGTGGCGCATTAGGCCAAAACACAACATGACAACATCAACATCAGTTGAGGGCTGCAACTTCACTTTTTAAATCACAATATCCTGGCCAGACTACTGTTGTCAGTGATATAAGTATTTGAAATGAACATGATTTCTTAATGGCTAGTGACATATCAGGGCAATTTTATGATTAATTGAAATACATTTTTTACATACGGTTCCTTTAATAAAGACATGTCAAGATGGTGGCCTGCTGGCCATTTCGGTGCCCTAAGTGAGTGGCTTTGAGTGAGTGACATTTAAATGATAACTTAAACACCTAAAGTAAAATAAAAGGCCTATTATTTACAGACCATTACTGTGTATTTTTAAACATTAATTTCTGAAGAAATGCTGTTTTACTTATAAATGGTGCACTGTCACTTTAAGAGCATTGATCTTTACGTTGTCATAATGCCCTTTTGCTAGCTCTTGTTTACAAGCCTTATTTGTTTGAGTTACATTGATAGCACAATATTAACAATAATATGCACAGTGTTAAGTTGTTTTAAGCAACCTTCATTGCTTTGGAAATGGAAGTATGCAATGACATGTTGCTTCACATTTCGTGAATACAAGATAATTATGAGCCTGGTATCCATCTAGCTATCTGAATGGAATGCGTTTCAGTCGACTCAGCATATCATGTGCTTCATGTAGCCTAAATGCTTGGAAAACGAATGATTGAAGACCCACCAATTCTACGTGGTGATTGAGAGAACCCAAAATGTATCAAACTTGCATGTAACATCGTGTTAGTGCATTTTGACATTGTAAACGTTATTGATGAAGAGTGAAACGCAGTTTGCAGTAAAGCTACTATTCATTGGTTACATTTGGGTGCCCCCTCTGTCCTTTGGTGCCCAACGCAAAGTGCGTGATGCGCGTGGTGGGAGCGGTGGCACTGCCAGGCTACACAATCTTTTTCTGCATTTCTATCCCTTTATTCTCTTCAATTCAAGTTCACAGCACAAAGCTGGCATGCACAACAGCATAGTTTGTGTTTTATCAAGAATCAAAAAGATTAGCGTGGCACTACTTTAGATGTTTCATTAATTTACTTGTGCTATTTCGCGAGCTGAGAGATCTTTCGGTTTCGCACACAAAGTGCACTAACTATTATGTTCTTCATAGCCTTGTCTCTGACAAGCTGAAAATAATGAGCGTAGGCTTATGTCCATCCAGCAAATAGAGTCCGCCTGCGAGTCTGCTGCAGCCACAGTCATATTCAACCAGTATCAGGAGATAACATTCTACTATTTTGCGCGGATTTTTTCTCCTCTGTTGTTCTCGCGTGGTGTTTGCGAATATGTATCAAAACAAAACAAGCGCTTAATTTTGGGTTAAACTGCATTGTAACGCGCGTTACTGAAGTTTGTACCGAGTAAATATTACCCAAATTTTTTTTTGTAATGCCTTACATTACCGCGTTTCCGCAAACAGCAATATATTACAGTAATTACATTACTTTTGTAACGCATTACTTCCAACACTGGTCATACGTATGATTACTGTGAATGTATGTGTGTGCGTGTGTATCTGTTTATGCACATGTGTGCACATGGAATGGGTTAACATGACCCCTGGAGGCAAACATACGGAAAAAATTGGTCATCCTAGACCCTACGGTTCTCAAGATATTCACAGAAAACTGTGTCTGCCCTACCCTCCTTTCGGGGGGTCCAGTACAGCGGGGGGGCTACAGATCAAAATGAAAAACGATGGTTCCATGCTATCCATGTGGAGTTACATGCCCACCAAGTTTCGTGTACCCTGGTCTTTCAGTGTCCCGGGAATCCTTGTTGGTGTACGGTCACTAAATGTACACATAAATTATTTTATTGTAAGGCCCCCCATGAACGAAAGTTCACAAAACTTGGCATGCATTCGGAGGGTGTCATAATGATCCTACACTTTCAATTTCGTGCAGTTTTGACTATGTCAGCCAGAGATATTGTGATGAAAACACCTACTTTTTTGCTTTTTAATTTTTAACTAGGTGGCGCTATACATGAAATAAGTGGTAATGGGATGGGTTGACATGGCCCCTTGAGATCAACATACAAAAAAAAGGTGGACCTTCTCGAGATATTCACAGAAAACTGTCTCCGGCCACCTACAGGCCAGTTGGTGTATAGTAACATAAATTAATTTATTGTGTGGCCCCCCATGAACGGAATTCCACGAAACTTGGTGTGCATTCAGAGGGTGTCATAATGATCCTACACTTCCAATTGTGCAGTTTTGACTATGTTAGGTCACAGATACCTGCGATTACAACACCTAATTTTTACTTTTTTGTGTTTAACTAGGTGGCGCTATACATGAAATGAGTGGTTATGGAATGGGTTGACATGGCCCCTTGAGATCAACATACCAAAAAAAAATGGTCCTCCTAAATCTTACGGTTCTCGAGATATTCACAGAAAACTGTGTCTGCCCTACCCTCCTTTCGGGGGGTGCAGTCCAGCGGGGGGGGGGCTACAGATCAAAACGAAAAACGATGGTTCCATGCTATCCATATGGGGTTACATGCCCACCAAGTTTCGTCTACCCCAGTCTTTCAGTGTCCCGGGAATCATTGACGGAAATTTGGACATGCGGGAAAAAAAAAGAAAAGAAAAAAAAATCTGACTAAACCTATATGACCGCCGCTTCGCTTTGAGGGAGAGCATGTCTCCCTCAAAGTATATTATGGTTGTTCTTCTGCAAGCTTCTCATCTTCACAAAGGCGCTCATAGTGACCATTGGGTCCTTGGTTACCTGTCTGTTACCTGTCTGACCAAAGACCTTTGTCCCCAATCACTCAGTTTGACTTTTCCACTTGAGAATGGTGGAAGCTACCATTCTCTTGGGCACTTTCAATGCTGCAGACATTTCCTTGTATCCTTCCCCAGATCTGTGTCTTCAACACAACCCTGTCTCACAGGTCTGGACAATTCTCTCGATGTCAGGTTTTCACTCTGACATGCATTATCAGCTGTGGGACCTTATATAGACAGATGTGTGCCTCTCAGTAATAATGTCCAAAGAATTCATATAGGCACAGGTGGACTTCAATCTAGTTGCATCTCAAGGACCATTGATAGGATGCACCAGAGCTCAATTGCAAGCATCATAACAAAGGGTCTGAATACTAATGTAAATGGGATATTTGAATATTTTTTTCCCATTACAAAACACTCCTAACACCTTTTTTGTGGAGTATTTGAGCATTGTGTGTAGATTGATAAGAAAAAAAAGAATGAATTGAATCTATTTTAAGATGAGTCTGAAACTTGAATGGGTCTGATCCGGTAGCACTGTCCTTCTGCGATGGGTATGGTATTGCAATGGTTCTCCAAGTAGCACTCATCTATTGCAGAGGTCTTAAACAGATAGAGAAAGATCAATTGGATGCTGAGGACACCAAGCACCAGTAAATTATGGTTGGCACTTACTAATCCAACCAGCCTGCTACCCATGGAAAGGTAATGCCCAGCCTCCATACCTAAGGACCATAACACCAGAACTGACTGCCTTCACTGCCCTGCCAGCATACCTGATCAACAACACAAAGAGGGAGCATTTTATAATCTACAGTTGTATGTGTAAATTTGAAGAAAACCGATATCACCCTCCGATATGCCGGGATTGGCTCTTTCCGCAGTAGTGATCGCTGTGGGAAAAAACACTGTAATCGGCTGAGACTGAGGATCTGCAGTGAAGCAAACGGTA
The DNA here is from genome assembly GCF_046254945.1 of Alosa pseudoharengus. NCBI lineage: Eukaryota > Metazoa > Chordata > Actinopteri > Clupeiformes > Clupeidae > Alosa > Alosa pseudoharengus. The sequence goes on from NW_027468657.1 coordinate 32,110,454, forward strand.
ATGCTTGGACTTTGTTATGATCACGCACAGGGGTCCACTAGAGTGCACGGAATAGTGGCAAGAAGGGTTGATAATGGCATTGTACCCACACCCCCATAACCAACCAACCCACAGTGGATGCGATAAATAATCAATAGGAAAATGGCATGAAAGACGAAGGTCATATCATTAGGAAATCTTGCCGAGGAAAAAAGTGATTGTCAGTGTTGTTACTGATTTTCAATGTTGATGCTGAGAATGTCTCTGTCGAGAAGTGTTGATCAGATAGGTCTAAAACATGGCAACTTCATATTGTTTGTTTATCCCAGACAATGACCCAGAAAACAGAAAATGGATCACTTGAAAAATATATACATACATACTAGAATGCGTAGAATGAAGGCTGACAGGATTATAGGGAAACATCTTTTACATACTAGGCTCAGGTCAATCTCCTTTTCCACAAACATTTCAGATTCCCCTTTTACATTTTAATGGAATATTAAGTAGACAAGTATTTCACCATAACTGATCAATTGGGTTACCCATCAGCCTATCCATGAGTAGTAAAGATGTCATTTTGGCTCCTTGCTTTAAGCCCTGTATTAACCATCCAGGCTAAATACTTTGTTCTGTGGACCAGGATGGACTGCCCTAACCTGGCCATGTCCAGCGAGAATCTCCTAATGAGGTACAAAGTGAAACGAGTCTGGTATTACTAGGCTAGGACTTCTCAGCCAAAACATTACCAACGATGGAAACAGCTGGCTACAATGTTTACAGTATATGACCCAATCCTGACAACATGAATGCATTCTATTGCCCCATGAGATCATTTACAGTATGCATGAAGAGTGGCACATATAATGAAAAAACTATATCACAAGGACAGTTTTGCCTATAGTCAAATGAGCTCAAACCAGCTACTGCACTCTGGAGAGTACACCGAAATGCACTTATAAGTCAGTGATAAACTGTGGACACAGTAATATTCCAACATTCATAACATTTTTAGTACAAACTCAATTCATCCAATTGGATGGCAGTCACAAATCGTAATTTGGGTTTAATTCAGATGAAAATAGGTGGCTGTCTTCATAAGCCAAGAAGTGAAAAATCAATGACCGTTTAAAACACTTATTTATGTCACTGGTTGAAATCAGAAAGTTGCCACTACTAGTAAACAGGACAAGCTTGTTGGTACTGAAGAGATTTTGACGATGAAATGTCATTTGCAGATGAAAACCAGCACTTATCCACAGCATTCATTTGATCGGATAGAGACTTTATTTTAAAAGCAGTAACTTTGAGTCTTGTCTCATTGCAACATGGACTATAAAAAGGACACATCTGTAGTGAATTCTGAGTCTAATAGTAAACACATAATGGCAGCTATGCCTTATTGTAAATATGTGGAATTAGACAGCATACCATCTAAACATTGTTCACAGAATTAGAAAGCTGCAGGTTTGTCTGTTTTAAGGTGAAGTAGGGATACATCAAAGTAATTCATGAAAGTATTTTCCATCTACTTGGTAACCTACTCATAGTGAAGAGGGGGGGGGGGGAATCACACATACAACCATCATTTGAAAACATTATGCAAAAAACAAACATTTGAAGAAGGCAAACTAAGCAGTAGTATGTCCATTTTTGTGCCACTGCTGTGAATTCTCCTCTGCCAGATTTGCTTGTAGCCTTAGTTCATTCTCACAATTGACTGCTTCAAGGGCTAGCTCATGCTGTAGGCAGTGTAAACAGTTCAGCCTTTAAGACCTCCTCTTCTCAAAAGTAAAAATGTTGAATTTAAAAAAGTAAAAAAACAAAACAAAAAACACAGAGAGATACTCCCAGCCAATGTAAGGCCATTATTAGGAAACAGAAGAGATGGGGTTCAGAGGAGAGCCCATTTGCGTCAGTACTTTATCCAGCCACTGGAGGGGGCCATGCAGATGCACCTCTATCCAGCAGGGGGTGCTGGTCACATCCTGTCGATGGTACTCCGCACCCCAGCCCTGAAAGCATGGGAAAAGAGAACGGCTCAGGCAATCACATCCACCAAAACATCGATTCATTATGGAACTAAAGATTGCACGCTTCACTAGAAAGACAATATTCTGTCACAGAAAATCCTCCCGTGGTGTTGAAAAGGCGTCTGGCCTACCTTCACAAAGCTCATGCGGATGGTACACATCTTTGTGAGCTCGTAGACGGCCTCGAAGCCGTGGTTGACCGACTGGGCCAGTAGCTGGGCAAACTCCTGGTTGTTAAAGATCTTGAGGCTGCAGCCGCTGGGGATCTTGCAGACAGTGGTGGGGTGGAAGCCGTGGTGGTAATTGCAGTTTCGACTCTGGACGAAGATGCTGGTGTCGCTTAGGCACTCGGCATAGACCTCTCCACCGACATAATACAAATGTACGCCTACGAGGGCACACAGAGGGCAAAAGAAATGATCAGGTGGAGCAGGTTAAAACGAATGTTGTCAAACCTTGTGAAAATATGACTGACACAGTCATGCCTGGCAAGTTTTTTTTGTAATTTTTTTTTTTTTTTACAAGACTACCAAGACAAACAATCGTATGACTCGCTGTGTGATCACGCCTCACTTCTCTTCACTACGTATGACTCGCTGTGTGATCACGCCTCACTTCTCTTCACCCCTACTGACACCAGAGGCATGGCGTCAGGTGTTTGACAGGAACGCACTGAACCCCAGCGGTGTACCTTTGCCAATGTGCCGGCGGGTGTTCTCGATGGTGGAGTTGCGGTTGACATTGGAGAGCAGGCCCAGGCAGAAACGGTTCTTGTTGTTGGAAGGGTCGGTGAAGCCATCCACAAGCACACTGGTGGAGGAGGCGTGGTAGGCCTCTCCCACGCGGTTGTTCAGCTCATAGTACACAATGGAGCACCAGTGGATCGGCTCTTCATACTCCACTGGCTGGACGTCTACTGAGAGGGACGAGGAGACACATAAAACCAGCAGCACAGATTACAAACTAGTTGAGATATGTGGGGAAAACGCTCCATTTACTGACTGAGTGCCAGTTCGAGAATTTCGACATGTGGTAACGCTGCAACCTGTGGGAGCTGTCTGAGCAACCTTTCCAAAGAAATACTACTGCAATTTCTGTGGCATTAGTGTCTGTTTTTACAAGTACCAAATGGTCACAGGGAGATTTACAATCCCAAACCGGATATAAGTGCATCCTGCAATAGCAATCCAGTCCGGAGCTGTGGGAGATGGATGATTTTTTTGAAGCACAATGCTCAGCTGTCTCCAATTAAAGAAAATTATCCTCTTAAATAGTGTAGCAATCTAATTTCACATGGGGCAAGAGGCATTTCTGCTGTCACTAGAGCACACTTCCCTTGTACAATGCATCACAGATGTTTGACTGGCTTTTGCTGGCCAAGTGCTACGAGTCCTAGCATTGCCCTCAACATGTCTGGCTCCCTCTGCACCCCAAAAGAACAACACGGCCTAAACGTGGGCCACTTTACTCTTCTCCATTGCTTTAATGACTAAATGACTTTGGTGCACAAGTATGCTAACTGCCAACACAAGCCAAGCACAGAAAAAAAAAAGTAGAAGATATGTTTGTGTAGTAAGCTGTGCATGTCTACTGTGCTGGCTGAGAGGCTAGTGGATTCAGGGGAGGGCCAGCCTTACCTCCTCTGGGCATGTTCTGGGGTACCATGCTGCTCCCGGTCTCCATGGACTGAGAGCCGTCCTGGCCCATCTGCTCGTCAGGGGGCATGTAGGCAGGGGGTGGTGTGTCGGCTGCAGAGAGGACAGAGCAATAAAGAACAGCAGGTCAAGATCAAGATGGCGGAAGGATGTTTGTTTGTGTGTGTGTGTGTGTGAGTGTGAGTGTGTGTGAGAGAGTGTGTGAGATCGCACAGCTGCTCAAGGCAAATGGTTAGATCCACACTATTCCCCTGAGTGAGGGCTTCCGATGGATCTTTACCGGAAGCTGCACCCCGCAGTTTATGGAAACCTTTTAGTGTCCGGTTACGCTAATCTGTGACACCAAACACCCATCTCAGGATGATCCTTCAGAAGGTCTAAAATAGCCCATCTCACTACTGATAGATCCACAATGAAGAAAAATAGGACACTCATGTTTTCCATTTAGATTTTTTCTTCGCTGCAGATCTTAGCATGGACAACTTAAGAAAGAGCATTTAGGCAGTCCGCAAGTGGGAGCCTTGTAGGTAATGGCATTACAGAGCAGGTAATATCATTACAAGAAGAGAAATGGCCTTCTGTGGGCTCCGTAATGATGCAATTTGTTAATAATTGCCACCGCTGTAATCACATCTAATGCAAGGGAATCCTTTTTCCATTCTGAGGCTCACAAGGGTAAAAACGCCATAGGCTCCAATTAGGGGAACTTCCACTATTATCCTGAATAAATGGCAAGCGCATGCCCAACCCCATAAGCCCTGCAGCAAGAGAACCAGTAAGCAAGATGTAGGCACGGTATGTTCCACACAGGTAGGTCTGCATGCTCTGTCCTTTTGCTGATTCATTACGACCCCAGATAAATCCGTGAGGGGAGGGCGAGTGCGGGGAGGGGTGGGGTGGAGGGGAGGATGACACTCCAATGGTGTTGATCACCTCTTGTGATTGCAGAAGCAGAACTGATACAATGATGCCATCAGGGCCAATTCAGCTGAATCAAACGCTGCTGTAGTCTCTCCCCACGGCGCTATAAAACATTAGCTTCCCTCATGCCTGACTGCATCCCAGGCCAGCGGGTGCGTGCATCAGCAAATCCGCGCGATACAGAATGGGCCGAACGGGCCGGTGCCCAGCACTGGGCACTCATCAGTAGGATACGCAGCTCACGGGACACACTCTGGGCTTTGCTGTGCTGCTTAGCTGGCATTTCAATTGTCCTAGCGAAAAGGGGGCCGATTTGCACTGTCCCATCATCATAATTTATCATGGTATTAGCCACCCCCCCCCCCCCCACACACACACACACACACACACACCACACCACACCACACACACATTCACCCCGCCACCCCCAAAAAATCCTGATTGGCTGTAACATTTTAGTTTCTGATTTGTTTTAACAATCATCTCCTGCTCTAAGATCTCCATGCAATCCCCTCCACATAATCCAAAAGATACACCAAACAACTAACCATAACAGTGGTCAAATTTAAAGGTATAAAGGGGACATTAATGTTTTGTCTTGCACTACTCAAACACAACAGTTGTTATAGCCTCCACCAACATTACTGGGTCATAGGTGTGTGTGCCTATGCATGTGTGTATGTGTATGCGTGTGTGGGCATATATCAATGTGCAAACCAGTGTAATTAGGCATGTGGTGAATATGAGCACACAGGGACGCAATCATCGTGATACCACGGCCCCACAAGCCAGACACGCACTAATTCTATAGACCCTGCATAAGCTAAAGGACTCACTAGTGTGAAACCTATTCAAATAATTCCTGATAGTGACATTGTTATTATATTTTTTTACATGTCTCTCACTGTATGCGTTTTAGAAGAAAATAGTCCTAATGAATTATTATTATTATAGCTCTGATATTTTTCCGAGGTTACAGCACCGAAGTGCCAAATGCACCATGATAAAGGAAACCATTTCTTTCGTAAGAGTTATAGGATCAGAAGACCTCCTTCACTGTAAGGCTTGTATTTTGTGCATTTGGCAAAAGCCCCAGACAGCAGCTGAGTGGTAGCCTAATTGGGATTCGTTATTTGTAAAAGTTGTTTGCTGCCTCCTGCCTCCAGTAGCCTGGACTGTCCGATCGCAGCGCCTTACTTTCACTTTCCGCTGCCCCTGCTCATAGGCGGCATGGCCGGTAATAACGTGGTATGAGATGCGTTGCATATGAAGTTGGTACAGACTACTGAAGATTTGAGATGAGTGACCACGATAGTAGTCTTAAGTAGCTTTTTTGCTAGGCCCAGAGAAGGTTGACAATGTGGAATATTCCGCTGGTTGGTGCACATGCAAGTGTTCAGATTGGTTGTTTGTCCATCATTTACACAGATTTCACTGGAGCAGATCTTGCTCACAACTTTGGTAGCCTGTCTCTTAGCCATATCATCAGGCCATATAATATGATGTGTAACAGTAGACTATGTAAATTTATGTAGAAAATTATATATTTATTTCCTTACAGACATATGGTAATTAGTGCGACTATACTCCCACCCCTCCCCGCCCCGGCGAGAGCATCGGCTATTGCGATGTTTTACTGTACACATCATCAAATGCCAATTAAGGTGACATCGCCCAACCCTCATACTAGTCAAATTAACCACCTCAGAAATAACGATACTGCAGGTTGCTGCCATCAGGGACGGAACATAGCACCAGCTGGTAAAATATTGTGCCTGGTGCCTGGGAGATAAAAAATAAAGATGTACTATTGAGTGGCTGGTGAATTTTACAAATAATTTTTTAAGTGGCTGGTAGATGAATACATTTAACGTAAATATTTAAAGTTAATTTCCATCCCTGGCTGCCATGTGTCTACAGTGTGAGGTCTAGGCGCTCGTACCTGGCAGCTGGAAGGGGCTGGAGGGGCCCGAGCTGGCGGGGGAGTTGGGGTAGGTGCCACTGCTGGTGGGCGAGGGTGGGTAGGGCGAGTTGGGTGAGATCGGTAGGGAGCTGCCGCTGCTGTGCTGCTGCTGCTGGAAGGACTCAGGGAAGGTGGCGTTGAGGGGCATGTGCGGCTCGTGGTGGCTCAAGTTGCGGAACTGCACCAGCAGACTGTGCTGCGGGTTGAACTCGCTGTGGCGGGGGACCAACACCGGTGGAAGCACTGGGGAAAGAAAACAGGGCAAAACAAAAGAGTTAGCATAGCAAAGATGTTAAAGCTACTACAGGCCAGGCAGAGTGAGAACAGTCATCAAACGCTGACTAGCAGAAGGCATTTCTGGTGTGCTGGCATCAGGAGGGATCAACAGTGCTGTCTCTGCTCTGCTGTGTGTTATGTGATATTTGCCCTTGAGCGAGTCATCAAGGGCCTCTCAATCACACAGCAGTCAGGAGATGGAGAGGAAAGGTTACACAATGGCGAGAAACTGGAACTCAATACAGCCATCAGTTTCCAACTCTATGACAGAATATCTATACTGAGCCCGATGACCGTCTCTTAAACAACATGCTTCTCTTTCGACTCAGGAAAATGACACTCAACTGTTCCATGCCCCCCGGGCAAACAATATACCTTTGACATATTTACTAGAACATGAGTCAGCATTTCCTTACTCATCTCCCATCGTCTGACTCATCGAGACGACATCTGCATTGATTTCCTTTCCCACACAAGACCACGCCAGCTGGCTAAAAGCTTACCTGGGCTCTCCACGCGCTTGTAGTGGTAGGGGTTGATGCACACCTCCTTCTGTTTGGAGCCGAAGGGGTACTCGCACACCTCCAGCGGCTTGAGCTCGTGGTGCGACTGCAGGTCGGGCCAGCGCCACACGCGGCAGTAGATGACGTGCGGCAGGCCCTTGCGGTGCGAGACCTGGAGGCGGCCGTCGAGCGAGCGCGGGATGGTCACACACTTGCTGGGCTGGCCGGGGCAGCTGAGCGCCTTCTCCAGGTCCTCCATGGCGCCCTTCTTCTTCTTGAGCTTCTTGACCAGGGCGTCCACCGCCTTCTCGGCCCACTTCTCCTCCTCGTCGCCCTGCTTCCAGCCCAGAAGCCGCTTGACGGCCGGGCTCGTGAAGGAGAACAGGCTGGACATGGAGGTCATGGCTCTCCGCGGGAGGTCTCAGGCAAGCCGATCCACGCGAGGGGAAGGGGAAAAAAAAACACACACTGTGGAGGAGGGCGGAAAGAGGGGAAGCACCTCCTCAGGAGTCCCAGAGAAGCTGAGGTCAACCGAATGGGCTTGAGTGAGGATGAAGCCGTCAGACAGAGAAAGAGAAAGAGAGAGAGAGAGACAAAGAGACAGCGACTTGGTGGGTGCGAGACTGTTTGTGCGTATGCGTTATGAGGGGGTGGGGAAGTGGAGAAGGCCTTAGCCTTGCACGACCAAGGACAGGAAATGGAGGCAGGACGCAGCTGCCGGCTCTCAGGAAAGCCTGCAGTGAAGGGGAGGAGGAGAGGGGTGGAGCCAGGTCACACCAGACACATTGGGAAATGGTGCAGAGGAGCAGTTTGGGATTCAGATGGGAATGGACAGACAGATCTGTGGTCCAAAAGAGCCTCTTCAAAAGTGGGGAGTTACGGGCAATCTTGCACACATGGGTTGGCTAATAGTCCATGCCAAAAGCAGAGCGGTGTCCACAGCCCAGGCCAATCTGAAGAGCAGCACCTGTGAACAGACAGAAATAGGCCTCAGTTCATTAGTAAAGAGTAAAAAGATGATTAAAAACTACAGGTTTGAGCAAACAGGTTGCATATTGCCTTGATTAACAGAACAAATGGCCAGAGAAAAATAAGGACACTCAGTTACTTATGCTCCTAGTTGGATAATGCTCCCACACTTGATTGATTTGCATGGCTACTGTTCCAGTTACTCTGGCTCAAGATGCCTCTATAGACAGATGTAGCCCATCCTCTCCCTCAAACTAGAAAAAAAGCTCTGGGCTCTCCAAAGCTCTCCACATCTGGGCAGCTCTGTGACCAATGGAAAGCACCGTGTTTGCCATATGTAGTGTCCTGCTTCAACAGTGGGTCGTTGTGCGATGTCATCTGTGAGCAGTGGACCCACACAGCCCCACCCTGGTGTGTTCTCTCCCTCACACAAACACACAGTCACAGACACACGCAGGGTGGAGCAGTCAGCAAGCCCAGCTATTGAAAACAGTGTGAGTGCTACCAAGACAAAAAGGATATCAGGCCACTGGGAGTCACTTCCTCCAGTCACATCTCCGCTAGCCCACTCACTCTGCCAGCTCCACCCCACCCACAGGCTGCCAGAAATACACCTCCCACCCCATGGTCTGTCCTACAGCATCCACAGCTTGTGGAAAAGCTCATTTTAGCGCTACAATAAAATCTCCCTTAGGATTTAGAATGTAATGAGGAGAACAAAGCATGCTTTGCTCTTTTATCTTTGATAACGTGCCACTAGTAGCTGACAACCCTGGGGCAGAAGTTGCTCTCCACCAAAAAGAACATTTGGATCTGGCTCAAGTGCTGATGGCTGGGTAGGATGGCTTGCCCAATGCTTCATCTCCGTGCACTGGGAGAATGAATGTAGGTCACCCCTTCCTGCCCCAGCCTCTCACCCTGTGAAGACAGAGCGCTCGTTATCCAGACCCAGCATGGCTACTGGCACCCACACCACTGTGGCACAGACAGGAGCAAGCAGGGAGGGTGGACCACTCAATCTACTCAATCTGATACTCAACTGGTATGAGCAACACTGCTGCTAGTTCCATCATTTGTTTGTTTAGCTTATTCATACTTCTAAGACTTCTTCAGCCATGCTACTGCCAGAAAGTCAAATAAAATAACACATGGACAGTGAGGCATATCATAGTCAGACATTCAGTTGAAAACAATGTGCTCAACGCATTAATATGCAAAGAAGAGGTCCAGCAGAACCCACCTCTGAGACGGTTCAGCATCCCTGCAGCCACACAGGGCTTGTACAGCTGGCCAAGGGTATCAGAACCACTCCCAGTCATATGCTTCACAAGCAGCACGAGGGGAGGGAGGATCCGGCTGAGGTGACTTACAGGCTTTGTGCTCCATGGTTTACACACTGGGCACCCGCAGCAGTCACACAAGGACACTTCTCCTCAGTCACTTCTATTGATTTCCCTCACAGAGCGGGTGCCATCTTGCCTCCCACATGCTTGCAGTTGCAAAATTCCTGTTTCATCTCATGCAGGAATCATGTGGGCCACAGTTGACTGGCAATACTACAGAATGCTTCATTCCCTATTCACACCTTAACCCTCACCTGTAAGTCAGTTTGGATAAAAGCATCAGCTAAAGGGATAGGGATAAATGTAACTCACAATTTATAGAGCAAAGAGGGTGGTGGTGGGGTGTTCATGTTAATTCAGGCATGGGCTAGCTTTTGTGCCCCCTGATAAACCCAGGAACCAAACCCTGGGAGACAGGGTTCAGACTGCCTAATTGCTCCCTGTCTAATTACTCGTGACACCATATACACCCACTCTGTCCCTGGTGTCTGACATCATCCACACAAATTGGAGGGGCTCCATTGTTTGACACTGGTAACAACACAACCACACTCTCACACTCTTTTGGCTGAATTTGGAGGGAAATGTGCAAAGCCTTCTCCTGTGCTCTCCAAAAGCACGGGAACAGTCCCCTTTGACTACAGTACTTCATAATAACAGGTTAAACATTGCTCAGAAAGACATTGTAATGACAACACCACAATTGAAAAAAGACATTCTAATATAACCAGAACTTAGATCAGGCATACTGGAGAAGCATATTCTCAATTCAAAAATAGCTTACACAATGTCACAGCTGTACATCATACATGTGGTAATTACAGTATTAGTACCAGTAAGTGCTTCAGCACTGAGGTATGGAAGGTGAGGTGTGATATTTCAAAAGAATACCATGTTGCTTACTGGCTAATGATTTGTCTGTAAAATAGATCACTTCACACCACTTCAGCCTGCCTGTTTATCAAGGACACCACTGAAACCTGAACAAACACTAGGTAGCCTAGTGGCAAAACAAAGTGGAGTTTATTTTTTCACATGACAATCTCAGAAATAAGGGTAAGATAAGGCTGTGTAAGGACAGCATGTATGAACTAAGTAAACCTAACCAAAATTCTATCGTTTACACACACATCCAATTAACGGGACATACATTCGCAAAGGTAATGTTAACTGTCAACATGGGGCACACTTAGGCTTAACGTTACTGTTTCATTTATGATAAGCTTAGGTTAACGTCAAACAAGTCCATAACTTGAAAGAACAGCAATGTTTTAACTCAACTAACCGTATTGCTATTTTGACGACGTTAACATTAACGTTAACCCATTATGTCTGTACAATTAGCCAAGAGCGGAATACAGCGTAACAAGGGTAGTAAGCATGGATGGTTATATCGCAATCAATGCATTTTTAGTAATCGATGAGGGTTAACTTACCTATTCAATGAAAATCGAATGGTATTGTCTGAGGTTCACGTTACATACATTACATTTGCAAGTGAGATAACTAGCTCTTCAGCCATGATGCATAACGTTAACGTTACCATGATAACAAAAGTTACGTTCAGTCAGAAAACACAGCAGAAGTTTGTTTCTATTAACTCCAATGTGAGCGAGTTTCTATTAACTCTAATGTGAGCAAGTTACATTTGATCTTAACGTGAAATAAAGTTTAATCTTACCAAGCGTGAGTTAGAACACGTTAACTATGATGGCTAGCTAGCTAAAATGCGGAAAGGTTGAGACACAAATAAAGGGCCCATTCCACAAAGGACACAATGTTGGCCTAGAAAACCATCAAACTCAATCAAAACTCATTCAATCCGTTGGCCAATTATCTATACTCTGAAATAAGGATAACAATAATTAGAGCAGACTATTAGTTTTAAGGAAAAAGTAACGGTGCGTTAGCCAATTGGATAACACACTATCACAATGCATTAACTTACACTAATCAGCCGCGTTAGCTAAGGCAAGTTAGCTTGCTAGACGATAGACCACAAGAACGCAACATTTCTGTTCGAAGTTCTAGTTGGGATGTTTGAAATTACTTTTCATTCAAGTTCCTCTGAAAGCTGACCAGCTAATATGACCGTTAACTGGATGTTAGCTATGGTTACATTCATTTCAAGTCAGCTAAGTTAGTTAGGTAGCAACTTCATTTCTCCTTTCCCCCACCCCCACTAGAAAGGGGAAAAAACAGAAAACTTTTTTTCCAATCAGTTCAACACCCCACCCCCTATGGAAAACACCCTATTCAACTGATTAAAATTAAGTTCTTGTGTAGCCACCGAAACAGGGTTGTATATTGGATCTGATATAGTTACATCGCATACCTTTGAGAAAACGAAGACGCTTCCCTATTCCTTTCCTCCTGTGAACACACTCCGACATGAACCTGATTTTTTTTCCTTTTTTCACTCTGTCTTTACCCGACTCCCTCGTCTCCCATGTCCTGGCGTCAAAAAGACTGGAGGCGGAGTGCAACTCCCTATATCCATCCGCCAAGTTAACAACTTCAGGCCAATTTATAGTTTAAGTGTCGCTTGAGCAAAGAGACAACATTTGTGCCTGCCTGCTAGTCGTGGATCTTGTCGGGTAGCTGCTACATACATATTTTAGTGAAACGCCGCAGACATTGCCGCATACTCCGATTAGACATGAACTCAAAGTGATACTGAGTTTCGATTTTTATTGTGTTACCGTGGCCGGTGTGTCTTTCCTTTAGTTTTGCGGTGAAATGCAACGGGGATGTTATAATAACTACTTGACGTTCTATTCGGTAAATTCTCGCTGGCGCTGGACTATGAAAGCTTTACAGGTCCGCGAGTTCTCGAGCGACACTTGTCGCCTGAATGGTAGCCTATTCACTTTTACTGTGTCCCTGTCTGTAGAACTCGATCAGATATCTAGCCTGATATCGCATGTCATCCGTTATGATCAGACACTTTCCAACTGCACGCTAACCGTAAGTCAGTCCTGCTAGAAATTGTAAAATAAGTTGTTACACCTCAATCTTTTCAAAGATGTAGCTATATGGTATGGTATTAATATTAAATGGTTCCTACTCAATTGTTTACACTGTCTATTTTTTTCCCGGACTCTAACGAAGATGATCTTGGTTGTGTTTCTACGACACTTCTATTTTTTATTTTTACCTCTAACATTAACCGAATTCATGCCTTTAAAAACCAGCGTCTGCTCAGTTTAGTCTAGCCTATGTTAAGTTAACACATTCACGTCTTAGGCTACTGCAACAAGCAAATAGTTCCTCCCTAATTGCAAACGAGTATAAGCTGTAGCTATATATCACTAATTCGTACTAGCTAACGAAAACTAATCATTTTCGTCGAATTGGCTGTTCGAGTCTGTTCAAATTGATTAGCAATGATTTGTTGTAGCTTTGGCTACTTTACTGTCACTATTTCACTCATTGATATGTCGGACGACAACATACTTCAAAAAAGGTTGTTAATTGACCTAAAATATTGAGTCAAGTTCAGACATCAAACAAGACTCAGACAGCTGCAGGCTGATATGGGCCTAAATGCAGTACATTAGTAATATGCGGAAGGACACAGACAAAAACTACTGTTCTTTCAGTTTCTTCGAGCAGTGCTACGGCCCAGTGATGTCACTAAATGTGGCTCCTCTCTGTCTGGCGTTTAAAACTTCTAGTGGCTGACCAATAGAAAGCCGGTAACGCCGATGTTGCTAGCTCTACACCGGCATGAATAAAAATGTCTCCTCTTACCAGTGCCATCAAATCACATGCCCGTCGTCTTGAATTGGGTTAGGACAGGCCAATCTGCAGTGGCTGATAATTCAGTCTAACTCGCCGATCTCAAGATCTCTCTGCTTGTAAGCCTACTTCACATCTCGTGTGGGCCCCTTAACATTTTCAAAATTCTGTGTTTTTGTAGGATATTCAATCTGTAAAACGTAGCCTATCATAACCCAGTAATAACTTTTACATGCAACTGGTGGTTGTGAAGTGATGTAGGGCTTAGCACATTCCAAAATGAATGAACAGTGAAGCATTTGAAGCCAAGCAACATAACATCTGAGAGAATGTTCTTTGTATGCAATGAACAATATTAGCCACCAGTTGGCAGCCTTCACCAAGTAGTCTCACTGAGTTGCAGGCCTCATGGTATCCAACATGCAACAGTCTGAGGTAGCATCTGAAAAGGGACATCACACACAGTTAACATTTCTTCCGTGTAAATTTACAGGAAATGTCCCATCAGACTCTGGTTATGTCAAAGAACCAATACAGGGTACAGAAAATTAACTTTTTGCAAGAATATGTCCCATTGGCTTTTAAACCCAATGGAATAACTCACTCAGACCCAAGTAACAACAGCTGTCATTTAGAGTTTGTGATAATTCTCCAGAATATAATTGCTGGCTTCATTCATTAATTTTATTCATCCTGCAGTTCCATAGTCTATTTCTGTTTAAGTCTCATATGGCATAGGCTATGATGTATTGTACATACCTATGTTCGGTTAATTTGAATAATGTTAACTGAACATAAGTAGGCACACATTAAAACATACATGCTCTGGGCCAAGGTCTCTGAGTGTCATTGTAGGATGACTGTACCTGATTGGACATTTCACAGGGGAAACAGATCTGCCACAGGTCATTCTGGATAAGAAGTATGCCTTTTACTTTTCCAAGAGAAGAGATGTGATCCCTATTTTTTTCTTTTTAATTTAACTTCTTACATAACTTGCCAAACCTAGTATAACCTGAGGCTGTTCCTCAAGTTCCTCAGTCCATGAAAAAAACAGACCTGCCCAGTCAATCAAAAAGTCTATGTAGGTATAGCAGTCAGACTGACTGTGAAATAAATTAGATTAAGATAGAGGAAACCCCATCCACGCGTGGAATTCCATTCCATCCATCTAACTGCACATAAAACCACACAGGACGTATGTGTTAACACTTAAAGCCTTCCAAAATGAAAAAAAAATAATATATAGATTGATAGATAGGTAGGTAGATAGATAGATAGATATGCCTCCAGTTTGTACTTGTGACTGATATTTTGTTACTGTTGCTACTGTGATTGGACAGTGGACTTTTAAAAGACTATTGGAAAAGTAGGGGTATTTGAGTGATGCACATAGCTCAGCACCACATAATAGTATGGTGTTAATGTCACCACATATGTTCTGTATTAGTGGTTCCTCCACTTAGTCAGGGATTCCAAAATGGTCTTGCACAGGTAGAGCGTACACTGGTGATGAATGCGGAAACAATGAGAGCATTGTAGAGTAAACACATACCATGAGATTAGAATGGGACATCGCATCGCCATCCCATATCCACTAAGGACCTGCAAAAGGTTCTGAACAGTAACGTTATATTGTTTAGAAGTCTGATCATATTCCATTTTAAAATGCAATCAAGCGAGAGAAATTTCATGCCATGCCCCAATGGCATCCCACAGTCTAATCCCTAAGTTTTGACTTCATCCCAACAGGTTACCCTCTGAAATGGAACAACAGACTTCAACTCCAACTGATCTGGTGGCTTTTCTGACTTCACTTAAAAGGCTATGAGTTTACAGTGAGTGCATTTTCTTCATTCATCCCTTTTAGTGGAATTCTAAGCAGTGGCCCTGAGCTTTTCCATGCCCCCACTGAAAGCGGTGACCTTTGGTTTATGCATACTTTATCTGGCAATATTTAGACTTGTTAAACTGTCTTTGGCAGTGTCTTAGAAGCCCCCTCAGCCACTTCTGGAAGGATTGGCTGTCACACACCCCTGCCTCCCCGTACTGAGCCTTCCTGTGGCTGGCATTTAGTGTGCAACAGCACTGGAATGTTTTTTTTCACTCTTCCGGATCACTCCTTTACCTTGCCAACTGGGAACGGCTGACTATGTACATATATTTCCCTTTTCTGTAATGTTGACTGGCAAAGTACCCCACAGCATCGGTCCCTCCAAATATTTCCTTCCTATAAAAGGGTTCCCATCATCAACAGTGTAGAGGACTAATACTCAAGACTTTGAGTGCCTCACAGAATAGTGGATTAAAGCCATAGGGTGTTGTGGAAAAAAGGGAAAACAAGCAAACATAAATAATAGCCTGATAGTGTTACTTCATATAAGGTTCAGCAATAATCTTTCTGGACATTTTCAGAAAAAGAAGAGAGAACCTTACGAAAACAGATGCCAAACCTTTGGTAAACTGTCAGTTAACAATTCTTCCCATTATTAATTGACTATGAATTCTTACAAAGTTGTGGTTTGTATACTTTATGTTTGTAGTTATTATTTTGTTAAATTAGATTTTTTTATTTTGGTCTATGACTAATATTGGTATTTGTTTTATTATTATTAGGCTACGTTATGACTCTACTCTAAACTGTTATTTGTAATGTTATGTAATGTTTATTGATGTCTTTGTAAACCACATTGTATGAAAGTGTCTGTGAAGTGTCATAAACATAAATACAGATATAAGAGGCTTGGAAAAATACCATGGTAACTCTTGATTAAAAAAATGAAATGTTTTATTTGAATATGTGCAGACATTGTTGCTTGATTCCACACATATGACTGCCACAGTAATGTACAAATGGTTTGTGTGTTACTTTACTTTAAACTGATGAAAACACAGAGGATAAACAATTATCAAGGAGACATGATAAACACCTGCATTGGTATGTGCCCAAATAGCATTTTTGTTCCAGCTTAAACCATGCAAACATGCTACAGGTATTAAAAACAAAAAAACACAGTAATTCTCAAAATCTGTTCTGAATAAACATTCTTGAACTGAAAAACAAAAGTCACTTGAATGAATATTCAAAATTATCTTATAAAGCTATATGAAATCATATCAAATTGCTGTCTTTGGTTTATCATATAGTTCTTACATCAAGCAAAGAAACTATCCAAATCTTGGCCTTTGTTATTTAAGTTCAAACAAATCATTTCTGACTGCTAAAATAGTTCCTTTTGTGTCTGTCAACATGTTCACTGTTTGTTGAACAGTTTTCACAAGAATAAACATCCTATCACCCGAAAGACCAAAATAAGCATATCGTCTATAAACCAAACACTACAAGTTCAAATATTGGAAGGTGAAGTTGATAATTATCCCCTTGCTTGAAAGGATTTACTGAACACGAGTCATTGTTTTACTGGACCGACTTCGCATAACCTTCTGGAAGAGATCGTCTGAAATAAAAAGAATATGTATCATTTTCTATGCATATTTAGAAACACTTTGTTTTAGCTGTGATAACAAGACAAAAGTGAAGTCAACCAGGCAGATTGGGTTACGCCAAGATTTGTTGGGAGTACACATTCCTGATCTTGGCAGGTTAGCTGTTTTGTGCAGACAAAGTGAAAATCCTTTTCAAAATCTGGCAAATGAATATCATATCATGGGAAAACCTCACATTTTACACCTGAGGTCATGTAACAAAAGTGGTGGTCACATTTGGCCTTAATCTTAGGGACAAAATTGTTTGGTTGAGGATTAGTATCTGAGGATTTGCTTATGTTCAGTGCATTTTCATTGAAGTTTCAGTTGATCCCTATTGCATTGACAATACAGGTGCCAACTGGATTGAATATCATTAAAGGTGAAACTTAAGAAAAATTACCGTTTCTGAGGACTTGCGTGCCTGCCTGCAAAGAAAGCAAACAGAGGGCAATTACATATCAAACTGTTCAATACTCTGAAACACTGCAAACAATGGTGTGAGTTTAATCATGCACTTTAGCTGTTTGCTTCAAAATGTTAATGGGATCTAATGGCCTGAAGGAATGTAATTTCTTGATGTAATGAAAATGAATGCCCTATATGCAGAGGTAAAAGGATGTGATCAATTACTGATGAATGTGATCAGGGTTCCCACGGGTCATGACATTTCTGGAATATCATGACAATTTGATAAAGTCTATTCATGGACATGGAAAATCAGGGCATTTTATCATTTTTGGGGCAAAGTCATGGGCTGAATCCCAAAGTGAGCCCTGAGGACTAAGGACTAAAGACTCCCAGACTTAATTGATCTCAGGTGCGAGTGAGTGAGTGTGTGAGGCTACATGAGCTCAGATAGGTATAAATGGGATTGGGACAGCACCTCACGAGATCACATGTTACCATGGTGACGTTTAATAACAAAGATATTAACAAAGATAACGCTTTGAACTGTGGGTAATTCCCTTTGATGAAGTCTGCACTGATGCAGACTCACGGAAAGGCCTCGTTAAGTGTGTGCTCAAACCCTCACGCCCTTTGAAATGTGACATTAGGACAGCCCTAAGCCCTTACGAATTTTGTGAGAACGCGCAGCAAAGTCCGTGAGTCCGGACTTTGGGATTGGGCCATGGATTATCAGGGGATTTTGTTGTAGCAGTTTAAAATGTACTTGCCAAAATATGTTAATACAAATATATTTCGACGCAGAATTCATGTATATCTCATTATTAGCTTTACTGCTTGTTTAAGTGGTTGTGGTTAGCCTAACCTTGTTTATTCAATGCCCATTTATTTGATACAAGATTCTTGAACCATACGCAGCTACTCTGAAATTGTTGGTCGGTATATTGTACCATTCATGTCATGGAAATTCAGTTTTTTTGTCAGGGAAAGTCAGGGAGAAGTCATGGAATATTACATTTCACTTAGAGTGGGGACCCTGTGTGATTAGATAATGACCCAAGACTTACTTTCACTGCAGATGCACGTGTTATCACAGATCCAGCTGCTTGATCACTCTGAACCTTGGGAGCTATAAGACATAAATGTGAAGCATTGCATTAGGATTCTGTAACTTTCATGAAGTGATGGTAGATCTCACAATACTGTCAAATTGTTGAAAAGGGAGAGGCTTACGGAGTGGCTTAATGATTGTGTTTACGGCGTGAACAACCCCATTGGTGGCCATCAGATCAGCGTCAACAACAGGTACTCGGTTCACATACATGGTTTGGTTTCTCTGAAAGAGGTTACAAAATTACATGAGGCTCGTAACTGGACCACTTCAAACAAGTCAGATAACATTTACCAATATGTCTTAAAATAACACTCACAAAAAAACCCACAATGATGATGATGACACAATGATATTTCTGTTTTTCAGTGAAATCAGCCTTGAATTATGGCAATTTCTATATGGCGGCATTTCACTCTGGAAGTGGTTTTCATTGATGGAGGCTTATAGGAGCCTTAAGGTCCAAGCATACTTGTACGGATGTGGTCTACACACTGAACGGATGACGCAAAACTCATCATACGTCCAGTCTGTACAGCCTTTCTGTGTTGAAGCCAAATGAATCCAGTAGATGGGCGACACAACATCGTACAACATACATACAACATATGTTGATCGTACAACATATGCACTGCACAGAAGTATACTTGTTGCTTTATAGTTGACCTACCACACCCAGCTCCAGCCTCTCTCCCTGCAGGGGCTTCACCCGTGTGTGAGATGTCACTCCGCCACTGACCAGGAGCCCCTCACCCATATGGTACTTCAGAGTGCTAGCAAGCTGCTGGGTGTTACCTATAAAGCACACATCAATGTGAGGCTGGCAAATCAATGGGCACATGCACGACACAAGGAAATAATTTAAGGTTCTAGAACTTTTTAGAATAGGAAGTTGTCTGGATTTAGAAGTAGGATTTAGAATTTAATAAGTAGCTCTTCCAAAGCAGGACAGTCATTTCAATTCAGTACTTGTTCAGCCCTGTCTTTTTTATGCTTTATGTATCGCATTTTGTTTTAGAATGAAGTCAGCATGTTTGTGTTGGCAAGAAAGTGAAATGCATTACTCATGAGTCTGTTGAGTTCAGCCGGGGGCATAGCCTTGAAGGCATCGTTGGTAGGCGCAAACACCGTGTAGGCACCCTGCTTGTTCAGCAGCTCAGTCATGCCCGCCTTCTGAATGGCGTCAACCACAGTGCTGAAATAAACAAGAGTGGCCATTAGAGAGCATGCTCAGAAAAAGACACAACAATGTCACAGACAGGGATGCGGTGCACTGAATAACCTGAGTGAATGCTGGGACCAAGGACTGCCTTAGAACATGTTAATTCATGACTGCTGCGGAAAAGTGTTGAGCACGCTGACAATAAGTCTTTGAATGTGGGTGGGAATGTGCAGCTGCATATTCCCTTTCAGCTTTCTGCTCTGTTAAACCCATTACACCCGTTTTGCTTTGGATATTTCCCCTGCAGGGTATTTTCAGAGCTTTAGGGCTTCAAAAGAAAATTGCGAGACGCAAAGAAGAATTCTCAAGTCAAGCAACACCTGCAAGGTATCAACTTATGAGCATAAGATGATATCTTCACTTTCCTTTTGACTTCACTCCCTCAAGGCCAATACTAATCAGAGGGAAAGAATTAGGGAGGAGGGTAACTCCTTCTCACCTAAAACGATTATCTGCCTTCAGAACATCCATAACTGTTCCCATGGGTGGAGCAAGGACCTTGTCAACAGTGAACATGGTGGCGAAACGTCCAGTCTTATCATGTGCAGCAATGCAAGCATTTTCAATACACAGGTTCTGGGAGAGAGGGGAAAAGATTGTTACTCAAACCAGTCCTCACTGCAATGTTGTTTTATGTGAAGACTCATGATTCAAAAGTGGTCTGTGGAAAGAATTAAGTCGATGCAGAGAGGATGTTTCCGGTGGTCTGTGAATTCCATTGCAAAGCAGAAATGTGAGAGCGCTACACGTTTTATCCACCAGCCATACAGCACACAGAACATGACTGGAAAACACATGACACATACATAGAGGAATAGTCTTTGTATTTTTATGACAAGCACTGAACACTTATTGTGGGTATTTGATCAACCTACTAAAAAATTAAAATCAGTGTATGATGTTTGAATATACTTTACTGTATGTTAAAGTTGAATGGTATTTAGCAGACACTTTTATCCAAAGCAACACGGACTAGCAACCGTGGGTTCGGTATGTAAATGTAACAATTTGCATTGTAAATAAATATTATGTTTCTTTTCACTTAGCAGACACCTTTATCCATAGCAATGTACAACAGAATAACAATAAAACACACCTTTAAAATATATAGCATAGTAATTTGCTCAATATTACATGTTCAGATGTTTTTTAAATAACTTTTCCTTTCCAAGTTATATATAAAACCTTCAAGCAGGCCTACTTACATTTCTGTACACAAACACTCTCAGTTTAAGTCCTCCGAGGGTTTCCAGTTCCTGTCCATGATAAAGGCCCTTGGAAGAAAGCTGCTCTTTCACTAAGTGGTTCCTCATCAACTTCTTCTTCTCCTCAGTCATGGTCAAGCTGCCTGTGACCAAATTCCATGTGGTTGTGAGACAAAATCCCAAGGATGAAGAGCAAAAAGGCCCCTTTGACCAGCAAAACATTTTACAAGCATACCTTTGAAAGCATCATCCTGTGGGGCCAGCAGGGTAATGGTCTCAGAGCCTGTAAGATGACTGGAAAGCCCCGCATCAACAAACATCTTGGTTGCTGTGGTGACTGTAGATCCCTCCATGAGCTCAATGAGTGTCTTAGCTTTGAAGATATACCGCACAGTTAGTCAGCAGTGTTAACCAGAAATGTATGAGGTAATTGTTCAGATATTTATGACCAACGCACACAGAGATGACAGGAAGCCAACCTGAATCAGGAATAAGGAGCTCATTAATATAGTGGACAACTCCATTGGTGCCCAGTTTGTCCTTCGACTGAATGATGGATTTGCCATTGAGGGTCATCTCATCTCCATCACAGCCCACCTCCAACACAGTGCCCTGCAGAGTTTCTAAGGGCATTCCTGACACAATGGACTCAGAGCAGTGCATATTCTTCAGGATGTGGTAATTCAGCATGTCTAGAGAGTGACGAGACAAGCCAGAACAGGAAACAGTGTCAAGAACAGAAAATTATACTCTCTTCTGAATGAAATTACTTCAAAACAATGTAACATTGTTTTTGAAGTAAAAAAATAGTTAGATGCTTTGACCTGATAACATGATAGCCTACTATTACCTAATTTGCATTGTAAAATATCATATGGGTTCTGTGCTCCATGAAAACATAGAACATCATATTTTGATGGGGGAAGTGGTGAATAATGATTGACTGGTCCTTATCTTAGATATGTAAATGATACATTATCACACACAAAGTTCTTGTCCCAGTTTACTTGCTTAGAATAAATCACCTTTCAGGGCCACTGGGTCTCCCAAGATCCTGGTCAGAGTATCTGCAGGAATCTTCTCAAAGGCCTCATTTGTTGGGGCGAAGATAGTGTAGTGGCCTTCACTTTCCAGCATGGTGGTCAAACCTGCAGCAGCAACAGCAGTCTAAAAAGATAACAAACAAAAGATAAATACTATTAAAACATTTCAACTGATAGTATTGTTATCATGGTTACACTAAAATAAAAGGATTGACTTAGTATTATGTGGCACAAGGATCCCCTTCTAGAATGTGATATGGAGGATTTAAAAACAGACTATTCAAAGTAAATACCAATCTCAAATGTATTTTCTATATTGTCATTGTGTAACTTGTATAGCTTAAAAGTAATGAAAAAGTGTGAGACATGAAGAGCCTATGCTTTACACGCAATGTCTCCAGCTCATCATCGGTGTCAAGTAAAGTGTTGACATCATTGGTAATGGCGGTGATGACTCTGTCCACGACATGCACAATTCCATTGGTCGCATGTTGGTCAGTCTTCACAAGGCGGGCACAATTCACTGTAACAACCTTTTAAAAGAAACAACATCTCATTACAGTACTGCAGCATATGTACTTGTGCTTCTACATGTCATCTCTCAATGCAGCTATCCAATACTCACTCCATTGGGATAATGATGGATGTGAACATCGAAGTCTTGATACATGGAGGGGAAGGCAGCGCCGTGCTTCAGGTCATCGGAGGTCAGACGTCTGTTGACCATGTGGTAGTGCAGTGCATTCAGAAGCTCAATGTTGACATTGCTGACCAAGGCATCTAGAATTTCCTGCAAGCCGCATGAGATCCATCACATTCCATCATGGTGACCACATAAACAAGATTGCAGACCACATATTGCCTCATCATGGAGATGTTGTACTGTTTTCTAGCGTTCCAAAACATGAGCATGAGTAAGGGGTCATTATAATTTTGTCATCACATCAATTAGCCCTCAGATGAGAGGCTTACTTGCTGAAAGTTTTATGGAGTGGTAAAGTTTGAACCTTTTCCAGCCAGCTGTAGACTGTGGACGGATTCTAGTACTCACAGTTGGCAGGGCAGCCCAGGCCTCGTTGCTTGGGGCAAAGAATGTGAAGCTGCCAGGCCCCTCAATCTCTTCCCTCAGCTTGGCCCTGTCAGAGTACATTTGAGTGGTGGTGGCTCCAACCGCACCCAAAGTATTGTAGATGTTCACCAAGGGCAAGGCTGCAAAACACAAACAACACAATCATCCTTCCCATGTTGAAACAAACACATGGTTCTAACAGCAATACATATGAGAAAGTAAGGCAAAACTGAACCACAAGCCAGGTTTGCACATATAGGCTGTGGCATTTCAAAGTGGAGGACACATCGTCTTCTTTACCTGCAGGGCAGCCCTTCTCTCCCGCTACCTTTTCATAACCAGGACAACACTCATAGCTGATCACCCTGTAGACACAAACATGCCACAAAATGACAATTTTACACAAAGTCAAAGATACTTTTATGAGCATGACATGCACTGTCACACTGTTATTTGCACCGCCGCTTTCAATCCTCTGTCCTCTGCTGCAGTAGCATTTAAAAGTGTGATGCCAGCCTTCTGCCTGAAAGGCAATCATATCTATACAGTCCTGTTCTCCATTTTGTTCCCTTGTATTTCCATTATAAATCTGTGCTAGGCTTGAAATGGTCTGGGAAGGTCATAAAAAACTCATTTCCTTTGAGAGCACAGAAATCCAGAGACACAGAATTGGCCAGAGGAAACTCCTGAAAGGGAACAAAGGGACCAATACTGAAATAGTGTTTTGCCAGCATAAATAAATGGGAAATTCAAAACCATCTTCTGAGGGTGCACTGAATACAAACGTCAAAAGTTGAGGAGGCCCCGTATATTCATATTTCAAACAAAGCTAACCACTGTGGTTATCACTTAGTTGTACATCATAAAAGATGGTTTAACACAAGAACTATGTCTCCGGGCTATAATCTGGGCTGGACATTAATGGTTGCCCGGTTGCCCTTGACTACCAAATTCTTACAAGTGGCAACCAGATTTGGTTGGCTTTAGCAACCAAAACCCCATGCCTGGTTGCCAAGCTGGCAACCACTTTTAAACACTTTTAAAAGTTAACGTTGAGCCCTACTATAATGAGATCACTTATTCATTTTAGAAACTAAATATTGCTACAACAGTAGACCCCCTGTCTACAAATACTTGCTTGATGACAGAAGGAGACAGACATATAAATGTGCCCATAGAACATTATTCACATTTCTCCTATTGTCTTTACAAAAGGTATACAATGAAACTCATGTCATTTATTACAGTGGCTATGTTTCATCTCTAACAAAAACACAGACTTGGATTTAAGCGATCAGCTGCTATGAACATAAAAAAGGAGTGTAAGGCTAAAGATGTAAGTCAAGACAAAGAGGACAATCCTGACATTCAGAGTGGGGGTAGCCTTGTAAAACACAGAGGACTGGAAACCAGACTGAACTGATTATCAAAACAGATGGTAACTCAACTCCTGTTTGTTCTTTGCCAGCATAAACAAAGATGGTAGCCATGGATTTCTGACAAAATAAACAGATAGGCTGCACAATTCAAACACTGTGTACATTGAACTTCTAAATGGTGTGGTCCCTCACAAATGGTAAAAAAAGTGGGAAGTCGGCTTGAAAGATGCTTGAGAATGTGGAAAGTCTAGAAGAGCAGATTTCCAACTGTCATGAAGGCCTTGGCC
Source organism: Alosa pseudoharengus (assembly GCF_046254945.1). NCBI lineage: Eukaryota > Metazoa > Chordata > Actinopteri > Clupeiformes > Clupeidae > Alosa > Alosa pseudoharengus. The sequence goes on from NW_027468657.1 coordinate 32,135,047, forward strand.
TTTTCTGTACATCTAGAACTTTACAACATGGAAAGTGAATTTAAATGCAATCCCACATCCAACAAAGGACCCAATCAGATTTTTTTTTTTATTGCAATTTATTTGGGTTGTCAGCTCCCGTTTAGAGGGAATTAAACAGACCATGTAATCTAGACTGTCAAAAATCGTGTCTGGCAAGGGGTAATGATTCCCTGAAGAAACAGCCAAAAGGACCAGGCCAGTGGAGTGTAGGTAAGTTATTGGTCAAGAGGCCGGTTATTACTCTCCCCTCAAGTGACCTGGAAATAGCTTGCCTCACTGCAATGCCCATTATGAGCTGTGCAGACAAAGACAGGGATTGTTCACACAGACTGCAACCCCTCACCCCACCCCACCCACCCCCACTCCCCCCTAAACTTCAAAACCCCTCGGAGGTTGTCTGTAAATCAACACAAATTCAACCTGATAATGATTAGAGTCTTGTTTTTCAAACCAGACTATTGTCCTGTCATATTTATTCTAGTCCTGATTGTTTATTTTTTATGCATTAACACATCAGGACTTTCTGTGACAAAACAATAGACCAAATAAAAACAAAACATTTGGTAACATTTGGACGATTTGTGTGTTTTTAGAAACAATATAGATCCTCCACAGATTTCTCTAAAGCTGTCATTTCCTAAGATGTCCAGTGCCTTGAGCTATGCCTGCTTCCTCTTTTACTTTCTGGGAACAGCAATGAAAGAAACACTGTTGTGAAATGTAAAGTGGAAACGCACAAGACCTCCTCTGTTTCATAAGCTACCTCACACTTCATTTATGCTGATACTTCATTTTTTCAGGATGTGGTATGTTGGTTACATTTGTTTTTTTCTAAAATTGTGAAATTACTTACTTGAAAACATAATCCCATCACCCTTCTATGTTACACTGATATAGAATCCCATGCCATGTCAAAATCCCATATCCAAGAACCACTCTCCTCTAAGCCTGTGTCCATCAGTCAGGGTTGAGAACATTTTTTATGAGGAATTTGCAGCATGTCTGCCTCCAAGTGGAAAACCAGAGTGCTCCTTAAGAGGAAGTCAGCGAACAGCTCATACCCAATGACTAGCATCCTACACCTCCATGTTTCAGCCAAGTTGATAACTCCTTTGTTAATAAAAATACATTGTCAAGGTTATACCCCACCTCACAATGAAACAGTTCAACTGCTTTAATATACAAGACAAACTGCTGAGGGCCTCTAAGTCATTGGGTAAAGCCAGTGAAATCAAGAACTGAGGAAGGAATTGGAAGCTTTTTCAAAGCTTTTCGACTTAAAATGATACACCTGCCTTTTCCCCATGTGCCAACAACAAACACACTGTTAACAAAAGACTTGGACAACTTGTGAGACAAACAGACAAAAAAAAAAAAAAAAGTTGTTTATGGGCCTGTTTATGGGCACCGGCACATATTGAGAAAAAAAGACAAAAGCGTTTAAGACCAAATGGAAACCTAGGATGAATGGTATACACCCTGCTGGCAACTAAAGCCAAATCCAAGGCAACTTAAGATATCCTTTTAGATAGTTTCAAATACAGCTAGGTTTCATACTTGAGATCTTATTGGATCATTTTAAGCTACAGTTGTGATCTTAATGAATTTGAAACCCTGCAGATAAAAGTCAGTAGCATTCAACATATGTTAACTACATCAAACAGAGCTGACAGATACAAACAGTTACTTCCTTGCAACATATTCTAAAAATACCTCAGGTCAATACTGTACATCATCAAACCAGATCAGCTGGCAAAGCAGTTGAGGACTGGCTACGCTGAGACTGGTGGCTGTCTGCTAGAACAAACCCAACCCAAAACACCGGTGCATCACGGGTAGCCTCCAAACCCAAACTGCTACAGGCAACAGGTATTTTTTCAACACCTGAGTGTGGTAACTGCAGTAGACGCTAAATAATTATTTAATCAAGAACTATAGGCTACAAAACATACATGTACAGTATTTGAATTTAATTAATGGTAAAATGGTAAGCTTTCCCCTTGATGGTCTGAGGTCAAAGCCTGACTTGAGTGACATTAATTGATGGTTCTAATAACTTTCATGTTCAACATTACTGTACTACTTCACTGTTGACTCAGGGCGTAATTATGGTTTGCTACCAAGATGTTTGGGCACCAGTATGAGGAAAGAATTTAACTTTTTCAATCTCTTAAAAACAGTGGCCCCTATTTTTCATGCTTGTGTAAGTTCTCCATGTCTAGCATGCTGGCATTTTGGCTCCACAAAACACTATCATTAACCGCATAGCTACATCACAGACTACCTTACAGCATCAATTTAAAGCAGCCATGGGATCTAAGGGATACATTTTTCCAGGGGCATTTTAGAGGTCCTGACAGAGGATATTTTCAGGATTAACTCTCATACTTCAGTGGAAACTCCCTGCTACTCTTGCAATATTTCTGCAAAATGCATTATCTGAATTAACAGCATCTCCACAACATGGCTAAAATAAAGGGATTCAGAACCCCATCAATGTGTGAAAGTTCAGAACCCCATCAATATGTATCCTAAAGTGCACTCCGTCAGCGGATTCAGAAGCGTAGCCTACATCGTGACTTTTTTGCAGACAATATTTCATCAGAAGCAGTGCAATGAAAAAGAAAGGCAAAGAAAGACAAAAGTTTTTTCTGTGGGCGCTATCACACTTCAACTCACGTTGGCTTTCCACAGATCTTGCGATGATACCATTGTTTGCAGTTGGTGAAATACTTCTTATCCGTTCCCTGAATCTGCTGCATTGCACAGACGTTAGGGCTACAATGGGAAAAGATAGGTAAGATTCAAGTATCCCGACAAAGGCACACACATAGCCTACAGAGCAGTTTTTTTTTTTTATTTGGAGACAGTTCTCTCATCTAATGATCTGTTGGGTATTAGCAGTCAATATCTTCAATATCTCTTTCAAACGCTGTATCAATGTTGATCAAACCGTAGCCTGTGAGAGTATCTGATAATGTCATGATTGCTTATCTTTTTTTATTAACCATAACTACCTTAATCACTTTTTCTTTCAACGGTAATTGATTAACGTTGATTAAACTTACCCATGCGCCCGTCCTCTTATTCTGCTGTGCTGCAGAACTGATTGGTATGGCGACTTTGCAACACATATCGAAACAATTAAAGTTAGTGCCAGAGCCAACAACGTTAAGTGCTTCATTTTGATCCTCTGATCAGTACCGTTACTCTCCACGCTGCAAACAAGTATAGCCTATGTTATAGGTGTCCACTGGAATAAATACTAAGGAGACTCCTTCCCATCAGGGAGGGGCTTGGGGCGGTGATATGAATAGGTAATATGAAACACTGCTCAGGGGAGGAAAATTATGACTTTTCTTCAGACTACTTGACAAGAACGTGTCTGGTTTTAAAATGATTTAAACCCCTCGTGAATGTTTGCCCGTGTTAATGTGGTCAATCTGACATAACACACTTTTCATTTGCAAACCTCTAAAACACATTTTAAAAATGTGTAAAAATGGAAAATATGGAAAAGCAGGCCTAGAGAGGAGCCCAGATGAACACTGTAGGATCTGCTTGTTTGAGCAGGGACATTATCTTATGGGCACTATGTGGATAGTTCCAAATTTGGTGAGATGGGTACAAACAATTTGAAGAATTCTTTCCACAATATCCTTGAAGCCAACTTTTGCAAAGAGCCTCTCAATAGTTTAAGAGTATTGATAAAACAATTAAAACACCTTCACTGAACCATAAACACCTTCATTAAGCCATAAACACCTTCATTAAGCCATAAACTGTGGTCACCATGTGGTGTTTCCCCTAAAAGACAGATGAAGAATGCCATTTTAAGCATCACTGACACAGTCATGTTGAGAGGTCGAGAATGTAACCTCTCCGTTTGGTCCTGATCTTTGTAATTAAAAAATACTTCTGTAAATAGGTTCACATGAAAGGTCGACCCTCATTTTCATGGTCAGCTGACAGTAAACAGCAAATGAGTGCGCTCAGTTACACCCAAAGTGCTATTACACCAACTATGGTCTGTCTGTTTTGTACTGAAGTCTATGCTTATATTACATAACAGTAATGACATCATAATACGCACTTCTGTATTTAGTCAGCATAAACAAAGTCCACAGGTATTTCCCTGGTAGTTTAGTCCTTGGGTTAAGAAGCATTTTGTCCGTCATTCCGTAATACACAAGTGAATGCTACTTTTTGAGAATGCTGAACTGTGAAAAACTTGACTGGTGCCAATATCAATGCAGCCGCTTTCAAGTTTCACATCTTTGAAAGCTGCCTTTCATCTCTGGATTTATAATTTTTTTTTATTTTCTCCATCCTATTAAGTGTGAACATGGCTATGAAAAACTGTATACTGTACATTCTGATGTTATTCAGCTGTCCAGAGCTTTCATTGCTCTCATCAGTGTAATGGAATGAAGTCATGAGGCAGAGCTAACACTAGATCATATCCAGAGTCCGCCTCTAAGCTCCATCTGCTTACATCTGTGTGCATGTCATGCACATTTGGATTGCTTTTGTCATCCCATTGCTATCTTTATTACAGTGCAACAAATGAACTGTTCCCTGTTGAACCTCAAACCAAACCTTTCTGCCAAAGTGCAAGTCATTTACTTGGGACTGCCAACATCGTTTTAGTCAATGCTTTCTTTTTTTAAAATATCCGGAACACCCACACAATGACTCAGAGTCCACATTGAGTGATTTTTTTTTATCAAGCTTTGTTTTTATTAAAGAAAAGACAGAAGAGTTGCTGAGGAGGCCCTGTACAAAAGGCAGAGGATCCTGTTCACTCTTTGAGATCACGATGAGTTTAACAGATCCGTAATGGCAACTTCTGCCCTTCCTCTCACATAATCTGCTCAACCACAACCACAGTAAGACTCTCTTGTGGTGCCGTATGCAAATACTTGCATTATCTTCCTAATCAAATCACTGTTAAATTATTTTCTATATCTATGGTTAAGTGAATGTCCTGTGTGTGATGAGATGAAACATGCATATACTGTGCCTACTGATTGTTTTAAATGGAAGCCACAGGATAAAAACAAATATCTTTTTGTGGATTGTACTTTATCCAGCTCTTTGTCATGGGAGAGGAGAATGACTGAGCTTTTGGAGGCTGGCAGCAGTAAAAGTGATGACTGTACAGTCCAGCCCTGTACCACACATGCCTCAGGTGGAACTGTTGACCAGCAGGGTGACTTCAGTTCCTTTATGTCTGCAGTGCATTAAGAGATCCTTGGGAAAATATATTTAATGATTAAACTGCCATGTTTGGATCAGTCTCAAGTCCCCTTTTTATTAGACGACAGAAAGTGCTGCTTCCAGCCCTTGATGGATGATATTCAACAAAATGAAGCAGAGTCATTCCTCGGTGTTTCACCAAGAAATGGCTTCAATTATCATGCACAGTATACTATTAAAGGTTTCAAAATGAAGAGGGGGAATTGCATAACCTTTATGCAACCCACAAATCCACTACTGTAAAAGAATACCTCTATGTCCTGAAATCTCAGTCACTGACATTGGAGCTGATAATTAAATTAATGTTGATTCTGTGCAACCGTAAGTATTTGCGTGCACAAGAGGTCGTGCCAAAAGCAACCAAAAAATGACCTCAGATGGAACATGATCAACATAAAGTATACCTTCAGTCAGACAGGTTTTCGAAATAATAATTTCCACACAGCAAACCCCTGTGTCACGTTCTGGGAGAAGCTTATAAATCTACAATACCAGTCCGTAAAAGCCCCACTTGTTCTCCCCTATATGCTGCCATAATGGACCATTGGCCATGTGGTATTTTACTACAGAGTCTCCTCCATGGCAGTGGAGTTATGATGGGTTATGCGTCTCCTGCTGGGGCTCTGACAGTGTGGTGTGGACACTGGACATATGTGTTCCCTGAGAAATGAGAGCGGCCGTGGAGGGGAGAGACATTTTTAGCATCACTTCAATTATGGCTCAAAGCCATTTAGGGTAGATAGATAAATAATCACCAAAACCTGTAATGCTGCTGTTCATGTTCTTTTGACCAAAATGGCTTCCAACAGTGTTGGTCCTATCAGACTGCTTTACATAATAATCTTTACCACCAATGTTACTGGTATGTAAACATTTGCTGCTGTCCCTAGGTATGTCTCATGGCCAAACAGGAGCAAAAAGTGTGATGAAGTAGCAATTATTAGGTAATGCCTCTCTGGACCATGAGAGCGGATCAGTGGAAAACTCAGCAGGGTTCAGGATGCTGTGCATACAGCGGTTATTAAAGCACAGATCTGCCACGTCAACCATCGTGCCATACATCAAACGTAAAGGCTCTCACACTCACAATGGCATCTGGTAGTCTACATGCTGCGTTCAAAAGCTTCCCGTGCAAGAGGACGCCAGACTATATAGCTCCTAGACAATAATTGCACTGCAGAACTCCTCCCGGACTAATATAAAGGCTTAACCAAGCGTTTCCAATTAAAGGTATTTAAAACTTAATGGCTTACCAGGTATGCACATAGGCAATGTTTGTGAGCCTCAGTTATTTTTACTGGCTGGCAAGTTGTGGGGGGAAAAACAAACAATTACCACCCAACAGACTCAAATCTTTTGAGAGCCATTCTCTTAAGTATTGTTTGGCTAAAGGCCTCTCAATTGGCTGCTGAGACAGTGGAGAAAGAGCTACTTTTTAACAGCTTTGATGCTCCAGAGACCAATTTTCTCTCATTATCTCCCTGTCAAACAAATTGGTTAGTGCATAAAGAGTTATATCAATAAATGTAGTAGCGCTGTTATGCTTCATGAAGGAACTAACACTGATACATAACTGTGTTTCTGTTGCGTTTTATTGTTTGTTTATGTAGGCTTGTTAATCCCCAGATTAACTAATAGCATGTTATTTAAGCATAATTATCTTTAATGCAAATGTATCTCATCATCATTAAATGCATACATAGGATGTGTTATTTATTTTGTTTGACATTTAGAACTTCTTAAGGTCACCATACTCTATGAATTCACAGAAAAATGCAAAAGAAGAGAAGGGGTGGTAAAAGTTCATAAAATATAGACAGTTCAAACAAATGTGATCCTGTGTATACACTGTGGTTTAGTCTATTAATTTAAAAGTGCACAAGATAAAACACAGAAAATGTCACTCTAGTGATCTCCCATGCAATGAAACGTGATTGACAATCTAATCTAATTCCTCAGGCTGTACGTCTTATTTGTTATTTAAAGTCAGAGATGAATTATGACATGTTACCTTGTGGACGTCTGTTTCTTCTATTACTTTTTATGGCCATGTCCAACAGGAGCTGCCATGGGGCCTCGTGTTTAATGTTTAACTCCACGGCAGCCAGAGAGGCACACATTCCTTTGCACAGGCTTCCAAAAGGAATGATAGCTGCTAATACTTTCACTCTGTAAAATTCTTCTCTTTAAAACCTTTTTCATACGTCAGATGCTTTATATTTAGAATCCTAATAGGCAATGACAAAACCAGTAGTTATTGATTTATCTTCTTGTCTCAAAAATCTTTTTATTTTTTCAATATATTTTCATGAAGACTTTTCTACTATTAAATTATACCAGCTTTACTTGTGCCTCTGGGTATTTGTCTAAAATATTTAATTTAAATAACATAAGAGAAGTGCTCTCTTCTTTTTCTTTACACTTTCCGTGGAATTCATTCTTTCAACTCACTGATGTTGATAATGATATTACCTAGAATGGCGCACTGCCATTCTTGATACTTAAAGACAAAAGTGGCCTGCTCTTTTGCAGCGTTTTGTGGCTTCAGAGAAGGGCCATGCTTTACTTCTGGAGTGTGCTTTTGCATCTCCTGTCACGTGGCCGCTTTTCCATATCAAACCACAAGGGTACATGAGTGGGTTACCTTACGGGGAAATAATTAAGTGTGTTTTTCCAATCTCCTCAGGGGTACCAGAGGTCTCCTTACTGCTTCCTGTTCAGCATTAAGACCAACTTGAGCCAACAATTGGTTACCTGGGATACAATTTTAGTTTGAGACAAAACAAGGAATGCAAGGGCCACTCCTTTTTATCAGCTTTTTATCTTAGTGTGAATTTGATTTGCTATTCTGATTCAGATTTAGAGTTAGATAAGACAATGATTTAGAAGGATGACATAGGAATGTGTATGGTTGTTATGATTTTATCCTCTCAGATAAAGCTGGTATCCTTGTATATACAAGTGAGCTCAAGTGGTTTGTTGCATAACTTCAGTGGAATCCTCCCGCTAAACAGTCCATGAGCATCCTTCTTCTTTCCGTTCTGTTTCATTCCTTTCTATTTCAGTTGTATTGCAATAGTCAGCCTGTATAGCCTATTATGTCTATTAACTGTGTAGACAAGAAGGAGATAATAGCCAATGGTCCAATGACTACATCATAAATATTTCTAATGGTAGTTCCTCGGGGACCAATAAGAAATGGTGACAATGGTTACTGGGGTGTTTCAGTAGCCTCTGTTTAAAAGGGTCAGGGCCATGTTGCAAATAAATGGTAAGGGAAACAATGGCAACATTGCAAGCCATTCAGATCAGGTTACTTGTGCAGATGTCTGGAGGTGAGAAAGGTTAACAGCCAGAAAAAGGGGACAAAGCTTAGTCATACTATGCGGCATGCTAAATGAGTGGGGGTTCAAGGCTTAAACATCACAGAATATGGTGGGTATTGCACAACATTTCCTCGCAGTGCAACAAAAGCTCATTCACCAGTGGTTAGGAATGTGAAGCTCTAAGGTACCTTCAGAAATCAACTCAAATCATTTCAACGTGTGGGATAGCAGTGTTTTATGGTCACTCACATCCCACTTTATTTGATCAGCCAAATAGCTATGGTCACAGCAATAGTATGGATGAAGTAGCCTATCTCATGTTACCATACCTGTGAACTGTGGCACATACTGTATGTAATATTCTGCTATTTAACCCAGTTTATCAAAGCAACGAAAGGTTTGGTGGGAGCACAAGTCTCATTTGAAACAGCTGCATTGAATTCTCAGACCAAGACATCACTTAATAGCACACCATTACAGAAGCACTATTTAAATGATGACCTCAATGCCTATGACTGTAATATTAACATGTGTGGTGGTGCAGATGCCGTGTGGTGGCGTATGCCAGCGTGTGTTGTGGTGGCGTATGTCAGTATAATACTCTATCCAGCAAATACGCTCTGTCCAAATGTATCAGATCACTAAAAAAATATTTGGTCTGTTTCCACATAAGTGCTTCGTTTTTGGGTTTGCTGTTGGTTTACCCTCTGGAAACACAGACACTAACATTCAGTAATGAATCATCATCCATTCAGGTGAATCATCATCCATTCATTATCCCTCTTCCATTAATGACATCATTAGCCACACAAGGTTTTTTTTTCTTTAAGGATCAGCTTCTTCAGAAAAACCAAGCACAAGCACTCACCTTCAGTGACAGTGCAGGTCTAAACAGACAGCGGCACATCTTGGACTGTGGAGCAGTTGAACAACGTGAGCTCAGGTTGCAGCCATGGTTGACACACACACTAGAGAGGGAGCCAGCGGCCCACACACCCCCCCCCCCCCTCCCTCCCCACACCCCACACCTCCCTCCCACCAGCCACTCAGGAGGCTGAGGTCATCCCAAGGTGTCACGCTGACGTTACATGCAACAGCTTGCAGGCCGGCCCAGAGGACTGACGCTCATGAGGAATGGCAGCCAGCAGGGAGATATGGAGCCACGCAGTGGATGCCAGAGGAAGTCCCACAGAGAGGGCATGACAAGCTAGTAGCCCTGTGGAGGGAGAGTTGCAGTGATACAGCTGGATATGGATCAAGGACTAAATGTTTGGTTTTGCGCTGCTGGTTTAGTCTGGGAGTATATTATTGTCTCACAAAGAGACATCAGTTTGGCTTCATTTGTGTTGCTTCATCTGAAGCTCAAGGTTCAGGTTAAATGACATGTAACATCATATGTGCGCTTTAAACATTTTAAAGCAAATGTACACCAAATAACCAATCTGAAATTCAAGAATAGCCACAGATGCAAGACCTTATAAAAACCTTGCCAACAAACACATTGTGCAATCGTACCACTGATACTGTTATGGTCTCTGATAAATCTGCTACATGATATCTATGGTGGACTACATTTCACAATTGTGTCCACTTTTGGTTAGCTTGATGAAAGCATTTATTTGTGGTTGGTTGAGTGCTGACTGTCTTTAGTTTATAGCGCTATAGCCTCTTGCCTAAAATAGCAATTTCTAACATAGCTAGAATGAATTACTATTATGAGGAATCTGAAATTCCAGACTTTATGTATCCACTCTCATGGGCCTTAGTTCAAACAGGCTGCTTGACAGACACTAAAACATTTTGTTCAACTAGTTGAATATTTTACATTATGCAAAACCTGAAAATCCTTAACTTCCTGTAACAGTCAGTACATATCCAACAAAGAGATTTTCATCCAAGTCAAATAAAGACTCTTATTAATAGGCTACTTAATATGTAGGCTATGTCTTTTCCAATTGATGCTTGATTTTTTCTTACCTCTCCAGACAATTTTTTGGTTGTATTTGCTGACAGAGTGCACATTGGGAAACGATTTCCATTTAGGCTACCTATGATTGAATAGGAAGCATTTACTTGTGTTATCATGGATCTGCTGATCTTCACAAAGAAGGGTTGCATAACACTCCAAAGTGGATGAGAGGGGAGGAAGAGGTTTTAAGGGAGGGCGACAAAAGGTGGGAGAGCATGTTCCGAGGCTGCTGGCGAAATATGAGCTGTATTCTATCCAGCCACGGAGGCTAAACAAAATAGCCACAGAAAAAGGAGTCTAGTACTGGGCAAACATGACACCCGATCTGTTGTTCATCAGTCAGTCTGACTAAATGTGTACTCGTGTAGACTACTGCCCCACCTGAAAGGATGTCGGTAACGTGACTCCTTACCTATATAATGCTCTCTCTCATCAATGTGAAAGAGTGCCTGAACTAGCGCGTCACAAGGGTTGCTGGTACACCTGCTGGAGTAGGCTAACGTCCCGTCAGGCAGTCATCAAGTTGTATCTTCGTGTGGCTAATGACAATCGTCGCTTATTTTGTCGTTTACCTGGACACAGGTAAGCTTTAAATCTAAACAGACCGTACAATCAAAACCGTCAGGGGGAAAAAGCACGACCGGGGAGATCTTATGAGAATCGGGAACCCTGCAGTCAGTCCTCACCGGTCCATCTGATTGATTCGCTGCACGGGAGAGGGCAAGATGCCAGTCCAGATTCCGGATGATACCGATTTTGCGTCGTTCAAAGAACAATGTGAAAACCACGAAGGATGGATAGCGCGGTACACCAAAGGTGGCGTGACGGTATGGTGTAGAGACGGCGATGACAGCAAAGGTGTCCAGAAACTCAAGGCAAGTGTGCTGCATTTCCTCTATGCATTTTCACTGCATTGCGGTCTGAAGACTTTTTTCGCATTGAGAGGATTGCCTAGTTATTCATAACATTGCAATTTAATATTCTATTATGTATACTAGGCTACACTTGAATGTAACTTGACATTTGCAAAAGTGAGGAAAATTCTCTAGCAAAGTTCACAGCTTCGTGTTAACTTTGTGGGCCTAATTAAATTTCCTAATGCTTGACTACGGAACTAAATGATGTATATTTCCTATGTCTTTTTTAAATGGCATCTTTCATTCTCGCACTCAAATTAATTAGGCTAAGTTCATTTTTTAGGAGGCCGCCTTATTGGTGTTCTGTTTCTTTTGGGGAAAATGGGTAGCCTACAGTCACTACACCTCTTTGTAGTGGAGGTACACTTATGATGATGAATGAACATTGTTTAATGATAGGGGGATTATTCCCGATGGCACAGTGTGTGGAGTATTATATAAGGCATAAACCCACTTAAAACTGACCATGAGCTGCAAGGTGGGGGTGGATCCATTGTTGAAGAACATTGTGTTACACTCAGTGCCTTGCCTCAGTCCTATTTTGTCCCCCTATGATAGCAGCTTTCGCTCACAGCTGCAGTAAAATAACTGCTGAGCGCAGATATATGACTGGAGTGGAGGTTGCAATGGATGTCGTCTGTTACTGATTCAGGGTTTTATCACCCTAGTGAAATCTGCACAATGGCGTCTTTCCTCTCCCTGGATGTTTGCCAGAGTGGAGACCCAAGGTAGAATATTATTTATAGATGATCCACATATATTTTGTAGGAGACAGCATCTCTGGCTTCGGGAACATCCAGGGAATCTTCTCAGGCAGTAGGCCTTTTCCTGCCTTCATGTTTAATTAATCTAGGCACTGAGCAGCAGCTCCTATCACGTTGCTCCTTTAGAGTGAGGATTTTGTGCCATCAAGTTACAAAAGGCAAGGCCTGTGCTGCTACTCCACCAGCAGTGCATGTTGTTAGAGAGTGTCCCCAGTCTGTTGTTCCTATTTACCCACGACACCCAACCTTAAGAGCAATATAATCAGTATTGTAATTTCATCTGTTTTGTGCAAATATTGTTTGTTTGGTTTTGGTATACCTTTCTTTTGATAAGCTTTAAGCATTACAGCAGTCCACACACCAATACAGTACTTGACAGTTACATAAGGAATGTCTTTCAGACACTCACACACAAACTCTCTCACAGACACACACACGCACGTGCGAGCGCATGCGCACACACACACACACACACACACACACACACACACACACACACACACACACACACACACACACACACACACACACAACACACACAATGATTTACCACATGTGTGATGGCTCATCAGTAACCAGAGGGGTGGCTTTGCATCTAACCAACTGAAGCAGCATGTCCAGCCCCTACCCCCATCCCCTGCCCATCCCCAGGAGTCAGTGTCAGTGATGAAAGAGCCCACTTTTAAGAGGCAGGGTGCACGCAGGAGACATCCTGAAAAATTAAGAGCGGAAAAACTCGTGGTAACTGCTAGCTCAGATGCGGAAACCTGAGTCCCAGTTGCGGCCCAGCCGGAGGGTATGCATATGTTTTTGAATGGAGCACTACAGCTGACCTCCACATCAATGACTAAGGGGCACCGCTGGTGGAGAGAGACCCAACACTGTTTGGGGCCCCTTTTTTGAGTGCTGCTCTGGGGCTGGAGAGGAAAATGGTTTTGGACCCCAGAATATCGACAAAACAGGGATGACAGACGTGTCTCAATAATTAATAGAACTTTCTGGGGTAGTGATGCACTTCTTGCCATGAATAATTTAGTATGTGTAGGCATTGACGACATTCCATTCATAGAGACCAAACAGAGTTCGTTTCAAGGAGCCCAGTGGAACTGGGGAGCGACGGTTCGCGCTGGGTTGGGCGGAGGTGTCAAATGAATAATTCAGCTGATGTCAGGGGTATTAAGGATTAGGTTACATTACTTCTTGCACTTTCCAAACAATATCTTATCATGTTGCACCTGACATTTTTTGGTCTTACTTGATCCATAGACCTACGTAAGCAGTTTTAAGAGTGCAAAGGAAACAAATGTGTTTTTAGGGAGTTTGATATCCGAAGGTAACTTTGCACTTTCATCTTCAAGCTGTCTTTTTAACATTATTTCTGGCTACAGTGGCCAAGAATGAAAACCATACAGGGGAATTTCATAGCATGCTGACATATTGAGTTGTATATCTCATTACTTCATCTTGACAGGTCTGATTGTGGGGGGTATGTTTTATGTGCACATGCTCACTTGTGGAAAGTGTACTCCAGGGAGTCTAATTCATTGTTAGACCTTTGTGCAGCTTGGTTGTGAGCTGGATATGTGTTTCACCTGCATACCTTACTCAGCCATAGTAAATTGGTTATTTATGGACTAGCACTGCTACTGTTCCTTGACCCAACATAAAGTCTAATTTCTCTACTGACAAGAAGCAAGAAATCCGTTATTGATCATAGTGCACTTATTCATGCCATCGTGTAAATGGATTATATCATGGTTTGTGTAACTCCAGCAGTGTTCAGTTCCAGACACTTAATGGACTTGTCACTGAAACTAAACAGTTTTCCCAAGTCTCTCTCTATATAGCATAGCATTAAAGAGGAGAAGTCATAAAGAACACAGATCATCCCGCAAAGGTCACAAGGTCAACCGAAAACACAGCATGTCCCAAAAGACTAACCATGTATCTTTTTTTCTGTCTTTCTAGATGAAAATTGTGTGCAAAGATGTCACAGCAGAAACATTATATGATGTCCTTCATGACACCAGCTACAGAAAGAAGTGGGACTCAAACATGATTGACACCTTTGACATCGGAAGGCTGACGGTTAATGCAGATGTGGGATATTATTCCTGTGAGTGGCACACACACACCATCTGGTTACTGGGTTTCTCCCTCCCACTGAGAGTCCATTTCTGCTCCTCTCTGGAGTCCTGTCTGGTTCTATTTCTGATTTGCTCCACCATTGATAGTCTCACAGCACACACACAGAAAACAAGAAAATTCCCTGCCTAGATACAGGAGATGAATCATATTTTTTTTAACAGTCACTACACCAGCAAGCGAATCAATAACATTCAATTTTCTAACAGTGTCTCCATTACCCAAAGAGCTTTAACCAAATTTGTCTTCGTAAAGAGAGGCATTAAATTAGGATAGATGGATCTTTCCTCTTTTTGCAAAGACCATGGAATGCTAAACTAACACATCACATTAATGCTGACAGTTTTCCTGGGCAGTATTAAAGCGAATAGCATGTGATGTGTATCTTTCTCACTGCATATTTGTCCTCCTGTGATTCTAGGGAGGTGCCCAAGCCCCTTGAAGAACAGAGACTTTGTCACAATGCGGTCATGGCTGCCCTTGGGCAATGACTATTTGATCATCAACTACTCTGTCAAACATCCGGTGCGTACATTTGAAATGTTTGTTTTGGAAGAGTCAGGATTCATTGAGCCTTGTGGAAGTAGATAAGTAGGTATGTAAGCTTTAGGTCCACACATGTGTAACAGAAGACGTAAAGGCCAGTAGCAAAAGTCTGACCACGGTGTCAAGTGAACGGCGTGGTGATTTAATCTCCATGTAGCAATGAATAATTACAGTATGTGCCCTGTGCGCCGCCGGTAGGTCATTTTTTCCCTCTGTGAGATGAGAAGTATAACAGAATCTCTCTGAGAGGGGTTCTTCCATGCACGTGGGGTGTCAGAGAGTGCAGCCCAGAACTCTGCATGGATCCCCTTGTCCAGGAAAAGTGTGCCTGACACCAGATGTTGGGAGTAGTCACTTCTGTCACTCTCAAATCTTTCGCCCTCCTAGTCTTCTCTCATTTTCAGGGGAAAAACAAAAAATGTTGAAAATTACGAGATTCTTACAAAATCACTAACAGATGAAAGTAGAAGGCCTGTTGCTAAACATCATCACTGATAGAAGCAATCACTGCGTTAAATTATGTAGTTATCATTCCTTCTCAATGATTTACTTGTACTTTCAATGACACTACTTAATTACATGATCCAAATTCCATTTTAGTTGTGGCATATGTTAGATATTATCTCAGTGAAGGTAATATAGTGTGGTATACACTCTGGAAAAAGGTCTTTATATCTCATTATGTTGTTTCAGCAATATCCGCCAAAGAAGGATTATGTGAGAGCAGTGTCACTCCTCACTGGTTACCTGATCCAATCCAATGGGCCAAACTGCTGCTCCCTCTACTACTTAACACAAGTGGACCCAAGAGGTAAACCTCTCTTCATATTCCAACACCGCTTCATGTTCGTAAGATGTCTTCATTCACTATAGGGATAACAGCTTTCCCATTTATTTGGCACATAACATTTCCAGCCATTTCCATAATTCAACTATTATCCACCACTGAGGCCCTCAAACCTCAATTTACACCTTTGAAAGCACTGAGATGAAATATTTCATGTACACAAGCACAGCACACTCAAAGAACTCAGGCATGTAGCTTGCATGGCTGCTTTATTTGTTCTTTTATCATTTATTTATTTTGTTAAAGCCAGGCTTGCCCTGAGCTCTTTAATGCAATTTCCCTAACACGGCCCTCATTTATAAATGAGGCCCTTCACTGCCCTGTTCAGCCGCAGGCCTCTAGCGTTAGCTATACGCCTCAGGAACTGATTCCATTGGACAGAAGCGGGGTCAGGAAGTCTTTGATTCCCGAAAATAAACCCCAGTGCAGGACATATTTCATAAATGTGCTGATGTCATCCCTTTTTCCTCGTTGCTCGGAGACATCGGCGGATTATTAATGTCTTCCACTGCCACGACTCACCAGCTGCTGGTGACCTGTGGGACCGCCGCCACAGTTCAGCTCCCTCCACCCATGCACATCATTCCACAGGACTCCACACAATGGAGGCCTTCTGCTTTTAATAACACCCCGAAGATGCTGATTGATTTAAGATGGCTGCACATTGTTTGTCCCAAAACAGACACAGCCACAGCATGTCAGCCAGCACAATAGCTTGATTACAAACCCACTTAGGGCGGGTTGGTGTTTTAAGTTAAAGCATCAAAGCTGACAGGGTAAATAATCGCGGGATCAAATGTGTTCATCATGCATGCAACCTCAAAGCCTGTCAACAGATCACACTTAAAATGTGTCTAAATGCTTGTTTGTTTGTACCCCAGGGTCTTTGCCCAAATGGGTGGTCAACCGAGTCTCTCAGATTGTTGCCCCAAAGGTAAAAATTTTTATTTTTCTTGAAACCCCTTCAAATGTGCATAAGCCATTTCCATATTGAACTAACCCATTCCAAAAACCAAAGGCAAGCTCTATTATGTCCTTATACTGCCACCTACTGACCAGTTTAGACTAGTACAACAACAATCAGCTGAAAACAGAGAAATCCTTGGTATTTACATCAATCCCCTCTCATGAGCAGTTGTCTCACTTCTTCAGGCAATGAGGAAGATCTACAAAGCATGCCTGAAGTACCCTGAGTGGAAGCGAAAGCACAACCCCAGCCTGAAGCCGTGGATGTACCCCGAGCAGAACACGCTGCCGTGCATCAACGTGGCCGACCTGACCCTGCAGCGAGGCGACTCCCTGGAGAACATCGACGAGAGCGGCCTCAGCGAGGAGAAGGCCCAACACCACAGCGACGACGACGAGACCTAAACGCTCCACAGGGACTGCTCACATCCCTAAGTGTGTGTGGCGGCGTGCAAAAGCTATGTGTGTGAGAGTGAGGATGTGTGCATGGGTTTAATTGTTATGCATTACATGACTCACTGTTTTTCTCTTTATCTCTCAGTTTTTGTCCAAACATACAGTAGGGTTTGCATTCAGTATAATGATGATGGAATACATTGTACAGTTTCTGGCACGTAACACTCAACACTCCCAGCCTCATCCTGAAAGTGAAGACATTCAGCTGTATGTATATATGTACAATTGAAAGGCATAAAAATTCTGTTCAGAAAGTATACATCAAAATATTTTAATGTAAAGATATTTGTACAGGGATGACTTAAATAATAACGTTCATTAAGAGAGTTGTGGGAAAATATTGTGTATCCTTGAGTTCGAATTACTACTATTTGGAACGACTGTTTTACTACTGATTATCTATCTTTTGTCTGCTTGTTTGGCTTGTGGCTGTTTCAACAGTTTTTGCAATTAAGGTTAACTTCAGTTAGTTCAGATGAAATCAAATAACCACAAGATTCTACTCATTTACCCTGCAGTCGACCTTACAAGACATGTCCTGTGGATAAAGTTGTTTTCAACAATTGTTGAGGGGTATTTTATGGCATTAGTGTGGAGTTTTAGATTTGTATTATACTGAATGGCATTATGATAAATATTGCACATCCCTAAGATCCCACACAGCCTCTAACTATGGGGAATTCTTCAGAAATGTCACAGACTTGCGGATGCACTTGGGGTCAAAGTATTGTGCACTGGTTAAAGTGTGGTATACTGTTCTCTATGAACATTTAGATGAACTTGTTGAAGTAGATAAACTGGATCATTGTGCCTTAATACCACATCACGGCAATAGGTCTAGATTTGTTTTGTTATTATTTTTATTTTTTTTAATGAAAAAATGCATATACCGTTATATATTTTAGGGCAAGTGGACTTAAATTCCCTAATGATGACACCAAAAGCAACGGTCTTGTAAACATCAGTGATGGCAGTGATGGGGTTGTAGTCCAGTGGTTGTAGGCAGTTTCAAATTAATAATGGCAAGAATTAAAAGTTAGACAAAAGCAAGTACTTCTACTCTGCATGGGTACTTAGGCAACCTTAAAAACTGAATTGCATACTTGTTCACCTCAGGGGTTGAAAAATCAGGTGTGTTTTTCTTTATCATGCTATGCTTTCTTATTTCCTTTGGCTGACAGATTTGTTTCATACTCTCCTTTTCCTTCCAAGCCCCCTTTCTCTGTTATGAATAAAGACATTATGTTTTGTCTTGTAATTGCATCTCATGTTCTTTACAGGACAGATAGGATTATTTGCAGAGGTTACACTGGTGGGTCCAGATTAATGTAGACAGGGGAAATGTGGACGCAGCATTCTTTATTTTAAAGTGGAAATTTTGGGTGTAAATATTTAGCAGATTTCACTGAATTTGACAGTGTAACCACCATGTAAAGCTGACCAAAGTACAGAAGCTCCTTGCTACCCTGATCAGCAGGTATCATTTCTTGGCAACATATACTGTATAGTTGCATATAGTGTATAAAATGGATGAGGGATATCATATAGGTTTGTGTTGTTTTGGTGGTTGCTTTGGTGCAAAGAGTACATACTGTAAATTCAATGTAAAGATAAAGAGTGACAGGAAACTGTTCACATGAAGAGGCTCATCAGTTAAAGACAAAGAAGGTCCAGATCCAGCAATTTGTTTAGAACTGGTAACTCTTATGAATAATGACCGTTTCCTCCTGTCAGACTGAAAAGAGGGTGACTCTCTGTGTCCAGACATGATGGTGCATGGTGAGGGTGCTTAACGGGAGAGTTCTGTGGTACAGCTCCACTGTAACCTTCAAGAACTGAGCCAGTATCAACTGTAACCCACTGAAGAGAGTCTCACTTCAATATCATGATCTGAACATTCAAATTACAATCGCTCCGGGATGGGGATGTTGGGTGAGGAAGAAGGCTGGGATGAAAAGGGGTGACACTCCTGATGGTCACACTCGTGATGCCATGTTTCACCTTAATCACTGGCCTGTTTTGTATAATTTTTTGTATTGTGGCTCTGCAATTTTGGTTCTTTTGTAACAGTCTGTCAGATATGGGCTTGTTATCTGCTTGATGAATGCATGTTGACCAACTTTGTGTTATAAAGTGGGCAATTGACGGTGTATAGGACATCATCCAGCAACTAAGTATATAAGTATACATATAAGTATATATACTCTTTTGATCCCGTGAGGGAAATTTGGTCTCTGCATTTATCCCAATCCGTGAATCACACTCAGCGAACAGAAGCACACACTAATCCCGGCGCAGTGAGCTGCCTGCAACAACAGCGGCGCTCGGGGAGCAGTGAGGGGTTAGGTGCCTTGCTCAAGGGGCCGTGCCTTCAGCCATGCCTACTGGTCAGGGTTCGAACTGGCAACCCTCCGGTTACAAGTCCGAAGTGCTAACCAGTAGGCCATGGCTGCCCGACACTAGTCACTAGTAGTCGACTACTAGTCATGTGTATGCATGGCCAGCATATTCATACATTCTTAAATTCTTCTTAATCCTCTTTGTCCCCAGTGGGACATAAAACTGTCTGACTACAACTTTAACTATAAGACCATATCAATATCAGTCATCAGTGAGGCCTAACTGTATAAACCTTGGACAAGATTTCAGTTTTTATGCTATCTTAAGCACCTTTTACGAATGGTCAGCAAGTATTCACCTCTGTGTAGTCCATTTAGAGTGCTTTCGCATACGTAATTATAACAGGTTTGGCATTTATTATAAACGGTTCTGTTTACCTGTGATGATAAGTGATGTTTTGCGCACAACTGCATCCTTTTTCATACATGAACTTGCAGATGGGGCCACTCCTAAAAGTCTGTATTGTCTCAGGCTCTTCCTGTTTCCCCTTTGGCACACTTCCTGTCGACATCAGGCAGATTGTTCCTTGGGGAAGGAAAGGAAACTCCACAAGTAAGGCTGTCTGATTTCTCACAGGAGGGCCCTATTGCTGCAGACCCTGAAATTCCTGGCTTCCTCTAAAAGCTCCAGCGTGACCCTCCTTACCACGAATGTACAGTGACATAATTAGTATAACTGTGTTTGTTGCAGATCATAGGCTACTATAAAGATAATATGTTGTATAGGCCTTGAGGCTTTGTAAAATGTCCCCTCAGCTGTAGGCCTACGTGATTTCAACATGTTATTTGCTCAGACCAAAGTAGCCTATATTAAATTTGACAAACTGATATGGACACAATGAGATATTCAGTATGAGAAAATAATATTTTTCGCAAAATGTTGGCAACTGTTTTCTTGAGAGACCAGGGGGAATTCAAACAGCAAGGATGGTCAGAAAAAGTCGGCGTAATATCAACCAGCGCCTGTCCCTTTAAGGAGTCACTCAAGACTTGTCGGGAGTTTCAATAAGCATTGGCACAACCCATACTCCCAAAGAGCTTCCTTTAGCTTCGGATTGTCACTGGCCGCCCTATCTTCATCCGACATTCAGCAGGAAAATAAAATGTTTTTCACTTCAATTATGTGTGAAATGCAACGCACAACAAATTAAGGTAATGTAGCTTAGATGATTGTTTCATATGTTTCATTCATAGTTACTGTACTTTCAACAGCATAACACATACGATAGTCTACTTGAACAACTGTGAGACTGCATGCTGTTTTTTCTTTTCTTTGCTGGGCACCGTTTCGTTACAATTTTACTGAAATATCTGCTGGATGAGTATGTTAAATAGGCTATAGTTTGCAGCCTTTAAACAATGTTGCTGCATAGGCTATGGTTAAGTCGACTTGGTTTAGCCTACAAGTTTCAGCTCCTGTTGTCAGTGTCTGTAAATATTCACGCCAATAAGCAGTTTTGTCCCAATCATAACGGACCGACTAATGACCCTCGGGTTGTAAATGTCAATAGGGGTGCTAATTTAGAGTAGGCTATTGCAAGGAAGTGTCAATGGTTTTAAGTTAAACGTTGAATTAGAATGAGGTAGGCTAAATGTTAAACGTGGGGTTGTGAATCATTTTGTTTTAGAAATGTAGCCATAAAGTCAATCAAAACAGGAGTAGACTACAGAGTGGCACTTTTAAAGCAAAGCTGTACACATAATTAGTTTAGAGGAGTCACAGTTGAATTTTTCAATTAAAATGCTTTTCGATGTTGTGGATTGTGCAGCACAAAACGCCCATGCAGCTCACTGATTCCCAAACTCTTCACTAGCCTACTAGTTCTGTCACTGTTTCCTCTCTCTGACCTGGTTGAACAGACTCCAGATCTCATGCGAATGTAACTAAATGACTGAGATGTATGATGGTGACCCGTCTGCATGACATGACCCATATTCCCCTCAAAGCTGGTATCTGGGATCAAAGGCAGTAGGATCATTTAAGATCCACATCTGAGCTGGCTGGACTAGAGAGACTACATTTGTTCTGGTGTTTTGTAAGTGTGTTGTTATCCTTCCTTAGGATTTTACTTTTAACAGACAGGCACGGACATGCATGAATGCAACCACATTTTTAATGATTTTTAGTTGAATTTGTGTGGTTAGATGTTGAAGTGACTCATGAGTTATAAAATTAGTCCCAACTGGAAAGAAGTGATCCTTTTGTTGAAAAAATGCTATGAGTTCCTCTCTGCTATGAGTATGTGTCGCACAGTGACCAAGGCATCAGTAAGGCAGTGGTGGCCGGCAGTATTCTAGTTGAATGGAAACAGTTCTTTTTTTAGGATTCTATGGGACCAGAATGCAATGGGCCTCGGGCTCCCTGCGTGTCCACGGTCTTGTTCAGGCGACAGAAAGTGTAGGCTTGGCTCGAACAGAGTGCTTTCAGTCCTGCGTGTACATCTGAGTGCTGAAAATGTGACGGAGCATATTAAGGCACAAGTGTGTTCTGTCATCTCCGCAGCACAGCCTCGGCCAGCCCCTGAACAATGACATATTGTGTCACACAATAGTGCTTCACTGTTATTTATAAACACCCCCAGCACCCTGCATCCCAAATGCCTCCTTGATTCCCCCCCGTTTCACCAATTGCTTTTGACTCTACGGCTTCCACTAATTGTTCGAATGGGAGGACCTGGGATGTTTGACTAAGACAGGATTTGTGGAAGATGTTTCGAGATGTTTTTTTCCCTCTGGTTACGTCAGAACAGAAATGTTACTGAATCGAAGACGGACATGCCACATCATGGTAGTTTATAAATTGTCTATTTTTGCGTGCCTGTAGAAAGAATCTTTATGAGTTAATCAGTAGCACTGTCTGTATACTCAGTCTTCACGGGAGACCATTCAAAAACAAGGGATATGGCCAGTGTGGAGTTTGTTGTTTTTGGCTTTTTGTTCTTATTCTGCCAGTGGTCTACCCATTCAGTTATTTATGAGCATATTAAGTTTTTATTAAGAAATATTTCACATCAGCTTAACAGACCATGACAGCCTAAGTCATGAATGGATAATCTATCTAGGAAATAGTAAAAAAAACACTATATTTTTGGCCTGTGAGGAGAGTTAACTAACTAATACTCAGAAAAGAGCCACTAAGTTGATGATCTGCCAAGAGGAAAGGGTATATGTAAAAAGACAAAAAAGGGAAGGAACTAAACAAAGGAAGTAAACAAACACAAGCAAATGGTGAGAGGCAACTTGATTGCTGAATTTAGTCCATCTTGTGATCACTTGACTCTAGCACTGAACATTGTGTTCAAGGTGTTTGCAATAGTTGTGAAGACGACAAAAGCACAAATATCAATTGTTTACTGCAGTTGCCTTAACAGTGAATCTTTGAATATCTTATCTCATGTGTGAATGTACAGTCTGTATACCCACGTCTCGTTATATTAAGACTATATGCTGCTGACTGTGGTTGTGTCCTTATCTGCGGCCCATCTCTGCATGGTTGACATTATCTCTTTTCCTCTGGAGTGGGAGGGCTGGGGGTGGGGCAGTATTGCGCTGCCGCTGCTTGAGAGACAGCTGTATCCTGTGTTTTCAGTTCTCACAAACCCCAGATCAGCCATCCTGATAGTTGTGGGTGGGTCGCAAGGGACAGGGGATGAGGGGGGAAAAAACACTGGTTTCTTTTCATGCAATTGTGATGGGTGAAATGTTCCTAGAGCTAATGTGTTTGTGAAAGCTTTCTCGGTCAACTCCCCTCTGATTTGGTGAGAAGGGCGAGGCGCGGATGCTGCACGTTTTGAGGGGGAAGGTGCTTACCGCCCTAGAGAGCCGAGCTGCCATGGAAATCTGTGTTGTCATCTCCGCTGCCCTACATAGAGGAGACGGGCCGTCTGAGAAGGCCTGCTCCCCTCTCTCCTGGCTCTTAACTTGAGTGGACTCCACCACCACCACCACTACCGTCAGCCCTAACCCCTGAAGCACATCGGTGGCAGGAATTTGGTTGTCAGACAGAATCGCTGGTGCTCAGACACAGATCCCCTGACTGGTGTCTGGGAGGATGCATCACGTCTGAGTGGAGTAGACACCTCATGATGTCGTGTCTGTGATCGCACACGAGTCGGAACAGAAGTTGTGGTCTCAGCCTTGCTGCTCGCTCTGTCTTTACACCACGATGAAGTAACAAAATGCATATCAGTATTTTAGGAAGTTTATGAAATCTGATAAAACGATACAAGGAGGATGTTGCTGTTTTAATGAATGTACTCTGAACTGTTATTTGTCAACATCTGAATGTACCGGTAAATGTTGCATGACACCCAGTGAGGTTACCCTACACTAGGGCTCAAGCTAAGTTCAGTCTTAATGTGGGTTGCTGAATTTCCTCAAAATGTTTGTGGTCACATTTTACTGCCCTATAGTTAGAGCAGCCCTCTAGGATGTGATTGTAAATGTTCTTCTGGCTTTGAATGTTATTACTTAGTGATTTGTAAAAAACAGCGGGTAGGCATCTAGCTTGGAGGACTTCCCATGCCAAACACATTCCAGAGTTTGGGAAAACAACACTCCAAAGTGGGAACCATGTTTACCGTTTCTCCTGTAACATTTCATCCTCCCTCTGATGCTAAGTATAGCCTCTGCCCATTCAAATCATACAGAATGGTGCGTGACCCCCCCCCCCCCCCCCCACCCCCTCTCTGATTTACCATTGAGTGACTGCGCACCACGATGACAGGCTGGTCATAGAGAGATGTTCATGTGTTCCCTCCTCCCTCACACACACACACACACACACACACACACACACACATACTGTATACACACACACACACACACACACACAGACAAACACAGGCGCTGCTCTCTCCCGTGGCGATTCTCAGGTCAGGCTTTATCAAGCCCCTTCACGGGCTTCCTGCCTGCAGTGGGAGCGCAGGATCCGGTGTATCAGTGTGCAGGAGCCAAAGGTTAGCTTCCAGAGTGCAGACAAAGGAAGAGTGGGATGTGACTCATGGCCCCCTTTTCATCAGCCTCCCAGCGTCTGCTATCCTACTCAGAGCCTGTGGCTGGGGAGTGGCCTGCCATGGCGTTCGCTCCAGTGTCGGAGAATACCAAGTTGTTTACGTTTTCTTATCGTGCTTCGAAACGATCGCCAAGACTGTCAAAGGGAGCTATCAAATGACTAACCTTGAAAGTCTCTATTTGCAACGGCAAGGGGCAACCACAGCAGAGCTGAGAAAATGAAGCTAATCTGGTGGCCAGTAGCATACCACAGACACAGACCTTCTCCGTTATAAGTATGATAAGTGTGATATTTAGATGGTAACTGGGTGTTGTGCACACAATGGTGTAGTCCAGATGAGAGCGTCTCACTGGGATTCACACAATAGACACAGTGAAGCTTTTTTTTTGTCTGAATTGTGACGTGCCTGGAGCGAGGGCGGGGGGCTTTCAAGGTCTTAACCCTTTGATCAGGAAATAATTCACCACCGTTGCCAACCCCTCCCTGACAGAATGGAATGCGGCCTCCCTGGGCCTCGACTTTCCCCTGGTCAGTCCGACTGGCCCGCTCCAGCCTTGAGCATTCTCCTCAGGCGCAGTCACCTTCCAGGACGTACGCACACACAGAACAGGGGAAATCTAACCCTTAACACTGACCACATCCAGGAAGTGTCTGCAGAGGGGGAGAGGCCTCTCTCTGCTGGGCCTCCACCCAGAGGTTTGCGTGTGTCCTCACTGCTCCTGGGGCCTCTGCCGAGCTGCTGAGAAATTCTTTCAGATGCGTCCGACCTGCCAGTGACCGTAGGTCCTGGGGATATTGACATCTTGAGGTCATGGACTGGTTGGCTGTGGGAAAGTGGATAGGCTATTTGTGGAGAATTAAAAGAAGCACAGATGTCTCCAGAGAGCTGCTTTGCGTTAGCTGCTATCTTCCCATGGGTTGATCTCATTAGAACACGCCGCCTTCGCCTGGCATACGCGTTTGATTGGTTTAGATTTCTGTCATGTTGCCTTGCTCTTTCTCGTCAGAAAGACCAACTAAAGTAAAACAAAGATGGGCCTTTGTCTCGTCAGTGACATCAGGCTTTGTTCCACACCAGTGATTTTAAGAGGCTGGAAGACGGGTCATGACCCCCTCTGGAAATGTCACAGTGATGCCATTTTCAAGTTTCCAAAAAAAGCTCTCTCGTGTAAAAGACTATTAACTCCTTCCTGTCCATGGTTGGTCTGTGGTGGGGTCCATACATGGCTCTCACACACATGACATGGCAATACACTCATGACAATAAACTCTTAGTTGATGGGCAATAAACTCTTAGTTGAATAGGTTTTCTGTATAGGACCCAGCTTGATCATGCCCAATGGCATTTTACTTTAATCTGTGCATTGTTTCTGTTTGTGTTTCTTCTTGCAGATGAAGAAATGGTGCCTTATTGTCCTCTTGGCCAATGTCGCTCCTGCCTGCAGGCTAATTCCTTAGCCAATGTACACTATGGCAGCAGTAGATGCAAGCTCAGATGTAGAGAATCTGTTGGTTTCCATCCATCTAGAGAAGTACCTGGACAGCTTCCGACAAGCTGGCTTTCTCTTCGCTCCAGACTTCTGTCACCTAGACAACGAGGCTCTGAGTGCTCTGGGCGTAACCGCTACTGGTCACCGCAAACGGATCCTTAAACTGGTCAGCCACATCCAACAGGCCTGCAAGGCTCAGAGGCGGGCACCTCCACTGGACCGCTGTCAGTCGGAGACCACGATTCACGCCTCAGAGACCCGGCAGCCAGCCCTCCTAGTAGACCCCACCCCGTCCTTTGAAGCCTTCCGCAACAGCTCTGCCCCGAACCTGCCCACCCTTCTGACGCAGGGCACCGCTGGTGAACAAAGCAGCCCCGTCGTCAGGCCAGTGCCAAAGCCCCGGACTGTTTTCAACAGGCAAAAAAAGGCCATCTCTTTGTCCACACCTCAAGTGACCAAGAGGCCCTCTCAGGAATCTCTCTGCGTCACGGTTCTTGAAGACTTCGCGGTGGGCGAATCTGGCGTGGACTCCTTGAATGCCCCTTCTGACCCGAGGCCCAGCCCCTACGAGAGGCAGCTCAGCATCACCACCTCCACCCCGGAGCCCAGCGGCTTCCTGCCCCCTGTGCCACCCAGGCTCCGTCGCGGGGTCCCCCCCTCCCACTTCCGGGGGTCCTCCTCGCCCGGGATGGCCGACGCCGAGCACCACCACCACCACGCGACCACCCCATCCCTGTCCTCCTCCCCCGACTCGCTGCACAGCTTCGAGGGCTCCCCCTTCTCTGGGACGCCCACGTCCCCACACAGCTCCAGGAGCTCCGGCGTGGAGATGGTCTCCAATGAGATCTACTGCGGCACTTTACCAGGCTCCCCAGTGCCTCGCTGGAGCCAGTCAGTTCCCAAACCTCCCCCGCGCCAGGAGCGGAGTGCACACTCTGATAACGACGGGTAGGTCCTCAATTCTGTGGTTTTATGTGAGCTCTCTCACCTCACCTGATATTTGAGTATCTTGTTTTGTGTTCTCACATCACGAAGGCGCTTCTTCTGACATTTCTTTTCTTTTGAAGCACTTTCAACAGCGGTTCACTTGAACGGCCTAATCAATTGATAGGTAAGTTTATCATACCTCTCCCCCCAATTGTCCCCAAAGTCCCCAAAGCTGAGCTTATATGATACAAGATGTTTGTGCTTTGAATAACTATACTTAACTTAGTGTAACTTTAACATCATAGTAGCTTTAACTAAATGAATTGTTTTGTGTTAGCACAAACTGATGACCAAGATGAAATGATCAGCCCATACTGTGAAACAGTTTTCCAAAGCAGACGGCAATATCCACATGACGATGTGAGTATGAGTCTCTGAAACCATAATACTGTAATAATACAAGTATTAAAAATGCCCAGTGAAAAGTGAGCTGTCGTTATCTCATGTGGGTTTGGACAGGCGGAGAGGACCAGGAGCAGTGAAAGCCTGGGCCCCAGAAAAGGAGAGGAGCGGGGGTAAGAGTGCTCAGCGGGCTTTCAGCAAGCACAGGGAATGACAAGGAATGTGCCCCTGTTAGTTCACAGATGTGGGGTATTGGATGATATCCCTGTCTGTGTTAACTGATTTCGTTGGGTCAACCTCACTGCTTGGCGGTCTCCCCTTTTTCCTGTCTGTCCAGGAACCCGGCCCACTTGTGGCTCCGACGCCTGTCCAACTCGCACCCCCACCACGACAGCCCCGGCTACTGCACGGTCGGGGAGCCGGCCTCGCGCTCCTTCTCCCTGCCCCAGCACGGCATGCACCTCAGCGAGCTGGACGAGGACCAGACCATCTCGCCCTACGCCAGCTACACCTCGCTGTCGGAGCGGGCGGTGCCCATCATCTACGGCTGGCTGGACAAGCTGTCCCCTCAAGGGTACGAGTACGACCTCGTGGGCCTGCTGCTCTCCCACTGTCTCCTCTGCACCTCTGTCCCTCTGCGGACATGTCTGTGCCTCGTGTCTGTCTTCTCCAAGCGGTGTGTTTTCCTTCCTTTTGTCAGCCATTTTGTCACTTCCCTTTTCCACACTTCTGCTCGTCTTGCTTTGGCCTTGCTTCTGATTTTAGCACCACGTCTGTTAGGTGCATTTAAATCCGAGTTTGAATGCGCTGATTGTTCTTGAATGTGTCCATTAAAACACAGTAATGTGTGTACCATATGAAATTGTATTCATAAATGTGGAAAACAAACTTCATAAATGAAAATATGTCATTTTTAAATTGTAAAAACATTTGACTTTTCCATGTGTTTTTATATTACAGAAACTATGTATTCCAGAAGCGTTATGTGAAATTTGATGGAGCAAACCTAATGTACTTTGGCAGTGAAAAGGTATAAACTAAATGCTCAGTTATATTCTCAGGGTCTTCCTAGCTCAAGGGCTCTTCTGTTGGAGCGGGCCCAATTTTCCTCTTTAGTTACCAACTGTGTCTCTCCTAGGACCCTTACCCAAAAGGTGTGATTCCTCTGGCAGCCATACAAATGGTTCGCATGGCCAAAGACAACAAGTTTGAGGTTGTGACCAGTCACAGGACATTTGTCTTCCGCGCAGACAATGAAGGTAAACAGCAGCTCATTAGCACCCCTGAGGAAGACCTGTCTGAATCCTCAGCACTTTGTGTTTGCACTGAAGGGGTCAACAGAAGGACAGCTTTTTGAAGATTATCTTTATCTGCTCTGTATCAGAAATGTTTGTTTTACAGTTCTCCTACTCATTGTCAGTAGCAGAACTCCCTTTGTATTCTAGTGTTTACTTAATATTTATTATTTTTTAAAGTGTTTTTAGTTGTGTGAAAAATGAAATTCAAACCACCAACATAGTTTAAGATCAGTAACAAAGAGAGGCATTGGCCTCAAACCATTGCCACAATAGTACAGTGAAAACAGCTGAAAGTGAAGCCAAGACTCCTGTCTGATTTCCTGGGAGATGAAGGCTTTGGTCTCCGGCCCTAGAGAACAGGCCCTTCGGTTTCTAGCCCCTCTGACAATAAGAACAGTAGTCCTCTCTCAGAATGTGAATGTGTGCCTCCCTGGAGTTACAACACAGGAAGCCCCACTCTCCTCCCCTCCCCTCCTCTCAGTCCATAGGAGCAAGTGGTGCAGCACCCTCCAGGAGCGGGTGAAGGAGCAGCTGGTTTTTGGCCGCCCACGCTTCGGCCCCGGCAGCCACTGCCAAAAGAGCGGCTTCCTGGAGCTTAAAGGGACCAAGTCCAAGATCTATGTGGCCGTCAACACCGAGCAAGTCTGGCTCTACAAGAGCGAGCAGGTAATTAGCCATTCATGGCACATCACCATGCCACAGTGGTATTCAGGGGCTTTACAGAAAATGTGTGTGTGTTACGGATTTGTTTGTGTGTGTGTGTGTGTGTGTGTGTGTGTGTGTGTGTGTGTGAGAGAGAGAGAGAGAAAGAGAGAGAAAATCACACAAATTAGTTCTGAGCCCTCTTCTCTGTCCCACTCTGTGTCGGGTTGTTCCCCTGCAGTGCTTCAAGACTGGCATTGGAATCTCAATGATAGAATCCAGGGGGGCTACAATCCGAGATGGCAAGAGCAAAAGCTTTGATCTCATTACTCCCTACAAGACATTCAGGTGAAGCTCTATGAACAAACACCCCCTGATTCCATGTGGGTCTGGATGGCAGTACCTTATATTTTTCATCTGAGCAGGACAAATTTAGTTCCAGGCTTTCAAACTTCATGTTCAAAGGGATTTCTAAAGGGTCTTTTTTTAAATGCCTGTTAAAACAGATAGATACTAAGTGAACATAGAACGTAACTTAAAGTGTCCCATCATTGTTTTAAAATGCACCATGTTCTAATTATCTAACTAAAGAAATAAACTAAAGAAATTCCACCTTAAAACATGTCTGTCTGACGATCATGTGTCTGAATGCCTCAGCTTCACCGCGGAGTCTGACCGTGAGAAGCGGGAGTGGATGGAGGCCATGCAGGAGTCCATTGCCGAGACCCTCTCCGATTACGAGGTGGCCGAGAAGATCTGGTCCAACAGGTCTAACAAGGTCTGCGCCGACTGCAAGGCCATCAACCCCGACTGGGCCTCCATCAATCTCTGTGTGGTCATCTGCAAGAACTGTGCAGGTGGGTCACTGTGATGGGGGCACTAGATAAGCCCAGGTGCCCTATCAGTCACCGCCCATCAGCTGTAAATCAGGCTGTCAATCAGCCATTGTCATTAGTCAAGATCAATATCTGTGTTTATTTGACAGCCTAAATAACATAATTGGGTGCTTTGTAAGTGGCTGTGATGTTTCTGATAAAATGCCTGCCTGCTTTGACCTCCGACTCGAGTAGAATTGCAGGACTTTGCTGTTACAACCATTTGTTTGTGCTCAGAAATAGATTCGCTTTCACACTGAAGACGTAATCCAGCTTGAATGAGACATCTTGGCAGTCTGTTGTGTCCCAAGCAGCACAGTGCTCTTCATAGCTTTTGTTCTCTTTGACCTCAGGCCAGCACAGAGGATTGGGAACAATGGTGTCAAAAGTCCAGAGTTTGAAACTCGACACCAGCGTCTGGAGCAATGAGATCGTTCAGGTAAAGAAGCTCACCACCTGTATGATGAGGCCCCTAGGATCTGTCATTTATCTTTTGGCAATATTGTGTGCAAGATTCAGTTTTTTCATATCTGTTATATCGTATGATGGCGCCTCTTCCTATTGGGTGTTTTCCTGTTCATTCTATTGAAGGCCATGCTGTATGTAGTATGGGGGTTTGTGTCTGACGTGCAGAGTCTGTTCTCTGTGCTGCAGCTCTTCATCATGCTGGGGAATGACCGAGCCAATGAGTTCTGGGCGGCCAGGCTGACCATTGTGGACGAGCTGGACTGCAATGCCACACCGGAGCAGCGGCGCGACTTCATCACCCAGAAGTACCGCGAGGGGCGCTTCCGCCACCCCCACCCCAGCTTCAACACCCAGGAGGAACTGCTCAAGGTGCCACACTCACCTAAAACACCAACCGTTTGTTTCCATGTGCCGTCCAACGCAGGTCCTCCTATCATGGCGGTCGATACAGGCCTATGTTGTGTGACTGTAGTATTCCTCACATGCCACTAAAGAGAATTTAGGTCTTCTTGTGCAGCCTGTGTTACTTAAAATAGCCCGGACCATCTGAGTACACAAAGCCAGCAGTCATGGCTGGGTTGGCATTCATTGTGCCATCCCAGCGTTGCACCAAAAGCACTCATTTAAGTCTGCGGGCTAACAGTCAGGCCATTTCAGCTTTCACAAGGAGAGGGAGGGGGGTCAGATATGTAAAAAACCTTAGAAAACTGATAAAAGGATGACCGTGAATGGAGGAGTCTTTTTTAGCCTTTTTTTAGAATGGGGATACTTTTGAATAGCCTGTGGCTGAATGTGCTCTTAGTGATGCATGTCCTAAGTGTGTGTGTGCGTGTGTTTGCGTTGCGTTGCGTTGCTCCAGGTTCTCTGCACCGCCGTGACCGAACAGAACTTGCTGAAGACCGTTACCCAGATCTTTGCGGATGCTGAGGCTGCTCGTCTGGCTGATGCTAATGGTCATGACAAGCATCTGTCCCTGCACTACACTCAGGGCATCTCAGGTGAGGCCAGCCTCTCCGTCTCACCCAGCCTCCACCTGAAAGCAGGGAGAAAGTGGCTTTTTAAATCATACCCACCAAATTGCACTCCAAAAGGAGTAGTGAGCGAGTACAATTGCTCTTGGCATGATTCATCTTTGCTTTGTGAATATTTATTTATATAATACCCTGTCTCCCCCGAGTCTTATCATAAAGTACTTGGGTAACAAATTAGGTTGCAAATGACGTTTTTATTCAGGTACCACTATTCTCTAGTTACAAAGTCTGAGTTGTGTGTGTCCTCTGATGTGGTTTGATATGGTGATGTGCTTTCACAGACTCCAGTGTGTATGATGAGATCATGCAGCCGGTCTTGCACTCTGGGTACCTCTACAAGGCGGGCTCCTCAAACAAAGGCACATTATCCCGCAGAACCAGAGAAGGTAGGCGACTACGTGCCAGTACACTCCCTTGGCTCAAGTTCAGTAGCAAGCCCCCCTCCAAATTCCTTGGAAATATGGGTGCTGTTAGGACATATGTATACTAATGTATTGTAATCATGTTACATAAGGACAGGATATTATATTTGGCTTGGTTTTCAAAAGAACTCCTGTTTGTGAAATGAGTTTCATTCTTATCCATCTAGTTCACATAAACTGTTTTTAATTTTAGGAGACCGAAAGGAGTTTTCTGTATCTAACTGATCTTATCAAGCTCACATGTGTTATGTGGTCATAAATTAGTCTTAAGTTGAATTGTCCAGTTTTTGTTTTTTTTGAAACCTAAAGGCAGTACAGTGTTTCACTAATATACACATATTGGAATATACTGTGCATACCTCAAGCACTCTCCTGATAAAAAGTTATATTTGTTACAATTGACTTTGATGATTAAAAAATGAAATAGATAGACACTTCTTGGGTTTTGTCTGTTCAGATTTCCAGAAGTTCTGGTGCTCTGTGGAGAAGTCCATTCTCTTCTACGAGTCGGACCGAAGTCATGAGCCCAGCATGAAGATCAATGTCAAAGATATCATCTGTCTGGGAGTCAGCAGACCCGACTCATGCAACAACAACAATGGATTTATTGACCGGTATGTTAACATCAGTGATACTGGACAAATAATATGACAGATGGCAGAATAAAACAAACTGGTCTTCCAGTGTTTGTCTTATCGTGCCCCTAACCACTATCACTTTTGTTATGGTAGGTTTCGTTACACGTTTGAGCTGTACCTTTCAAATGACAAGCTGATCCAGTTTGGCCTGGAGACGGCTGATGCTCTGCACTCTTGGGCAAAAGCCCTTGGGAAGGTAAGAGTGTCCCTCTGGATCACTGGAGCGCTCAGCATCCTGCATGTTTGGTGCTTCTAAGAGACCTTCGAGAGATCCGTCCGTTTGTTTTGTTGTCTTCTCTGTGTTGATTCAGGCCACGACTCCGCTGAGCTGCCACTGTCTGTTGGCGCGGGAGTTTGAGCGGGTGGGCATGATGAGGTACAAGAACATGCTGGACCCCCAGCAGTGGAAGGAGGGCTTCTTCGTCCTGCAGAAGTCCAACCTGTTCATCTGTCCTCGGACGGACGGCGCAGCCGAGGACATCATCAACCTGAAACGGCTCCAAGAGCTTAGTAGGTTATGCAGCCATCAGTCTGTTGTGCGCTGACTGTGATTGACAGGCGTCAGTTAAATCGTTCCTCTTTGATGTTCCTCTTGTGCAGGCACTGCTTCTGAGACTGACAATCACGAGAAAAAGGACATTCTTGTACTGGTTGAAAAAGGAAGGTAAGCATATTAGGAAGAATTGAATGCCAGCACTGATTTCATTCAATTATTCAAAATCTAATAAAAAGTTCCTGAATCTAATGAATGAAAATGACACCGCCTTGGAAAGTAGACAGAACCTGACTCTGGTTTCATCAGAGAGAACACATCATGCTTTTTCAATGATGGCAATGGTCCTCTATATTGGTTTCCACAAAGGAAATTAATTGAAATCTGATTAAATATTTAATAAAAACCTGAGAGGGCTCAGGGTGTTCCCTGCAAGGACGGTAGTCAGAAAAGGATACATTTACAAACTAATGTGTGTGCATGGCCATTGTTATTGTTCTTATGCCCCCACAGGACGCTTCATTTGCAGGGCATGGGCCGCACAGACTTCCCCCTGTGGTTCGTCGACATCCAGAAGGCGGCTGGCGGGAAGGGCAATGCGCTGCGGGACCAGCAGCTCAGCAGACACGACATCCCCATCATCGTGGACAGCTGCATCGCCTTTATCACGCAGTATGGTGAGGACGAGAGCCTGACGAGTGGCAGGCCCTCTAGTGGACGATTAGTTTGAGCTCACCTCCATCAGTCATCTGCACCATCTCTCCTTAACTTCTTCTGGTCTATGGCCTTTAAAAATAATTTTGTTTTCTTGCATATTTTGAAGCAAGCTGAATTGTATCCTTAAGTATGATGAATGTGCATGTACTGTCACATGTAATTAGATTGAAACTAGATAGTAGTGGTATTGCCTAGATTAAAGTACTGTAATCTAGGCAATACCACCAAATAAAAATATGTATAGTTACATGTTACATGTATAAAAAGGAAGTCTGCTATATCCAGATATGAGCGTGAGTGTTCTAGTCTGATTTGACTTGTCACCAGCTGAGCTTGTGGCCGGTGCGTGTTAACATCTGTTGACATCTGTCTGCAGGCTTGGGCCACGAGGGCATCTACAGGAAGAACGGCGCCAAATCCAGGATCAAACTCCTGATGGAGGAGTTCCGTAAGGATGCACGCAACGTCAAGCTGCGCATCGGGGATAATTTCATCGAGGATGTAACCGATGTGCTGAAGAGGTTTTTCAGGGAAATCGATGACCCAATCTTCATGGCAGACCTGCACCCATTTTGGCAAGACGCTGCAAGTGAGTCCTTTAACGCTGTTCCTACAGTTTCACCATATATGTAGAACAATAATATATAGAACAGTGCAGAGTTGGGCAATTCTACATTGAACCTCTGAATTCAGCTCATTCTGGACTTCAAAGATGTCTCTTCGTTTGAAAAAGACAAGTAAGATCCTCCTTAACTATTTCCCACTGCTGCTTGCAGAGGTTTCAAATAAGATGCATCGGCTGGACAGATATAAAGAGCTGATCCGAGGCCTGCCACGCGTCAACAGGACCACACTCTCTGCTCTCATCAGCCACCTCTACCGGTCAGTGCCCTCACACGCCCCTCATTCAGCATTCCAACCCAACACTGGACCTGAGCATGGCCCCCGCTTCTCCTCCTCTCTTCATTTTGTCTTTTCACTTCAGTCTCCATTTTGAACAGTTATCAATTTGCTGCGTATGTTGTCAGTGGGTTGCAACTGACCGCTGTATGTAACATGTAAGTTATCTCTCCCTCTGGCTTTTGTCATCCAGGGTACAGAAGTGTGCTGACCTGAACCAGATGTGCACCAAGAATCTCTCGCTGCTCTTTGCCCCAAGTCTCTTCCAGACTGATGGCAAAGGGGAACATGAGGTGAAGATCATCGAGGACCTCATCGACAACTACCTTTATGTGTTTGATGTGAGTAGACCAGCACCTCCGCCTCTCTCCAGACTCCCCTCTCTGTGACTGTCGTGCTCTGGACTGCACTTAGGTCAGCCTGTAGTGGTCGTTGGATTTTTAGCCTGACGGTGCTATTTGTGCTCAGGTGGACGAGGAGCACCAGACACAGATTGAGTTGGAGATCAGCCTCATCACCACCTGGAGTGACACACAGGTACCAGCGCTCGCTGTGGGCTCAGATCTTCTGTTTGCTGTGTGGAGCGCGCAGGACCATAGAGCTGCTTTTCTGAAAAGGCAAGTGTTAGTGTTGATGTTAGCGTAGCCTCAATCTGAACTCTCTTTCATTTGATACTCTCAGCTCTCCCAAGCCGGCGACCTTATCATAGAAGTGTACCTGGAGCATAAGATACCAGACTGCTGCATCACTCTCAAGGTAGGTGTAGACCTCTCGATTTTCTCCATCCTCAGAATAGTCTGTCTAGTCTAGTCACTGTTTTTATCTCTGAATATAAATCTGCTAATACACACTTTGGCCACCTGGGGGCAGGAGAGCTCCACAGAAACACAAGCGTTTGGGTTGGTGATGTTGTGTGTTTTGCCCTCAGGTGTCTCCCTCAATGTGTGCTGAGGAGCTAACCAATCAGGTTCTGTACATGAGAAACGTCCCAGCTGGGGAGAGAGACATCTGGATGACCTTTGAGGCGATTGAGGATGGAGAACTTGGTGAGGGACCACAATTGCAGAAGTGAATCTTCTTAATGTAATGTTGATGCAATAGCTGTCACACTTAAAACCAAGCCCTGAGCAATATGACAAACTATTTCTGTTTCTTTTTGAGTGTGTCCTTGAAGTGAACTTCAACACGGATTATAATTAAGTTCAGCACAAGTTTCATTCACTGGAAATACTTGAACAGGACCACTATTTAGGAAATGAATTATGCCTAATAGTAATGCATGCAATCCTATTCTTGAGTGTCTGTGTGGTATCTGTGTGTGTTCATTTCAACATTGTGCACTAAATTGTAGTTGGGTTGTAAATATGGTGTGCCTTTGTCACAGAACGGCCGCTTCACCCTAAAGAGAAAGTTCTGGAGCAGGCCCTCCAGTGGTGTAAAATGGCAGATCCCAGTTCAGCCTACTTAGTGGTGAAGAAGGTTCCTAAAGGAGAAGTTATCGACATTTTCACTGGTGAGTCATGCCTGTATGTGTGTGACACCTGTACTGTTTCCATTTTCATTAAATGACCCACAGAAGTTGATTGTTTTGTTTTGTGTGTGCAGCATACAAGAGTGAGATAGCGAAAGTTGGAGTTTTGAAGTGCAGAGAGGAACCTCCCAAGCTGCTGCAGGGAAACAAATTTCAAGAGCGGATATTTCAGATCAGGGACCATAAGCTCCTGCTGAAGGACAAGAAGGTAGACCTGTGTCCCCCATCAAATACAGTATTACACTGCAAAGAATACAATCTAACCAAGCGTTATTAATTAATTAATTAATTTGTCTTATCAAGACAAATTTGCTTAACGCACTGTCAGCCAAATTTGTTTGTTTTCATGATGAAACGTCTTAAAATAAGTCAAACTCTTATTAAATTAAGTCGAATGATTTCATGAGAAAGCACTAGGTAAGTCTCTTTATACTGAAAACAATACCAACTAGTTTTTTAGATCTTAATATGATTAATAACACTTGGTTAGATAAGCGGTTTTTGCAGTGTAACACTGCACTTTCAGTTAATGGTGCCCTAACCTGGATTCTCAATGTAGTAAGACATATTCCTTTGTCATTCAAGAGCAATAAACCAGAAAAGGAGTGGATGCTGAAGACTTTGAAGATCTACATTGGAATCAGGAAGAAGCTGAAGGCACCGACGAAGTGAGTGAACTTGGTTACTGTTTATATTAACCCAAGAACATCCAAGTGAATTCCATACATGTGGCTGGTATCCCATTCAGTATAGAAATGAGCACTATTGATTTTTCCCAGGTGGGGTTTCACTGTCATACTGGACAAGCAGCAGTTGTATGTATTCTAGTTCTTTCTGTTCAGTTTCTGCTTTTCACATTGCACCTTCTTTATGAGCCACTAGCCTAGTCAGGCTTAACGTTCCTTTCATCTTTCTTAAAGGTGCCTGAGCTGTTCCTGTGAAGCAGAACTCTGGGACTGGATGACCAACCTGTTGAAAGCACAGGTGTCACATTATTAACATATCTCCCAATAAACACCAACACAGCCGTAGCCTATAAAACAAGTGTATCTTCCTCTAGTCACTTTTTATAAATGTCTTGTACGTGACAGTCCCTGTGCCTTGTGACTGTTTGTGGTCCTCAGGATGATGACCTGCGGCCGCCCGTGCTGAGGAGGCACTCCTCGTCTGACATCTCCAAGCAGAAGTTTGGCACCATGCCGCTGGTGCCCATCCGAGGGGAGGAGAGCAAGACTAATACCAACACCACCATGCTCTCAGCCAATAAGACACTGGTAACGCAGCACTCATTCTTGACACCTTTTGTAATTGGAATGTATTGAGAGTATGTCTGCATATTAAAGGAATTAAAGGAATTATCCGGAGTAAAATGCACTTTAGATCGATTTACGGATGATTGGGGGTACATACGTTGAGTTGACATCAAAATCATGTCATTCGGATGTGTTTTGAGAAAGTTCGATTGTACCGTTTTCAGTCACACAACTCGGAGCCTGGAAGTGAGCAGGGCATTTCAATTTCGCCGCTACAAAACGCTATTTTTATACCTCTTCTACAGTTCCAAACAACATAACACTTACGTGGTAGTGAGTAGAGGGTCCCTAAACTATCACTATGTTTTTTTTTTTTTTTAAACGGCGACGAAATTGTGAATTTCCAGAGCGTGTTACAACACACCCAGCAATAAGACTCCTACAGCAAAGATGGCAACATTTCCGGAAAGGTACTGGCTTGATGAAATTCATTCTGGACTCTCTATTCGACCACATAAAGACCTCTGGATACTTCGGTTTGGCTTTAGGGACCCTCTACTCACTACCACGTAAGTGTTATGTTGTTTGGAACTGTAGAAGAGGTATAAAAATAGCGTTTTGTAGCGGCGAAATTGAAATGCCCTGCTCACTTCCAGGCTACGAGTTGTGTGACTGAAAACGGTGCAATCGAACTTTCTCAAAACACATCCGAATGACATGATTTTGATGTCAACTCAACGTATGTACCCCCAATCATCCGTAAATCGATCTAAAGTGCATTTTACTCCGGATAATTCCTTTAATGTTATGAGCCCCGCCCAAAACACAGTTCATTTGACTAATGAAGGCATTATATCTTAAAACTTATAGGGCTCACACTAGCTTTCTAGACCAATAGATTATTTAGTACTACATTGTGAGTTCTGATATTTCCAATTAAGCAACGGGACATGTCAATTGAGCCCTGACATTTCCTGGACCAACTTTTCTAAGCAAAGTAATGCAAATGAGTACAGAAAAGAAACTCCACAAAAGTGATATCCTACTCATACACCTCCACCCTCACAGAACAAAGGTTCCTCAACAGGGTGCAGTAATTCATCCCACGGCTCTCTAGTGTAAACGTAGCTCATTTCCGTCACAATAAAAGCACATAAGCAGTGGCCTGGAGCTAACTCCCTACAGTGTGTGCGCTCCTTGCACGGCCCCTGCTGGTCTATTCAGTATAACACTCCCCTGTGTCCCCTGGAGTCCTCCAGATCTCATGAGGCAACCCTGGTATCATTGTGTCTCTGCAGCAAAAGCTCCACAATAGGAGGACGCTGTCCATGTACTTTGTAAGTAGTCCACGCATGTGCTGTCTGAGTGTCTGTGGCACGACACTCTTGCTTGACTCCCTCGCATGCATACGCACCAGACTCTCCCTCCCTCCCTCCCTCCCTCCCTCCCTCCCGATGTCTGTGAGTAACTCACTTCTCATGCAAATCTGCTCACTCTTCAGCAGCCTCACAGCGGCCGTCTCCGGTGCTGTTGTTCTGGGGTTGGTTTTGGGTGCATGATCCTCACGTGTCTCTTTTACCGACGAGTAACTCCTTTCACATTTGATTTTTCCTCCTACATACTCACCACCTGTTTAAACCACTTGTGGACAAGTTGGGTATGAACAGTTGACCGCCGGTCTCACCATAACATTACGTTTCCTAAACAATCCTCTTCTTATTTGAAAAGAAATACATCTGTTCTTTTTTACTCCCTTTCTTTCCCACTTCTCCTTCGCTGGGAACTCCCTGTTCCTTTTGGAAGTGATTGTTTCCCCCAATGACACTATCAGGATGTTGCCTTGAATGTTTGAAGTGTAGACAACAGGATGCATGGGGAGGAAGACTTGTTCCAGTGTATTGTTTTGCAGCCATAGCCTTGAGGGAAGGCTGGGAGAGCTGAGCTGCCGCCTTGTGTTGTAGAAAGGCGGCGTGGCCTCTGGTTTAGCCCCCAGTCCGCTGGCTTTGCAACTGAATTGTTTGCATGCATTTTCCCCCCTTTGTCCACCGTGTATTCAGCAATTATCTTGAGGTTGTCACTGTGATACTAAAACAATGCCTTAGGTCTCGAAAAGGAAGTTTGTTGTTTTTGACGTCGTTGAAGGGTGAATTCTTCCAGTGTTGAGTTCTAGCGACAACAAATAGTGTCTTTGTCCACATAATAGCAGTTGATCGACCAGATACTTAGTTTAGATGGGGTAATCACAAGCCCTCAAATTGCCTATCATAATTATAGCCTTAAATTCCTTATGAGCCGGTCAGGTTTAATTTAGCTTTAGAATCGGAGCCAGCCCCTGACCAGAGCGTCTCTCTGCCCAGCCCATGAAGGTGCAGCAGGACTCGTTTGAGGAGCGTCCGGAGAGCCCCGAGCCTCTGTACGAGGAGGTGGGCGACTTCGGCCTGCAGGTGCTCAAGTCCCTGGAGACCAGCTTCCTGTCGGGCAGCAACACCGAGACGTTGGAGGTGCCCGGCCGCCCGCTGAGCCTGAGCCCTAGGCAGACCGTCTCGCTGGACCGCAACTTTGACTTGTCCCCGACGCGGCCGCTCGGACGGAACGAGGGCTCCCCGCTGCCCGGCGCCTCCTCCCTGGAGGCGCTGGCGGCCGAGCCGGGCAGGGACCCCCACGCTAGCGGCAGCAGCAGTCCGGTGGCTCCCCAGCCGCGGCGGCGACAGCGTGGACCCTGCAGCCCGTCCCAGGAGCTGCTGCTGCAGGAGCTGTCCAGCGTCTTCACCAAGAAGCCTGAGCCCCCGCAGCCAGCCGAGGACGAGGCCCTCTGAGCTTGACCACCAGAGTGACCGCAGCAGCAGAGACTGAGACATCCAGGTGTGACGGGGAGTATCCAGGCCAGCTATCTCTACAGCATGATGCCAAATACAGCGGCGCCTGCTCTAATGTTGAAGGAGGTGTGTTCATTATTGAGCTTCTCTGCCATGGACCATGTGCACTGGTTGCAGGAGCAAATTCACCTGAGACTATACATCTGCAAAAAAAAACATTTGCTCTGACATGTTGTACAGGTGTCAGTGTTTATCTGTATTTGAAGTTCTTTCTTGGGATTCTTGTTGTATGAATAAGCCTAAGAACAAGTTGTCCTCCACAGTAATAAGCCCTGGTAATTTCTGTGAAGTTCATTTGTATTTTTTTAACAGAGGAATGGTTTTAATCTCTTCGAAGTATAAAACTGGCGCCTTGGAAAAGGAAGAATAGAGTATTTATTGTGCACATTTTCTAAGCTGTATTTTGCTTGGTTAGCAGTTAAATCATTTTTATACTTCTCAATAGATAGTTTCTATGACTGTGATATGAATACATTTTCAGTCTTAAGCTCAGTTGTATGCTCATACAGTAGCTGTCTTTCATCAGCATTGTCATTAATGCACAGGCATATATATGTACGTAAAGTGTTGCTTATGTAATATGCAGGCTGTTCTTGATTAGTTCTCTGTCATTTACATGCATAATTAACATTGTCTATGGGCACATAGATTCAGGATCACTGTACTAGTGTAACTTGTGTACTGGAAAAAAAACATTAGAGAGACTACAACATTTCATTTTAAGATCTAGTCAGGATATGTGTAACTTTATTTATTAAATTATTTGCAGAGCATTTTGTTCGTGCTATACTGTCAAGCAGCTTTGTCAAAAACACTGTGAACGCAAGTGGAGCTTAGAGGAGTCATTAGCGTTTTATAATGTCTGCAAGACCTTGTTTATAACAGTAGGTGGCAGTGCAGATGTTTCTTCAGTAGCATGGCTTTTTAGACCACTTAGATGCTTGTAGACCACTAGTCTTTGGTCAGCTGTGCATCACTAGACAGACCATAATCATATTTTCATTTCCAATTACTTGTGACATACCAAACTCTCTCATGATGACTCATCAACCTGTGACATCACTTCCTTTGGTATACCCAAATAAAACGTTTAGGTCAGCATTTCACCTGTGTATAAAAGACCAGTCATTCCTGACACATTGGCATACTATGCAAATATCTTTATGTTCTTTTGACTTGTTCTGTGGTTCAGCAATTTTTCCCTGAATTTACTTTTTGCATGAAATGTGTGCATTTTTTATGTATATATTGTATATTTTTGTTCCTGAATTCAACTCGTTGGCAGTGATATGTTTATTTTCATCATCTAGTGCCATACCTTTTAAAATACATAAATACTTTTGTAAGGTGTGCCACTGTGTGTTCTTATTGAATTTGCTGAGTTAAATCCTCTAGGAGTAAATGGATGAAGGAGATCAGGTGATTTCACACTTGTGGTGTTAAGATGATGCACAGATCCTTTGTGTTTGTGCCAGGCCTTTCAGCCCTGCTAATCTGCTCCATTCTACACACAGATACTGCATGTCTAGATCTATCTGGCACAATGTTGCTATTGTTTTGGACTGTGAGGGCATTATAATATTCTGCATAATATACCTTGAATTGTTTCAGTATATTTGCCATTGGTACGTCAGAAGGAGATGAGATGCGTGGGTGCATATATGCATAAGAA
Organism: Alosa pseudoharengus; assembly: GCF_046254945.1. Taxonomy (NCBI): domain Eukaryota; kingdom Metazoa; phylum Chordata; class Actinopteri; order Clupeiformes; family Clupeidae; genus Alosa; species Alosa pseudoharengus. The sequence goes on from NW_027468657.1 coordinate 32,177,311, forward strand.
TTAAGCTTCATTTGAATAATGCTGATCTGCGGCAGAGATGCCAAGGGAATCCGTTCTCATGAGTGATGGGATTTCTCTAAATTAGCAAACCTCAGTGAAATCAAGTGATATAACATTGAGTTGATTTGCACATTTCCATTTACAACAGTTGAAAGTAAACTACCAACATTGCAGGTTACGATACCAGTGTTGTATTTTCCAGAACAGTGCAGTGGCTTCTGTCCAGAGGAAATATTCTGCTGGCAAAGGCACGCAGACTGTGTGCAGAACGCGTTGTGCTGACCACTGAAGTTTCTGACATGTTTGTGTCAACAAAGGACTGGCAGTTCAGTTTACAAGATTTTGCTAGATTACTTTGGAATACTTAAAAAACCTGAAAAGCAGCAGATGTAGAAAAATAACAAAAAGACTTTTGGCAAAGCTTTTGAGAAGTTGCAAGTGTCTCTGGAAAGAGGATTAATTCTTTGAGGAAAGACTGAGCATTTGCCTTTAAAAAATCCCTTAGATCAGTCAATCATTCCCATCCTCTCCACTAGAAATACCTTTAAGAGTAATCTCCTTATCCAAGCTTTTAACAGGACACCTCCGATTTAAAGCCATCACCAGCCTGCCCTGTGCTCTGGGCAATCCCACTATTTCCATTCAGTTAAACTGCGATGAAAGCCCTTCTCCTTTACTTGAAGACCAACAATAATACTTCACAATAAATCAATCCCTGTATTATATTAGTCTGGAAAAAAAAACATTTAGCAGGCAATTTCACGAGCATGTGAATTTCACGAGCATGTAAAATTCAACCAATGGCATATTCCAGTGCTTTTCTTTTCCAGACCGAAAATCCTAATGTTTCCTTATTTCACATGATACACAGAACACACACACAGAACAGTCTAGCTATTTGCACAAAATATTCTACAGTCTTTGTTTACAACTCTTGAGGGAAAAGCCAAGGATAAAAAAGCAAAATGCTTTTGCAAGCATGGTAGTATGGGTAATGAAGGACCAAAGGGCCTTATGGCAAACAGAAATCGTAATCATATTGACTGGTTTTCAGCACAGGGTTTCTAAACACATAAATTAAGTTCCTATGTCTGTATTTTGCTAATTGTACAGCACTTATCTAAAGTAACAAAATATAGCAGACAAAAATCAGCCAACAATCCCATGCAATATAGCATCGATGCACACAGAACTTATTGTGGGTTTAGATGGACCAACCCTGAGGCAACTCAATAGGGTCCCTCACCATGAACAATATAAAAAACTGCAGCAGGCTTGAACATCGCAAGCCTCGTGTGCGTTGCTTTGTGTGCCTGGCGTCTGCTCTGAGAGGACCTGGAGCAAAGACAAGTCTCAACAAGAGTTTAGGGGATTAAGTTCATTCTCACTGCCAGTGTGTCACCTTCCTGCTGCCCTCTGCCAGGACGCTCAATGCGCTGCAGTGTTTTGTGATGGCGGCGATTCACTCCGCTGCACATTCATAAGAATGTCCAGCTCCTCCAAGGAGCAGGGAAAATATCCCCAGGGTGGTAGCCCCACTCTCTGTGTCCATCTTTTCTTTCTTCTCTCTCTCTCTCTCTCTCTCTCTCCCTCTCTGCCTCTCTCTTTTGGCCTCCTTGTCCCTTTGTCTAAGTCTTGCTGGTCTCTTTCTATCTCACTTGCTGAGGCTGTTCCTGAAATCATATACAAGTAAACATTATATCATTGCTTTGTGATATTTCTTTCAATTTACAGATTCTCCTTGTCAGTGTAGTCAAGTGTTATTGACAATACTACAAGCAAAGCCACTTTAATAGCAGATATCTCATCTGTACTTTTATTACATAATGATTCTCGGACAACAACAGGTCACGCCACGTCTTGAAAACACTCAGCACTTACACAAAGAGAGACATCGCTTATCTCAGTTTCACCTCCATGTTTTTGGAGAGCTTCTTTCTTTTTTCTTGTTTGGCTATGACATTATTTTTTGAATGCACATGTCGAGATGATGGGTGGTTGAGAGATGACACACAATGAGCTGCCTTCAAATTTCGGGGCACCCTCTTGTGAGCAAACATGCATTGTTCAGTGCTGCAGTGTATAGTCCCCCCAAAGTCTTAAAAGGGGCTCATTGAGTCCGTGCTTGGATAAAAGGAGGATCCGTTCGAGGAACAAGCCGGGCGAGTTTCGAAAAAAGGAGGGGGGATTCACTGTGTCTGTTGGAAAGAAGGGCCTCCTCACTCCTGATTTAGACGGGGAGTCAACAGGCTTGTTTCACTGTACTTTGGGAGTCTGTCTGACACTTGAGGTGTCCACTCCAGTGGGGAGAGCAGTGATTCAAAAGGTGAAGAAACCACAGGATTAGCACAGGCTGGGCTCTGGTTTCAGTCTTGAGAGGGAGTCCGTCTCTGAATGCCCCATGACAATTGTGAGTAATTGGGGACTCCTGTCTGCATAGTGTTCCCTCAAAGACGAGGAGCTCAGATGACCACCATTATGATTGTCCTTTGGCTTGGCAATTAGGAGCTGAATCAGGCCTCGACAGACCAATAGTTCTGACCCTTCATTTTTTTCTGACCATGTCAGGGGCAAATTACTGGTTTGAAATACTCTGAATGAATGTCCATGAAAAGATGGAGGGTGTTTTAGACGGAAACCGTTTTGACAAAATTGAATGTATGCAGTTTAACCACGCACAGCTATGGCAAAGCGCCTATTCATGTTATGTCCAGGCCCTCCTTTCCCTATGTAGTGGCCAATAGCGCTGTGCTTTCGATATCGAAATATCAATATATCGATATATCGATATATCGTATCGCCACTGCTTTCAAATATCGATATGTTTTATCAAACCATATGCAAAAATATCTGACTATTGTGATATTTATTTGTCTGCTGAGTTATCAGTATCATGTGATCTACATATTCTACTGCCCAGGTGGTACACAGCCAATTGTGATTCCAGCTCTATTTTTACATTTCCGGTAAAAGTATTGCAACATATCGTAATATGTATCATATCGCAATGTATTGTATCGTGACCCATGTATCATGATGCATATCATATCGCAAGGTCCTTGCCAATATACAGCCCTAACTTACAATCAAGTGCTATTATAATATTGTTACATCAAAAACCAATAAAAGAACAAATGTTGTAGTAGTAAATTCCTTTTAGGATATGGTCATAATTCAGAATCAATGTGTATCGTGTATTGCATCGTGATACGTATCATATTGTGAGGTTGTCAGCAATCAATACCCAGTCCTAGTGTCCAATGGTGGGAAACCACTGTTAGGCCTTACATTACTAATGGGTTTTATATGGGCCTGTGGTTTCAGAATTAGCCTTCACCCTGATCTGCTGAACTGTGGGAACTGAGAGGATTTAGTTTAGGTTTGTTCTCTGCTAGTCTTATTACAGTGTTGTGATCTGTATGCTAAGTAACATTAAATAAGACTTAATGTGTTTTTGCATAATTCCTATGGCAATGTAAAGACTTATGGAGGATTCTACTCATTTGTTTTGTTAGATAATTCTCCATCTTGTGTGTGTGTGTGTGTGTGTGTGTGTGTGTGTGTTTTTGCATATGCCTTAATGAGAGTATGATTTGCCATTAGTGTGTAACCCATAAAGAGGAGCCTACTTACTCAACAATTGCATCCTGTTTAGTTGCCCCAATTATTTGAAACAACTCGGGAGTGTTTTGATGAGGCGAGAGTTATGCAAATCTGCGATGGGGCTGCATTGTTGCACACATATCCCTGGAGGGCCGCGCCTGTAAACACCATGGCAGCATTCTTCTCCTGCCCCAGATATCCCCCCAAGCTCCGAATCAATAAATAAAGGCTACGTTAAATGGGTATAATCCCTGGGATGACCCCGCTTTGTCACGTCACCTCGGCCGGGACTGAATGGGGGGTTCGGGTGGGTGGAGGATAAAAAAAAAAAAAACGGGTCCACATTAAATCCACAACAGTGCACGCCTAAGCTGTCACCTCTGTAAATGACCTCAGGGTTCAAATGGGATAGAAGGGAGAGAAAAAAGGACACACTTTATAACTCCGACTTGAAAAAAAGACCCTCCTCTGCAGGGGAAAAAAAGGAGACCCTCCTCTTATTTTGGCTGTGCGGGGTGTTGTTGGTGGCTCCACCGTACATTAATCTTCAACCCACCCCCCCCAAACACACACACACACACACACACACACACACACACACACACACACACACACACACACACACACACAAAGCCCCCTCAACTCCACATCTCCTTCTCGACGGCTCCCCCTATTGTAGCTGTGCTCATTGTAATGTGAGCCTGACTTCATCTCTATGCACCGGCAGGCAGCACTGTCCTTTCCTCTCCTCTTTTTTCTTTTCCTCCGCCTAGCCCGTCTCTCCCCTCCCCTCCTCCCTCTCTCCCTCCCTCCACTCCCCATCCTTAATTGCCTTAGACCACCAGTATGTTTCTGCTGCAGATGTCTCCCCCCTTCATTTGCCTAGAGAGCACAATCAGTCCCATCTGCTGCAGTTTTTACTTTCCACCACGAGGTCTCTCCACACCCACTGCACCCCCCCCCCCCCCCCCCCAAAAAAAAAAGAAAAATCACCTCTGCAGCAACCCCCCACCCCTCCCAACCCCACTTCAACCCACCCGCCCTTCCCCTTCTGAATCTCCACAGTAAGCCCCCGACGCCCCCTTCACCAAAAAAAGCCACAACTCCTACTCCTCCTAAAGAAAATCTTGTCAGTGGGGCTGGGATTGAAAGCCTATCAAAAAGCTATAGAAGAGTGCTTTGGTCTGGAGGGGCACAATCGAGGGGTTGGTGTGAAATGAGGGCCCCCTACTAGTTCACTTCTTTCCCTCTGTACTCCCTGTCAGGCCCCTGAAAGAGGCTCAGGCCGCAGAAACGTGGACAGATGGGAGGACTTTGGGGAGGAATAATCAAAGTGCGCTGTGGCCTGATAAAGGTAGCGCATAGCGCCGTTGTTTATACAAAACAAAATAAAATACACAGCCATGAATCACCTCAATGAGCGAGTGGGACACACGGCCAAAGACAGACACCCCCTCCCACTGCGCCACAGCCATTTCCACTTGTTAGAGAAAAAAAATGAAACATGCGCTACATACAAGAAGCCCAGACAGCACATTATGTTCCAAATCCCTTTGAGAAATCCAGCGACATCTTGTGATTTCTTTATTTGTTGCTCACTGTTTGATACGTTTTTGGCCCTTCTGTTGCTGAGCTCTTTGACTAAGAGACAGACGCTAGTCTAAACAATCTGCAGTCTTTCCAGACAAAAATCGCCTGACACAGCAAGTTTTTTACGTTCAAAAAGGCTGTGAGTGATGTCTCAAACTCACAAATTCCCATAGAGGGTTGTGATTGGGGCGTCAAGACTTGAAGCAATGATTGATGGTGCATTTTAAGAGGCTGAAACTCCTATTTTGCTCATTTTAATAATTTTGAGGATGCCTTTTGTTCTATCAATCACGCTTCTTTCTCGTAGCGTTCCTTTGTGCGTGCGCCTAAAGTAAACTAATGACATGAGTGGAGCCAGTGTCTCTCTCACACATCTGTATTGTGTGGCCTACAATGTGCATTCAGCTCAACCCATGTGCGTACTTATCAACCATTCTTTTACGATGCCCTCTGTAAGAACATTCAGACTGAAGATGCAGAGTAGCTAAAGTGATCTGCAGCCAGGCTCTGGCAGTGTGTTGGTGTTTTATTTAGAATTCAAGCCCAGATTCATGCCTGCGGATATGACACACACACACAAGCACACATTTTCACTGCACACATTAATATCACCTCTCCCCCCTCTTTGAATAGTTTAATTCTGCCGACAAAACTCCACACATAATCTCTGCTCTTATGAAGACACAGTCATTTTTGGCAGAGTGGGGGAGAAGTACTGCCGTGGTCCAAATATTAACATTTACTGATCTCAGGCTGCAGTTCCCCCTTTTGTGGTGCACACTGTTTGAAAACAAGCAGAACTTTCAGATCCGAGATGAAAACTTCACGATTTCATCCCTCAGTCCGCCTCCCGTCACAGTCCATTGGGTGTGGACTGTGTCCCCTGTGAAAGCCAGTGAAAGGCTATTGTGGAGGCCTGTTGCGCATGTTATCTGTGGCTGCCTCTCATGTCACTCAGCAGTCGTGGGGGAGCACAGGGGCCCCAGTCCCGCCTCGTTACCACGTCCAACTGAAGTGGCAGGGGGACCGGGTGCCCAGGACCACCACAGCCCCTCGGTCATGGTTTCGCCTCATTCAATGACAGTTTGTTCTCAATTAGATTGCTTTGTAAAAACGTGAATGCCATTTTAGCTAAATTCTTCGCCGCCATCTGGGGAGGGCTTTCATGGGCATTAAAAATGCCATCCTCGACTTAACACCAATGTCTCTGCTCTGTTACACTTGCCTGACTGCTGGACTGATTTTGGGGCGCTATGCTCACACGAGCCCAGATTAAATCAGTTTGAAATCAACTACATATTTACACAAGGAGGAGGAGGAAGATTATACAGCCGCATCTTTGACCTTACACATGTTTTCACTGTCATTCACTGTTCATACCTCGTGATTGAGACTATCTGCTCTCATTAACCCCTGCATCTCAGTTTACTTTCTGGCATCCTCAGCACAGATGTATTGAAGAAGCCTTTGGCACTATTGTCCTGTAGCAGTAGGTGGCACTGTTTGATGTTGAGGGCATGTGTCCTTTTGTGCCCCTAATGAACTGGCCAAATCCCGACGTACAATGAGAGATTGTATCTGTGCATGCCTTACAGCACGTGCATCCAGCACCTGGGCATGATGTCAGGAGTGTTACTTTGCTGTGCAGGGACATTTTTGGCAAGCAGTGGTAATTATGACAAAAAACCAAAAAAATACTGCTGCTACTACTACTACTACTACTACTAATACAATAATAATAATAACAATAATAATAAGAACAATTTTACATAATCCCACCCACAGTCATGGCTATGTAAAAAATTATTTGATTTGCTGATTACAATTACTTTCAGCAAAGTGGAGATTGTAAGGATGGGCACTGCTCACTGACTTTCAACTATACATTGATAAACAGCAATTACCTTCCCTATTAATGTGTCTTTTGAAAGACATACATTCACACAATTGTGTTTATATAGTTTCCATTTCCATGAATACTTAAATATCCACAGGTTAATCATTGTGCTTTCCACACACCAACAAGTAATTTTCAATGTATTTACGTACACCTCAAGGGAGTACAGAAACCTTGAACACAATACATTTGAACAAGTTCTTTCTTTTGCCAAATTCAATACAGTTTTAAGTGCAGGCAAAGAATGTTGGCTCTGAACTCTACACAGTAACAAACAGAAATTGAGCCATGCTGGAGCTAGTCAGAAAGGACCCTTATTTACAATGTTGTAAGCTACTAATGCAAATTAGTTATTATTTTTCTATGTTAACCTGATATAGTTTATGTTGTTGTTGCCATATATATTTGCAAGCTATACCCCTGATTACATTTTCAATACACAGAACACTTTTAGGACTGTGTGACATAAAATGACACCATTTCAACAGTAGAATACCAGAAATGCAACTGTAAAATCAATTGTTGAATTTACCAGATTAAATTTTAGTTTCAGTTTTACATGAAAGAATCCGAACAGACAAGAAATATAATCTAATGGTATAGTTTTAGATTCGTTAGTTAGTTTGTATCTATACTATACTATACTATACTATACTATGCATCCTGATAAAGTTCCCTTGGTCTTTGGAATTAAAATACCCCCACATCATCACATACCCTTCACCATACCTAGAGATCAGCATGGTTTTATTTCAGTTAGCCTAATAGCTGGTTTGATTTGCATTGAGAGATGATTTTATGGAAAGTACCCCATGCCAATGCATAGTAATCCTACTATGGCATAGTATCCTGCATCCATGAAATAACTGGCCTGGAATTTAACATAGATGTTTGTATACTTATGCCCCCTGTATGTTTTTTTCCCTTTTTTTAGTCAACTTTAGCATGGGTTCACATACCACTGTATATATACTGAATAAACATATAAATGCAGCACATGGGTTTTCACTCCCATTTTTCATGTGTTGGAGTAAAACATGAGACTTCTATGCACACAAAAGGTTTATTTGTTCACAAATGTGTTAATTTGTGAACAAAAATGTGTTAGTGAGCACATCACCTCTACATTCAGTTCACATGACAACCACTCTGGTGGATATCCTGCAGTCAGAATGCCAGCTGCACATTATTATTTTACAAATTTGTGACATCAGTAACATTGTGTTGTGTGATAAAACTGCACATTTTGGAGTGATCCTTTATTGTGACCAGTCCAAGTGACATCTGTGCTATGAACACCAACATTTGCTCATTGATTGGTATGTTGCAGGGTTCAATCAACCATGATCAGCTGAGTAATAAGTAATGCTTTTTAACATTTAGAAGAACATGTCTATGTCTTTTGTTGTCAATGTTTTCTTTGCATGTAAGGTCATGTGCATGGTATTAAATTATCAAAATGATTAGCATTAATTAGTCCACAATGGCATCACTGTATCCTATTGCCTAGAGCATTGCGTGTCATACAGATTAGAGCCCACTGGATGTTTAGCAGAGTTGCTGCTTGGTCACCAAATACTAACACTAAATACTAAAAACACAATTTTTGATGTCACAATGTTTTTTAATGTCAAAAATGTCTAATGTTTTAACAAAATATCTTCCTGGTCAGCTTTTCTACCACTCTGTACCTCAAGAGGCATCGCTTAGGAGCAAGTATTTCGATGTTAAGGAAAGGGAAATGTTAAGGAATGTTTAACGACGGACCGTACATCATTTTGTAAAAGGGAAAAAGACCTGCCGTGGTACAGTGTGTGTGTTAGCTCAGCAGAGGTCCAGTTAAATGAGGGATGCATCCGGATTGTCTTTTTTGCTTATGAAGGTCCCTAACAGAAAGAAACGATCTGGAAATGTTTAGTGATAAGAACTGTGCAGATTCTCTACTTGCTTAGGAGAGGGGGTTCAAATGTTCCCATGTCACCTAACCTGTCCTAACACAAGCCTATCAGTTAACACTAATGGTACAGCCAGCTCAAAAGCTTGAATGCTTAAATGAAGATCAACAGGAATCTATTTGCTAAGTTACTCATAACATAAACATAACATAAATATAAATTGATGTTGATGGAAACACTGATTGTTTACTATGACTTGGTCATGATGTCCTTCAACTGTATAGCCTCAACTGTATATGTCTTGGCCAAACATTTTGATATAGACTTACCTGGAAACAAAACAGTACAGATGGCACTGTTCAGTGTCTTTTGATAATGCCATGCCTTTAAAGCTGATCATAAATGCTTTGTGTTAATTGTGCTAATTGTGAAATTAGTATTTATTAAAAACAATAGCTGTGTACAAAAACAAACCCAAAAGAGTTAGGTTATATGTGCATAAATGAGAGACAGTCTCTGGTGCTTGACATCCAGCTTTATTGCGTCACAGTTCGTTTTGGATCAGTGAGACGTGTGCCTGCCCCCTTTAATCTGAGAACAGACCCTTCCGATTTTTAAACCCAATTTTGAAAGGATGGATTTAAACCCAATTTTTGAAAGACGCCGGTGCAGCTCAGATGTCTTCTTAATTTTCTTTATTCTTTACTAAAAGGTGCAAAACATTATTAACTTTGACTAACGTTTCGATGTAGTCACATCTTCATCAGAGTCCTGATGAATGTTCTATGTTACCTTGACTGGTCCGTTCACCGTGGTTGCAATTATGACATTTAACAGCCAACATCTCAATTGTTATGTTTGTGCTCATAACTAACTCTCAGTCGCTCCAGACTCTGTCTGTAGGTTTGATCTACTCAATATTGTTCTTGTCGAGTGTGATTGCAGAGGGTTTCCTCCCCAACCCCATTTCTGTCCAGATGTAATTAAGGTGTTTTGAATCATATTTTCCCAAGCTGTTCCAATTATCCCACATGTATTGACCTGTTAGACATGTCCATGACTTCTTAACACCACTTAAAGTGGTGTGAAAAAACGTGTGAGCATGTATTTCTCATGAGGGTTGCATTGGCCCTTTTAACCCTGTTTTGTGTGTGTGTGTGTGTGCATGTGTGTGTGTGTGCGTGCGTGCGTGCGCGCATGTGCATGTGTGTATGTGTGTGTGTGTGTGATTATTGTTATTATCCTGGGAATGCTAGGCCAAATGTGAAGCTTAGGCTTCGTTTTGGGTGTGCATTGAGAATTGGGACATGTAGTAGAGGTGTGTGGTGAAGTCCAAAGGGAATATCTGTGTGTGTGTGTGTGTGTGTGTGTTGGGGGGTGGGGGTGGGGGGGGGGGGTGTCTCTGAAACAGCCCCCCCAGAGAGTATGCTTTGCTTATGGAGCACAACCCTATTGTTTGCCATTTGTTTACCTTGCTTCCCCAAACCTCAGTGGCAAGCTCAAAGCGGGCCTAGATCAACAGCACGTTCAATGGAAGCGGCTCCTTTATCCTGCCCAGAACACTGGTCACCTCAGAGAGGGAGAGTGATTAAGAACCCAACGGGCTATCCCCGGCTCAAAGGCACAAAGGCACTCCACTTATCCAATAAGAAGCGCTTCACCACCAGCAGCACTCTCGGGGCCGCCCAGCAGCAGTGCAGGCAGAGCAGGCAGCACAGCTTTGACAAGGAGTCAGGCATGCTTGTTCTGGCGTGGAAAAGAATCTCAAATCTCATTTACTAATTCCTCTAATGCAGTACACAACAAAAAAATGTCATCATAATTTAAGGCAATAAGGATAATGCAGCATTTTTAAAAGGTTTTAAGATTTAGTTTTTTTCTACAGTAACCTGTATCACTACTCTTTGGAACTGTGTGTTACCTTGGGCTGTGCGGTATTGTGCTAGGTGTTAATGATGGTGGTGGTTGGACTTTGGAGGAAGAGGAGGAGGAGGGGGGGGTGAAGACTGACGGGGTTTTAGGGAGGTTTGGGAACCGGCGGGCTAAACCAGCTGCATGGATAAAACACCGCCCATTCCCCGCTCGACAACAAAAGATGAAAGCACGTCCTGCTGGGTGGCAAAGGCACCAGGTGACTGCAGCAACCTGATGGGTAGAGCCTGGAGCTCCCTAATGTGCAGCCTCACATCCACTTGTATGCACACTATTTAAGTTCCTCCTTTTTTTCTGAAGGGGGGTCTCTTCCCATTTCTTTTTAAACGTGACCACATAATCTTTGCCTCCAAGTTCCAAACAATGGACTGGTTGGAAGGTGGCACCACAGTGGGCTTCTCTTAACAAGGGCTAACCATTCGGCACCAAAGCACGTGTGTCAGGTTTCACATGAGAAAAAGTGGATTTTAATGAAGGGCGTATATTTCCTATTTCTATTGGCTGTTTTCTGTGTTTAATTGGAAAGGGATCGCTTTTAAAGAACAGGTCTTTCTTCTATTTGAATTTTCCAGACATCTGAAAGGATTAGAAAGTTTATCAGCTTTTCCTTCACCTTTTTCCTTGTGTAATTTTTTCTCGATTTTTATTTTTGTGATTTTGAGTTTTTTTCCTATATATTTTTTTATCTATAGCTGGTTTATTTAAAGGAACTTTTTTACTTACACTAGCAGCCAAAAGACTGGTTGACCACTTGTAGCCTCATCTCCAGTCAAATGTCTAATTGTTCAAGATAAGATTGATGGTATTAAACAGTGATTGCATTGAGTCTTTCAAAGTAAGCAATTCTAAAATGATGACTTTAACTCAATTCTGTGTATAATAATCCAGTATGGACAGTGGCATGTCTTGTTAATTTTTTTCATACCGAGTACATGGCGTGGAGTACTAATATTGTCTGGACCATGATGCCCTTGCTATGACCACCGCTGCTGTTAGTTAAGTAATAGATGCTTTTACTGGGTAATAAAAAATCACCTAAGGACTTCTTGGCTCAAGAGAAAGCCATCATGGCATGAGTGGGAATCATTTATGGCACAAACACGTGCAATGCATCATTCCGCTCCAAAGCATCCCATCACCGCAGCCAAACTTTCAGCCTTTGTTCTGACATTATATGGCCCAAGTAAGTGTTGCTATGGTATCAGGGTGGATTGTTTTTATTTACACAGTGGTTTAAAATAAAGGGTTCAGAAGTTCAGGCAATAAATGCAACATTCAGAGAAAGTTTCCAATTGTCACTGGGCAAGAAAGGGGCCTACTACTCAGACTCAATATTCTCTCTGTCATTCGCTGGCTACCTCTCTTTCTTTCTCTCTCTCTCCTTCTATAACTCTATCTCTCTCACTCTCTCTGTTTGGAATGGTTGGGCCCTTTGAGTGTTTACAACATGTCCTCTGAGCTGAAGACTAGGAGGCTCAATAGAAGTGTAATGGTCCTGCGATGCTGTAAGTACTGTGTCCGTGTCCACCTGCCAAGCAGTAAAGCACGGCTATTGGCAAGCACTGCAGTTGATGAGCGCAGTCGAGTGCTGATGGAAGATACAGGGGAGGGTAAATATACATTTGAATGCAGAAGAGAATCAATGAGTCAATGAGAAATGAAAATGAGTTGAACTGTTTTATCAGCACTGCCACCGCCCTGCCTCACCATTAGCCTATGAAAGGGGGTTGGCACACTTGGTTTGGTTGGGGGGCATCTGCAGGGTTTGTTAATCATTCCCTTGTCAGGCAGATAGCGAAAGCCAGTCTGCGGCAGTGGAGCGACAGGCCCTCCGAGGGCCTGACGGATGCTCTCCTCCTCTCCAAAGAGCTCCAGAGGAGTGATCAACGATCTCCCCCCGGTTCCGCCAGAGCAAGCACAGGAAGCCCAGGCCGCCGCCGAGGTGCTACGTCAAAGTGTGGAGTGGGCCGCCTCACTATGAATAAGAAAGAGAGCGGTCAGGATTGATCAGTGGCCTTATTGATCATCTCTCCCACAGCTTCCCCAGGCGGAAAATGTCACTCCTACAGAGGTGGCAAATCACATGCGTTTCTCCATGGGTAGTTTTCAGCCGCTCCCTCCCAGCTTCGACAGCACATCTGAGGCCACTTAAACAGCCTTACTGATGCAGCCTTAGTCTCAGTGCAAGTTATGATCTTTGCGGTCCAAGATTTTTAACAATATATAGAAGCACACGATTCTTATAACAATATGTAGAAGCAAAAGATTCTTATCTAATAGGTAGGTCATTAAAATGAGTAAGAGTTGTGTGGGAAATATTTTTTTTGTTTAGTTTTTTTTTTTTAATACGAGTGAATGAATTTGCTAAAGAGT